>NC_068937.1:70329372-70386922 GCF_016801865.2 Culex pipiens pallens
CTAAAATGAGTATCTTAAAGGAAGGCCGCAACTGCAAGATCTGAAGGTAGTTAACGATTGTGCAGAAAGAGATGTTTCCTGAATCGAAAAATTTACAGGTAAACTGACAAAAAATGACAGCTGCAATATTTGTTGCAGGTGGTCTAGGGACACAGAAAGAATTTTCCAGAAAGAATTAAAAAATAATTTTAGAAAATATGAATGAAAATTTGCAGCAATAATTGTAAAATTGCCTTGATTTGTTCTGATTTGTACTAAAGTATTTTTGTTAAAGCAAACTACCTAAATGAACAACATTTGTATTACCTGAAGATTTTTTTAAATAATTGAATCATTATCATGTTTCTTTAGCATATACGAAAAACTGCGTGTAATGCTTGGAAAAAGAAACAAATCCTGTTCTTATGAGATTTGCTATAATTTTTTAATTGAGCCTAAGCTGTCTGTTCTTTAAACTTTTTTTTTTCAGCGCAGTTTTTTTTTATATTTTTGACATAATATAAGAATTTATATGCTGAATATATCTCAAAACAATCCTGCTATTTTAGTTGAAAATTATAATAAACATGCCAGAAACGCAGCGCAGCGAATAGCAAACGAAAACGACGACGACGACAAAAGTCCAAGCAGAGAAACAGCGTGCGCGCTTGTAGGTAAACACCAGCCAGGCAGGCGAGCAAGCTCGTGAGAGAGTTTGAACCTGAGAGAGAGCACGTGCGTGTACGAATTGGAAATAAACATCGTTGTACAGCTGGCCGCGCAAAAATGGTCAGTTTTGGGCGCTAATAAATTCGCGGGAAAAAAATAATAAAAATATGGTGTCTTCGGGAAAGTTGTTCTAAAATTAATAAAGGTTCTACATTTGAGAAACGGTAAGAATCGGATAATTATGGCGCCTCCCACAGGTAAAAAAGTAAAACAGTTGCTTTTCTCCATACATTTTGACGATTTTTCCCATACAAACTTTAAGCGATTGGAGGGAGGGGTTCCCGTGGTCAGAATGAGCTCAAATTTGGAATTTAGCCTAGTGATGGGTTAATCTTTGATTTCAGGGGGTAGCCCCAAAAAAGTCCGGATTTGGACCACCCTACTGGCCATGGTATTCGTTTCGTACATACACTTATGGTACTCGGGTCTATATGACCCAGAAAAGTTTTTGGCTGCCAAAATTCGGAATCTTGACCGATTTTGGATGTCTTGGCCGCAAATGGGCACTGTGGCTACCGGGAACCTGCTTAAACCGAAAAAAGTCCTTTTTGAGGCCCCGACTTTAATTTCAAAAACAAAATAATCTCAAATACTTAAAACTTTAAAATTCGATATCTCTGGAAAGAATCATATTCCTTTCTGTCGAAATTCTTATGTAAAATTGGACGGGGAGTATGATGGTGAAGTCAAATTTTAAAAAATAAAAAGAGCTGTTTTGAGATACGGCTATTTAAAGTTTTCAATTGCACAATACAGGTAGACAAATTATTTTAATCCAAATTTTGATCACGGAAATGGATTCTACGTCCAATTTCCTTCAAAATTGAGTCTAAGACCGACTCTCTAAGATTTGTGGTTCATGAGTTATCGTCGTTTTAAGAAAGGGGTTTCGCTCAAAAATCGCCAAAAAGTCGATTTTTTGGGAGGGTACAAAAATGGAGGGGGTGGTCCGATTTGGATGAAATTCGATATTTTTGCATGTTTTGATAATCTCAACAGCTCTGCCAAATTTGAGCAGAATCGGAGATGGTAATTTTCAAATTTACATTTTTTCTTGCACACTTCACAACCTGTTCACGCCCTAACCGGTTACCGGTGGCCACTGGGGGACACTTCCGGGGTATGCAGGGAAGCATATCATGCGACATATCAAACTTCATGAAAAAGAAAATTATGACGATCTAAGGTCATGCCGATATCCTTTGACCCAACCTGGTCACGCCGGAACCGGAGGCCACTGGGGGACACTTCCGGAGTATGCATGTGAATTGTTAGGAGCGGGCGGTGATAAAAGAAATCTAACCAGTTCGACTTCCAGTTTTTGAATGCCTCTTTATTTTTGTCATGGACTTAAACTACCCTGCTTAAGTCTAGTTACATAATCATAATGTACTCACGTTACATCTACATAACGTACAGAAAGAGATGGCGAGAGTCAGTCATACAAGTTATTTACCTCGAAGCACTCTTCGGGTGGTAACTTGTAAACAGCCGAATGCTCGGTGCCTGTTTGTTCAACATCTGGTACCCATAAAGAGGGTCAGTGTTAAATATCAACAAGGAAACGAGTATTCCGCTGATGATCGTGTTACTGAATTTGGGTGACAAGTAGGTCGCCCAAGAAGTAGAACATAAATAATTGTTCTGCCTCAACTTTGTAATATGAGTCAGTAAAAACAAACTTGTGTTGACCCACTACACGCCTCTTCTGGGAAAAATTAAAAATTATTCTATAGTGATAATTTTTAATACTATTTGAAAATTAATCTAAGTACTATATGTAAGTATGTGTTGATGTTATAATATATGTAAGTGTAGTGTATTATGTTATAATGGTGTATTGTGGTTTTATATATTTACTTTTGTTCTGCTTGTTCCTTCAAAAATTTTTTTTTTAGATGAATTTTCGTATTCGATTCTTATGAATAATATCTATTTTATCTTTAATTTTTATTCTTAGATTACTTCCTAAATCTTCTAGAACTTCATATGGTCCTTCAAATTTCTGTTCCAACTTGGAACCAGTTTCATTTTTAATGAGTACTAGATCTTTAGATTTATATAGATTTTTATCGTCATGTCCGGTATTTTTAGCAATTCTCATTTCTTTAAATTTTAACAGACTTTCTCTAGCTTGCTTTTGAGCTGTCTGTAATTTAAATTTAAGAATAGCGGAATAGTCGTCTATGTTGTAGACTGGACTGATTTCCGTTTCATCTTGTATGCTTGAGGGTAAATTGCATAATTTTCCGTATACTAACTCGTATGGAGTTTTACTGGTTGCGCTGTGCACAGTTGTATTATAAGCGAATTTATAATACGGCACCCAAGCAGACCAATATCCATAAGAATTATTTGCTTGGATTCGTAGAAAATTCCCAAGCACTTTATGCGAATTTTCTAACGCTCCAATTGTTTCATGGTGATATGCTGTTGAATTGAGTTTCTCAATTTTCAGCATATCACAAATTTTTGTGAAAACAGAGGACATGAATTCTGTACCTCTGTCCGTCAATATTTGGTCGGGAACGCCATAATTTAAAATTATTGCTTCAACAAATGCTTTGGCCACTGCATTTGTTGACTTGTCAATAATTGGCGTTGCAGTTATGAATTTTGACAGATCGCACTGGGTAGTCAGTATGTACTGATTCCCGTAGGCGTCTGGTAATAATGGACCAACAATGTCCAAAAATATTTTTTCAAAAGCAGTTTTTGCTGTGCTTGTCATTGTCATAGGTACTTTTGTGCGGAAAGACTTATTTTGTTGGCATTTCACACACTTTTTAATAAAATTTGAGATATCCTGGTCCATGGATTTCCAGTAATATCTTTGTTTGATGGTATTTTGTGTTCGTTTTATACCAGCATGCCCTGCAGTTGGCAATATGTGGTAATTATTAATGATGAGTTGTTGTTCATCTTTATTTTCAACATGTTTTATTTCATTTCCTATTACAATGATAGGTGGCATACCATTTATTTTTAGAGCTTCTATTTGCTCTTTTATTTTTTTATAAGTCTGCGTATTTTGCACGACTAGGCCTTTTATCGGATTCTTTTCTGTAAACACCACTAGTCGTTTCAATACTCCCCGTAGGTGAGATATTGACGTTTTAGGGTTAATAATCAGAGTTCCATCCTCAATCTTAAATTCATTTTCATTATTTCCAATTTGGATTTGTATGTAATCTGTTGCAACCTCACTTTTTTCTTCATTTTTCTCAGCTGATTTAATTTTATTTTTATTTTGTGCTCTTGTACACACAAAATTTATTTGAGGCGTAAGTGCCTGGAGATCTTCAATAGAAATACGTGACAACGCGTCCGCTATTACGTTTTCTGATCCCTTTTTGTATATGACATCAAATTTATATTCTTCGAGTGCTAACCGAAATTTGGTTAATCTACTCGAAGGGTCAGTTAATGTGAATAAATAAACTAAAGGACGGTGGTCTGAATAAACATCAAATCTTCTCCCATACAAATATGGTCTGAAATGTCTGATTGCCCAAACCACTCCAAGTAGTTCTTTTTCAATTGTGCTGTAGTTTATCTCAGCTTTATTCAATGCTTTACTCGCAAATGCAATAGGTCTACCATTTTGGTTGCTTAAAACAGCACCAATAGCTTTTCCTGATGCATCTGTGTGTAAAGTAAATGTGTTTTTATCCGAAAAATCTGGATAATCTAATATTGGTGGAGTAATAAAACAATTTTTCAAATGCTGGAAACTGTTTTCACATTCTTCCGACCACTCAAAATCTACACCTTTTCTTGTTAGTCTATTTAAAGGACTGCAAAGTTTGGCAAAATTTTTGATGTGCTTTCTATAGTAATTAGAAAAAGCTACAAATCTCTTTACTTCATCAGCCGTTTTAGGGCTGCTCCATTTTTTAATTATTTCAATTTTCGAAGGATCTGGTTTGATACCTTCTTCAGAAACAGTATGACCCAAATAGATCAACTCCTTCTTCAAAAAGTTACATTTCAACGGGTTTAATTTCAAATTAGTTTGTCGTAATCGTTCGAAAACATCAAAAAGATTTCGATTGTGATCTTCAAGTGTTTTGCCAAAGACGATTATATCATCAAGATAAACTAAACACCTTTCCATATTGAGACCAGCCATCGCGACAGTCATTAATCTTGAAAAAATTGAAGGACTATTTTTTAAACCCATAGGTAGACGAGTCATTTGGTACTGTCCCCTATTAGTACAAAATGAAGTACAGGATCTGTCCTCCGGTCTTATCTCACATTGATAATAACCTTGAGTTAGATCCAAATGCGAAAAATATTTTGCTCCTGCTAAAGATTCTATAACTTCCTCAATATTTGGAAGTGGAAATTTATCATCCTGTAAAACGTTGTTTAACTTACGATAATCTATGACTAACCGCCATTTTTTACTATCGTCAGTTGATTTCTTAGGAACTAATAACAAAGGACTATTCCATTCTGATACAGTCTCTTCGATTATATTGTCGTTTAGCATTTTCTCAACTTGTCTCTGTACCTCATCACGCTGAGATTGAGGTAACTTATATGGACGGGTATACACTGGTTGTGTATCCGGTTTTACTTTCAAAGATGGCTGATAAATTTTTGTAACAGTTATTTTGTCATCTGTTAAACAAAATATATCACTAAATTTCAAACAAAGTTTAGTAATTTCAACTTTATCTTTTTCATTAATTCCATCAAAATTTAATTCTGATAAAAGTTTGTTTGCTCTGTCCACATTATGAGGATAAGCACTACCTATTTTTATCAAATCATAATTTTTAAAAGGTTTGGCCAAAAGTTTCAAGTCATTTACCTTTACGGCTTTATTTTTCAAATTCATCAGTCTAACCGGAATCTTTCCGTTGACTGGAGAAACTAACGCATTAGCTATAAAAACTAAAGGTTCTATTTCTTGATTTAAAATAACTAAATCCTCCTTAAAGCTTGTTTCAATAAATGTTACTACTTCCGTTCTTGCGGGTATAACGAAGTTTTCATGGAACAATGGTTCCCGTAAAATCATAGTAGAATTTTCAAAATCTATTACTGCTCCGAACTTTCTTAAAAAATTCATTCCAACCAATCCTACTATAGAAGGTGATAGGTTTTCAACAATATGAAATGTTATGGGGTATTCATAACCATTATATTCTATTAACAATGATACAGTGCCAAGAGTGTGCGTGACTCCATTTAAACCACGAACCTCTATGGACTGCGTAGCATTGATTTTTTCACGAAATTTTTGGGATAAATAATTTATGTCTAGTAGACAACAAGATGCTCCACTGTCTACTATTAACGAAATTTCCGAGTTATTAATTTTAAATTTTAGGCGTAGGGCTCTTTCGGCATTTGAACTATGCACGAAAAAACTCGCCTACATTAACCTCTTCACGTGGTTGCTGAGGTTGTTGTTGTTGTTGCTGTGGGCGAAGTTCTCCCTGCGCCACATTCGCGACTCCTCGATTTCCACCTCCGCGGTTATGTTGGTAACCTCGATTTCCTCTGTGGCCTCGATTCGAATTATAACCCTGCTGCTGCTGGTTATAACCTTGCTGGTTGTAACCTTGCTGGTTATAATCGTTTTGATTTTCAAAATTTCTATTATTTTGGAAACCACGGTTCCCTCTAAATTTGCCTTTCTTTCCACGACCACGGCCTCTGAAGCCTGGGTTACTATAACTGGCATAGGTCCACATGACTTCCTCGGGCATGGGCTGCGCATGTATCTCCAGAGCATCCGACAATGCTTTGGTTAAGGTTTCCGGATTCCTTGACCGCATTTGCAATACTTTCGATTGATCCTTAAGACCATTTATAAAAGCTTCTACAGCAATTGGTTCGACTATGGGCCGCGTGGCTGCCTCAGTTGGGAAAAGTTGTGGTTGTTTCGATACCCACGCTGCGGCTAACCTAGCTGCCACTTTTTCGATTTCATTCCCGAAATCGACTAAAGATTTGCCTTTTTGTTTCAACCCCCGTAACTCGGCTGTCACGGCAACTGGGGTTAATTTAATCCCAAATCGCGATCTTAAGGTATTTCGTGCCTCTATAATGGTAGCTATTCCCGTTAACTCACCGCGGGCGGCACCAGTTAAACGGTTGTTCATAAATTGAACAAACACCGCTTCATCGACCGTTGGTTGCCCCGCTCGGAGAACCGTCACGTCGTTGAGCCAGTTTTCCAACTCGGCTGCGTCGCCGTCGTATTTACCCACGACGCGAATAGCTAATGACAAATCTAAAGCAGTCGCCATTTTCACTTTTTTATATAAATCATTCAAGGCTATAATAACTTTTACCAAATTCTTAAAAGAAAGTGGTTCAATATTTTTATCGAGCCTCGCTGTTAATTTTGTATATACTTCTCCATATATGTATCGTAAATTTTTTAATAATTTTTCTTGGTCTGACTCTTTACAGAGTTCGATCTCAGTTAATGCTAAATCATATATTTGCTTCGCTTTTTCCAATTTTTCAATTAGCGTTTTATTTTTATATCTCCTTGTCGGAGCCTTTGACAAATTTTTTATAATTTTGGTCAGACTTTCAAAGTACTGATCCATATGATGTGCTCACGTGCTTAGTCGATCCGGGATATTTTCATTTAGGGCCTGCTTCTCGGGTTGTGATGGAACCGACCGTTCCCACAACCGACGCTTCCCGACGCTTCGATGATTTCTCCTTAGGGTCTGCTTCCGGGCTGTGTCGGTACCGTCCATACCCACAACCAACGCTCCCCTTGCTGATGTGATATTTCGCGGATGATTTCTCCTTAGGGTCTGCTTCCGGGCTGTGACGGTACTGTCCGTACCCACAACCAACGCTCCCCTTCTAGATGATCTGCATCTGGGTGCTGCTGATACTGCTGCTGCTGTCGGAGCTGTTGCTGGTGCTGGTTCTGCTGCTGAATCTTTGATCCTGGACGATCGGCCTCGCGCACGATGAGGGTCAGTTCACTGATCAATTTTCCGTCAAGATGTTTGATAACGATACTACCTTTTTTATTCTGTTTTCGGTTTTCAATCGTTCATAGCGAATGACTAACTTGTATAAAATATACAGTAGTCCTAACACGATGATCGTTATACCAGCGTAGGCTAGTATTGAAGTTGCGTTCGCGGTTTTTTCTAGGTGCGCCGTTTGCGCCACGTTCGCATTTACGATGCGAATTATGTCTTCGTGCACCGGGGGTTTTGGAGTTGTGTTCTCATTACCCATTATGCAGAGGATAAAAAAAAACTCGTTTCACTTGCGGTGTCCCGGTCGGTTGTTGATCTTCAATTTTTGTACAACATTACGCCTCACTATTTCCAGTTTCCATAATAGCTCATAATCTGACACTTTTCACGACACTTATATATTCCTTTTTTTTTCATTTTTAACTGTGTACTACTACGCGGCGCGAAAAATTCTAACTCGGGCTCCTGGCATCTTCTGATCCGCGGCTCCTGGCATCTTCTGATCCGCGGCTCCTGGCAGCTTCTGATCCGCGGCTCCTGGCAGCTTCTGATCCGCGGCTCCTGGCAGGATCGCCATGAATTGTTAGGAGCGGGCGGTGATAAAAGAAATCTAACCAGTTCGACTTCCAGTTTTAGAATGCCTCTTTATTTTTGTCATGGACTTAAACTACCCTGCTTAAGTCTAGTTACATAATCATAATGTACTCACGTTACATCTACATAACGTACAGAAAGAGATGGCGAGAGTCAGTCATACAAGTTATTTACCTCGAAGCACTCTTCGGGTGGTAACTTGTAAACAGCCGAATGCTCGGTGCCTGTTTGTTCAACATCTGGTACCCATAAAGAGGGTCAGTGTTAAATATCAACAAGGAAACGAGTATTCCGCTGATGATCGTGTTACTGAATTTGGGTGACAAGTAGGTCGCCCAAGAAGTAGAACATAAATAATTGTTCTGCCTCAACTTTGTAATATGAGTCAGTAAAAACAAACTTGTGTTGACCCACTACACATGGAAGCATAGCATGCGACGTATCAAACTTCATGAAACTGAAAATTATAACCATCTAAGGCTGTTCGAGCCTGAACCTTTCAGCTCGAAGAAAATTTTGCATTGTTTTGACAGCACTGCGGTTGCTTCGATCTCAGTCGCAGCGAATTTGGCAACCCAGCCTACGCCATTGCCAACAACGAAGAACGCGCGCAACGACGTGCGCGTGGCTAGCAACAGCACATCGGCGATGACGCCCAAAGAGGAGGAAAGAGCGCACGAAACGAGGTGCGTGGCAACAGCGCGCCGTGGAACACGACGGTGCGAGAGAAAGAGAACGAACGATGCACGACGACGGTCGTGTGAGCATTTTGGCGCGCAACGAAGGAGGAGAGAACGAGAAATGTGCGCGAAACCAGCAAGCAGGCCTGCAAAATGTTTCCAACCCAGCGTACACATGAAGCAAACCAAAATGTCAGTTCACTGCTAGCATCTGACTGTAAGCCTACTGTGTCCGTTCAACCACTGCCGCCTGACTCGTGCCGGTCGGCTGCTGGAGAATGAGAGACGTGAAAAAATGAGCTACACTCACTCAATTCGTGTCGTATGACTGACTCGTAAAATCCTCTCTAAACACTATTTTGACTATTTTTAGACAATTAAATGGTTCTAGACTGTGCAAAACACTTAAAACAACCATAACTTGTATTCAAAATTACATTTCCATGCATAAATACCAACTTTTCGTGTAAAAACTTGTTTCTTTATGTGTGTGCGTGCAACGTCGAATGAGCGTTGGTCGACTACTGCCTCGCATTGCAGCTGCTCAGTGAGCTAGGGCACTCACGACTGAGTCGGGTTTGTTTATGTCACGGTTTTGCGGTTCTGTGAATGGATCTGAAAAAATCGTGTATGCGTCGCCGATTTTCGCGTCAGGACCCCTGACATTTTCAGCTCTGCCAGCAAGTCTATCGCAAGCAGCCGAACCGGTCGGACGTAGAGCTAAGTCGTCGCGATCGTCGGAAGAGACACGAGTTTTATCCACTTAGTTTAGTTATAGTTATTAAATAGAAGTAGTGAGAGAAATTCAGTGTTTTCTGTTTGCCTGCGATACTTTCGACCCTCCCAAGCTGGTTCCCCAAGTCCGCCTGAAGTGAAGTGAAAATACAGTCCGCTCCGATCAAAGGCGGTGGTCACCAAAATGCGGCCTGCAGGCCGTATGTGGCTTACCGAGGTCTTCTGTACGGCCTTCGAGATGGTTTTGAAATTATTTTGGAATCCGGCCCACTTTGCGTTCTCATATGAAGTTCGCTAGAGAAATATGAACTAAGTATCTCTAAAAAGAAAAAATATGTTTTTTTGACGAAATAAAAAATAGATAAAAAATAGATGATTTCTGGTTTCTACAATATTTATAAGGTCGTGGGAAGTATTTAACTAAAAAGCAAAGCAATCCACTTTAACGACCCCCGGGTCTTTTGTGGGCTCTGTTGCAAGTTTCTGCTCATTTCTAGGCGTCCGAAGGTTATGTGTGGTGAGTCACCCATAGCCTCTTTTACGCAAATGGACCGACGTTTTACTTCCCCATCCGATAGAAGGCGTGATCAGGCAAATTTCGTCTCGAAAAATGCCACCGGGTCCGTCTGGGATTGAACCCAGGCCATACTGGGATTTAGAGGCTACCACGCTAACCACTAAACAGCGTTGCGATCCTCACGCGCTCACGCGCTCCTGAGCGCTCACTTTTCGCTCATTCGTGAGGATGATCGCTGCGCGAGCTATCTCACGTTTGCCCGCGCTCACGTTTGCTCTGATTTTTTCAGCTCGCGTTTGCCCCACGCTCGCGCTCGCGCTTATTTTTCGCTCACGGAGCGCTCACTTTGAAAGTATCGCGAATTGAATCGTTTTTCGTTTTTGAGAATGTTTTTGTTTTTCAATACTAGTTAATTTTTTTGCTTAAGGCGCAGCATGTCAGAGGAAACATCACTTAGGAACTTTTTTTATATATTGAATAGCATATTTTAATTAACTATGTTTTTGAATAATAAAATGGATTCGCAAGGGTCAAATCATATTGGAGACCTACAGTCAGAGTTGAAAATATAAGTATTTTCGAATTAATCGACCTTACCTTAATAATAGTTAAGGTAAGCAGAGACAATTGCCAGGGGAAGGGTATGAGCGCGTAAACGAAAATGACTGAAAACCTTATAAAAACTTACAAAACAAAGAATTAATTCAAGAAGATTTTTACTGTGGTAAGTTCGATTCAATGTTATGTGCTTGGTTGATTAAAATATATCCTAAACAGTTTGTATATCCTAAACAGTTTGTTGACTACCTTTCCAGCGTGCAACAATTAAAAAACGTCATTCCGTTTAATAAATTGTTCAATGCTTCGAAACGGCTGATCATTTTTAATAAAGTTAATCTTTCTCATTCTAAAAAATAGGGTAAAATTGTTGAAACAGTTCCTTTTTTCACAAAAAAAACTTCCAAATTGCTAGTTTATGAAATAACCAATTTGAGAAAAAAATAATATAAATTGTCATTGTTTTGTTTTACCACATAAAGGGTGGCTCCTCTTCCCCCTTGTAAATTATTTTTAACACTTCCGCTACCAATCCTTTAAAAATTTTAAATTACAGATTCATTAAATGATTTTTTGAGTATTCGGATCAATTTAGAGAATGTAAATTGTTCGAAAATAAGGGATGATTACAACTTTAATAAAGCTTACTGCTGGTTTTTTTTTAAAAAAAGGTACATTGACACAAATTTTATTTTTTACTTTTTTTAGAGTTTTTAAAACCGCTTTGAGTCCGGATTCAAAAAACTTAAAATAACCATAATTTGTCAGTTAATTCAATTTTTTGTACATATCAGTGCATCTCTTCACGTCAATGAATTTTTACATTGAGAATGAGTTAGCTCTTTGTTAGCTCACTCAAGAGTGAATCATTCTGCCCCTTGGCTAATTTTGAATTTAAAATAGAACGTATATTTCGGTTCTCCGACTTAATCCATTTCGTTGCTTACTTTTGTTTGTTTGACCACTTTCTTGTTAGTTTTTTGCTGCCTGTGCTGAGATAGTTCTAGAAACTTCGTTTCAAACAGGCAGATGCTTCAACAGGGAAAAACAACTACCTACTTTGGCTCACCAGCTCACGTGAGCGCAAAACGCTCCGGTGAGCGTGAGCGAGCACGAGCTACCTGATAAAAACTCACGCTCCAGCTGGAGCGAGCACTCCTTCCGTGAGCGCTCGCTCATTCGCAACCCTGCCACTAAACCACCGGACCCGGCTATTTAACTAGTGGTGCCTAATTTTCCTGAAGAATTTATTTGGAAATAATTAATATGAAACATTCATTCCTTTAAAAAAGGCGTTCGATGTCATTAACCATGGTTTGCTGTTACAAAAATTGGAGCGATACGGGATTCGCGGGGTTGCTCAAAGTCTTCTTGTTCTTAGATCCTATCTCTCCAACCGGATGCAGTTTGTGAACTCAAACGGAATCAATGGAGATTCAGCAATTATTGACACTGGAGTACCTCAAGAAAGTGTATTGGGACCGTTACTGTTCATCATTTTCATTAATGATCTAACCCGCTTCTTTGCTGATGACACAGTGATCACCTACAGTCACAAGGCGCCGTACACTGTTTATTGTTTATTCGTCAAGCTTATGTAGACTACTTACACACTGGCGTGTGTGCGTGCGAGCAGGTGAAGTGTCGTGCTCCGATCGGTCCGTCGAATTTTTCGCGAAAATCGTAGTACACCGATGCATCGCGGCGTGAAATTCCGTCGAGATACTCCGGAACCTGCAGTGAATCGGTGGCCACTAAAAACCGTGCGCGACGATCGTGAGATTGGCCAAAATCGTTGCAAATTTATTGGTCGACTCACAGATCAAATCGGGCCATAACAAAGAACCAAAAAAGTCCCCGCGTGGCAAGTACAATACCGTCGTCGTCGTCGTCTTCGTTCTTTTGCACGGCGTTTGTGTTGTGTGCGGGTATCGTCGTCGTCGTCAACGTGCTGGGTGTAGTGCTGCTTGGGAGTGTATACAGAAGAAATTCTCGATAGTGCACAGTGGGTCGGAGTGGAAGATTTAGTGCGAGGAAAAACAACAACAAAAAGGTTTTGAAAATTAAAAGGTTTTGAAAATTAAAAAGAATAATAATTTCAAACGAGAGTGCATTCAAAAACCCAAATCGTGTGTGCGCCCCCCCCCCCACCCCTCCCTCCATCACCCGTTTTTGGGCGGCTGTACCCCAGGTTAGGGGCGGCCCAAAACAACCTGGTGTTCGATTCCTTCTACTTGTGAGCGGCTGTTCCCCACGTTAGGGGCGGCTCCAAAGAAGAGGTTGACCCCCCCCCCCTCTTTGAGCGTCTGTTCTCCAGGTTAGGGGCGGCTCAAGGAAACCGGTGTCCTGCTCCATCGTCGAGGTAAGCGTCTGTTCTCCATGTTAGGGGCGGCTTACTACAGGTAGAGTTAGGAACCCCCCCCCCCCCCTGAGCGTCTGTTCCCCAGGTTAGGGGCGGCTCGAATCAGCGTCTGTACCCCAGGTTAGGGGCGGCTGACTAACAGTCCCAGTGCCAGGGTGGGACTCTAAACAGTCCTGGTACGACGGTCCTCCGGCGAGACAGGGGGTTGGTGATGGCTACACGCACCCGCCGTAAAACTCAAGTGCAGAGAGCTCCAGATGCGAGCCGATCCAATCGCCGACCCGATTTTCGGGGATCCAGGGATTGGAAACTCGGGACGTGGAACTGCAGGTCTCTCAACTTCGATGGGAGTGACCGCATTCTTCACAACGAATTGTGGGTCCGCGGTCTCGAAGTCGTGGCGCTGCAGGAGGTGTGCTGGACGGGGAAGGACCACCGAGAATTCGGTGGGTATACGATGTATTGGAGCGGCGGCTATACACACGAGCTGGGGACAGCTTTTATCGTGCTGGGTGAAATGGCGAAGCGCGTGATTGGGTGGTGGCCAGTCAACGACAGAATGTGCCGGTTGAGAATCAAGGGCCGATTCTTCAACCTGAGCATCATCAACGTGCACAGCCCGCACATGGGAAGCGACGCCGATGACAAGGACGCTTTCTACGAGCTTCTTGACCGCGAGTACAGGAAGTGTCCAAAACACGACGTCAAGATTGTCATCGGCGACTTGAACGCTCAAGTTGGCCAGGAGGAGGAGTTTAGACCGGTTATTGGGAGGTTCAGCGCTCACCAGCAGACGAACGAGAACGGCTTACGACTCATCGATTTCGCTACCTCCCGAAACATGGCCATACGTAGTACCTTCTTCCAGCACACCTCCCTATACAAGTACACCTGGAGATCACCAAACGACACGGAGACGCAAATCGACCATGTTCTCATCGATGGTCGGCACTTCTCGGACATAATCGACGTCAGAACCTACCGTGGCGCGGACATCGACTCGGACCACTACCTGGTGGTGGCCAAGCTGCGCCAACGCCTGTCTGAGGTCAACAAGATCCGGTACCGTCGCCCGCAGCGGTATAATCTGGAGCGGCTCAAGGATCCTGAGGTCGCTACCCAGTACGCGCGGGAACTCGAAGCTGCGTTGCCTGACGAGGGTGAGCTTGCCGAAGCCCCTCTGGAGGCCTGCTGGAGCCATATGGAAGCAGCCATCAACGCAGCGGCATCGAGCGCCATCGGGTACGTGGACCGAGTTCGACGGAACGGCTGGTTTGACGAGGAATGTCAGGCGATTTGGGACGAGAAGAAAGCAGCGCGGGACAAGTGGCTGCTGCGCAACACCCGTGGGAACAAGGAGTCGTACAAACAGTTGCGAAGACAGCAAACCCATCTCTTTCGGGACAAGAAGCGCCGCCTGGAAGAGTTGGAGTTCCAGGGTATGGAGCAGCTGTATCGCTCCAACGAAACGCGTAAGTTCTACAAGAAACTCAGTCAATCCCTGGCCTCATGCCGCGAGCCGAAATGTGCCGGGATAAGGACGGAGGAATCTTGACGGACGAGCGTGAGGTGATCGAAAGGTGGAAGCAGCACTTCGACGAGCACCTGAACGGCCCAGAGGCGGAGTACCAGGGCGACGTCAGCGGTATGGTGGACGGCGAGGACGAGCCAGCACCCACGATGAGGGAAGTTAAGGATGCCATCAAGAAGCTGAAGAACAACAAAGCAGCGGGTAAGGATGGTATCGGTGCTGAACTCATCAAGATGGGCCCGGACAAGCTGGCGGCCTGTCTACACCGGCTGATTGTCAAGGTCTGGGACACAGAACAGCTACCGGAGGAGTGGAAAGAGGGAGTAATATGCCCGATCTACAAGAAGGGGGACAAGTTGGAATGTGAGAACTATCGAGCCATCACTATTCTCAACGCGGCCTACAAAGTGCTGTCTCAGAGCATCTTCTGTCGTCTGTCGGAGCGAGCAAAGGATTTCGTTGGGCCGTACCAAGCCGGTTTTGTGGAGGGGAAATCGACGACGGACCAAATCTTTTTGCTACGCCAAATCCTCCAAAAATGTCGCGAGTACCAGATCCCGACGCACCACCTGTTCATCGATTTCAAAGCCGCGTACGACTCGGTCGATCGCGAAGAGCTATAGAAGATCATGTACGAGAACGGCTTTCCCGGGAAGCTGATCAGACTGGTGAAATCAACGATGGACGGGGCACGGTGCAGCGTGAAGATTTCGGGGGCGATGTCCGACCCGATCGAATCGCGCAAGGGACTGCGACAAGGCGACGGTATCTCCGGCCTCTGTTTCAGCATTGGGCTTGAAGGTGTTATGAGGCGGGCGGGCTTCAACATGCGGGGCACGATTATCAACCGATCCAGCCAATTCATCTGCTATGCCGACGACATGGACATTGTCGGCAGGACGTTCGAGGAGGTGGCCAGGAGGTACACCGAATTGAAGCGGGAAGCAGAGAAGGTTGGATTGAAGGTGAATGTGGCGAAGACGAAATATCTGCTGGCAGGAGGAACCGAGTCCCTTAGGGCTCGCATAGGACCGAACGTGACGATCGACGGCGACGAGTTCGAGGTCGTGGAGGAGTTTGTGTACCTCGGATCGTTGGTTACGTCGGACAACAACTGCAGCAGAGAAATTCGGATGCGCATCATCACCGGTAGTCGTGCCTACTATGGACTCCACAAGACCCTACGGTCTGGTCATCTTTCCCGGCGTACAAAGTGCACCATGTACGAAACGCTGATAAGACCGGTCGTTCTCTACGGGCACGAGACGTGGACGATGCTCGAGGAGGACCTGCAAGCGCTTGAAGTTTTCGAGCGACAAGTGCTTAGGACGATCTTTGGCGACGTGCGTGAGAACACTGTATGGAGGAGAAGGATGAACCACGAGCTGGCGCAACTCTACGGCAAGCCAAACATTCGGAAAGTCGCCAAAGCTGGCCGAATCAGGTGGGCCGGACACGTCGCGAGAATGCCGGACGCGCTGGATGCGCGCCAACCGAACCAGACTATCAATCCGGTGAAGATGGTGTTCAATTCGGAGCCGTCTGGAACGCGGCGGAGGGGGGCGCAACGTGCAAGGTGGTTAGACCAAGTGGAGGAAGATCTTCGAAGTGTGGGAGTCCCGAGTCGGAATTGGAGAGTAGCAGCCCAAGACCGAGTTCAGTGGCAGCGCATCTGGAGACAGCTCATGACCCGGGGGTTGTCTGAGCAGTAAAAGTAAAGACTACTTACAATTTTCTTACATACTAGATATTATTTCTATTGTACAGATTTTTTCGTAGTTCCGGTTTAGACATGTCGAAATGTATGTACTGTGAATTTTCATTATAAAAGCGCATCATTTGATTTAATGGCGAATTTTTTAAATAATTTGTCGTGTATGCAGTTATTCTAAAAAGTTGTGAATGTCTAAGAGTACGGCTTGGTTCATGAATACTATTGCGTATTACTGAAAATAATGCTGCTGACTGTATGCGTTGAGAAATAATGTCGTTGATGAAAGAGAGCATGGCAAATTTACGACGTTCTTGTAATGATTGTATGTTTATGAGCATGCAGCGTGCTTCATACGATAGGAGAGGAAATGCAGTCCAGTTAAGTTTACGTAGTGCGTACAGTAAGAATTGTTTTTGGACAGATTCAATACGTGCTTGGTGTACGGCATAGTATGGATTCCAGACGATACTACAGTATTCCAAGAGTGGCCTGACATACGTTATATAGAGTAATTTAATAGTATACGGGTCCTGGAAGTTGAATGCAAAGCGCTTTATAAAGCCTAATGTACTTTTTGCCTTGTTTATTATTGTGTTATAGTGTTCTACAAAAGTTAGTTGTGAGTCTAGGATGACACCTAGATCACGTACTACTTTGCATTTTTCTACTGGTTGGTTTCCTAATAATACTGTTATGTTTGGTGTTTCATGTTTTCTGCTGAAGGCAATGGAATTACATTTCTTTACATTCAATTGGAGTAGGCTTTTACTACACCATGTGTAGAAAAGATTAATTTCGTTTTGGAATACATGACTGTCATTGGCATTTCCTATTTCCATATACAATTTCATGTCGTCTGCATATACAAGTACGTTAATTTTTTTAAGAATGAAGGAAATGTCGTTTACATACAAGATGAAAAGAAGAGGTCCTAGATGGGATCCTTGCGGAACCCCAGAGGTGACGTGAATTGATTCCGATAGTACATTTTGGAAGCGAACAATTTGTTCGCGCTTAGTCAAATATGACTTAAGTCATTCCAAAAGATTCGGTTGAATTCCAATTTTCTGCAGTTTGAAGATTAATAATGGTATGTCGATTCTGTCAAATGCCTTACTAAAGTCTGTGTAAATAGCTTCTACGAAATTGCGATTATGCATTGCATTCAGTGTAAAATTTACAAATTCTAAAAGGTTGGTGCTAGTAGAGCGGCCTTTAAAAAAGCCGTTCTGTTTACATGTGATGCGGTTTTTTAATTGCTGAAAGATTTTTTCATTTATAATAGATTCGAAAAGTTTTGGAATGCAAGACAAAAGGGCAATTCCGCGATAATTACGTATGTCTGATTTTGGGCCTGACTTGAAAATAGGCACCAAAAAAGACTTTTTCCATGTTTGTGGGAATTTTCCAGTATTTATTGACATGTTGAAAAGATGATGCAGTGGATATGTCAATTCTTCTGCAAGGTTCTTTAGTAGCCTGTCCCATTTTGAGGTCATGTCGAGGAATTCCAGGTACTCACTTCTTAAATGATAGATTATGATGTAAGGAACAATGTTTTCTTAGATAAGAAAAAATAATAAAATACTTTCTCGCACCCCCTAGTCGATTTACTGAAAAAAGTCACTTTTTTGAACAAATTTTCTAAAATCACTTGGAATCAATACAAAAACTGTTTCGATCAGGTGTGTATTATCTTCAAACGATAGGTTTTTGTCCATAGATTAAGATACACTATCAATATTGGACCAAAACTTAAGTTTTTGGACTCTCCCAGGCGGATTTATGTCGGAAAAATCGCATTTTTTCGAAAGTTTTTTTCAAAAATGCTCATTTAATTTAGGGTAGCCTATTTTTCCCAGTAAAACCAATACATGCAGCTTGTAGGAAATTTCATGGCGAACATTTTTCCCTCTGAGAAAATGCAATTTTGACTCTCCAGAGCCGAGATATTTGAGTTTTAGTGAGAAAAAAAGTGCCAATTTTCAAAATTGCTCAGAATTCAGAAGCAAGGCCTACTAATTACACGATGTTGCAAGCATGTGTCGCAAAGGTCAGGGTATGCTTTCTTATAGTAATTTTGGCCGCTGAATCCGAATCTGAAATCAAATTTCGTGTAAACAGTGGTGTTTTGGAGCTACACCCTTTTGCAATGTTATTAGCGTGTTTAAATCGCTGCAATTTAAATAGCTTGCAAGTTCAGTCATACTTTTTCCTCGGTTTTCGTGCCACTTTGATTGTTATTTTACTCACAGAGCTTTTTAATGTTTTTTACGTTTTGATTATCTTAAGCAATTCGGAAAAATCGCATATTTTTATTTGGCGGGGGCTAAGGGATCCATAAACCACGTGGACACATTTTTTTAAATCTCAGACCCCCTCCCCCCAATTACCATACGAAACAAATCTTATTGATATGGAGCGTGGACAATCGCTGAACCCCCCCCCCCCCCGCTCCCCCCTTCCAAAGTGTCCACGTGGTTTATGAATGGTCCCTTACTAGAATTAAGGATTGATTAATGAATAGAGAAAACTAAAAATTCTGAAGCATTTTTTGATGGATGTAACACATATTTTTTATGAAAAAAGTTCGGAAATGTCTTCCAGAACTTATTTTAATGCAAATTTTCCAAACAAATTCATCCAAATGCAGCCACTTTTCCAAAAATTTTCTCTGATATTCTATTTTTAGAAAACAATATTAACTTAAGCCCCCGCCAATTAAAAAAATGCGATTTCCGAATTGCTAAACACATTGTTCAAACATAATCAGAACGTAAACAAACATTAAACATAAAGATTTCTGTGAGTAAAATAACAATCAAAGTGGTACGAAAACCGAGGAAAAAGTATGACTGAACTTGCAAGCTATTTAAATTGCAGCGATTTAAACACGCTAATAACATTGCAAAAGGGTGTAGCTCCAAAACATCACTGTTTACACGCAATTTGATTTCAGATTCGGATTCAGCGGCCAAAATTACTATAAGAAAGCATACACTGACCTTTGCGACCAACCGGACCCTAAGATGACAGTTTTCGTGAGTTGCGCGTATTCACCGACAGATGGCAAGTGGGCCTCGTCGGAGTCCACCCATCAAATACGAAACTCAAAATTTGCAAAGAAAACTTTTTTTCGTGACGGCTTTTGCGGCACTCTTATTCAACTGTTCTAGACTAATATTTGAACGTGGCGTATCTCTAAACAAGTTTTTAAAGAAAATGATTCCAGAATGCTTATTTTGTCGTTTTAAACCAAAACAAGGCAAAAACTATATTTATTTAAATTATTCACCATTTTCAAATGTTTGGCTAGTTAATATCGAAGGCCGCCATCTTAGGCCCACTGGGCCCACAAAACGGGGTACGCTCAGTTTGTATGGGAGCTGTCAACATGCTCCCGGGCTGTTTGCGACACATGTAATTAGTAGGCATTGCTTCTGAATTCTGAGCAATTTTGAAAATTAGCACTTTTTTTCTCACTAAAACTCAAATATCTCGGCTCTGGAGAGTCGAAATTGCATTTTCTCAGATGGAAAAATGTTCCCCATGAAATTTCCTACAAGCTGCATGTATTGGTTTTACTGGGAAAAATAGGCTATCCTAAATTAAATGAGCATTTCTGAAAAAAGTTTCGAAAAAATGCGATTTTTTTTACATAAATTCGCCTGGAAGAATCCAAAAACTTAAGTTTTGGTCCAATATTGATAGTGTATCTTAATCTATGGACAAAAACCTATCGTTTGAAGATAATACACACCTGATCTTAACAGTTTTTGTATTGATTCCAAGCGATTTTAGAAAATTTGTTCAAAAAGGTGACTTTTTTCAGTAAATCGACTAGGGGGTGCGAGAAAGTATTTTTTTTTTTCTTGTCTAAGAAAACATTGTTCCTAACATCATAATCTATCATTTAAGAAGTGAGCACCTGGAATTCCTCGACATGACCTCAAAATGGGACAGGCTAGTGGACATACCGTACCAAACGATCCGAAACAGTTGTGGTGTGGTGTGTTAGTGTAAATTTGGCAGATAATAATATTTAGGGGCATGGGGGGGAGGGGAGGGAGGAAATGTGGATAGGAGAAAAGGAAGGTGGGAATGGGATAATATGGATATGATCAATAGAATATTATATAAAATAAGGGAATAAAATCATCTATCAAATAATGATAGATAAAATGGATAGATCTCACCAAGTTAGGATTCAACAGCTCCAGGCAGCTGGCAACCGTTTCCGTATTTTTATATTCTCCGTCACATCCAGATGGGCGAAAAACTCTTCCGCGATGACGATGGTCGTCGAAATCATGTGCGCCACGAATCCAACCTTGGGCTTGTTCCTTGTTCAGCGTCTGGTCGCGGGTCCACCGTCCGGATCTTTGGCCACGAGCAGCAGCTTGCAACGCGCACCCTTGAAGCAATCTCTTGCACCGGTTCGTAGTTCGGACAATTCCGGTACATAACCCATCCTGGCCTTCATGGCGTTCATCGTGCCAGTGCTTCTTCCAGGATCCAAAATCGAGCTTTTTATAAATCCACAGGAACCACCGTCGCAACTGCCGAAACCACTGGCTTAATCCAAAAATCCGCGTTGATTTAAATACTTCTGAAAACTTTTTTCTAAAAACTGATCGTAGAGAAAAAAAACGACAGCAGAAAAAAAAACACGTCTGCCCGCACGCCCGGCTTACTGCGATCCTTGCGACACATGCTTGCAACATCGTGTAATTAGTAGGCATTGCTTCTGAATTCTGAGCAATTTTGAAAATTAGCACTTTTTTTCTCACTAAAACTCAAATATCTCGGCTCTGGAGAGTCGAAATTGCATTTTCTCAGATGGAAAAATGTTCCCCATGAAATTTCCTACAAGCTGCATGTATTGGTTTTACTGGGAAAAATAGGCTACCCTAAATTAAATGAGCATTTCTGAAAAAAGTTTCGAAAAAATGCGATTTTTCCGACATAAATTCGCCTGGAAGAATCCAAAAACTTAAGTTTTGGTCCAATATTGATAGTGTATCTTAATCTATGGACAAAAACCTATCGTTTGAAGATAATACACACCTGATCTTAACAGTTTTTGTATTGATTCCAAGCGATTTTAGAAAATGTGTTCAAAAAAGTGACTTTTTTCAGTAAATCGACTAGGGGGTGCGAGAAAGTATTTTATTATTTTTTCTTGTCTAAGAAAACATTGTTCCTAACATCATAATCTATCATTTAAGAAGTGAGCACCTGGAATTCCTCGACATGACCTCAAAATGGGACAGGCTATTCTTTAGGAATGCAGGTGCTATTCCGTCGGGTCCTGGTCCTTTTGATGAGTCTAAGTCCTTCAATGCCTGGCGTACTTCCGTTTCTGACAAAGAATTGACCGAGACGTCATTTGGAAATTCCGGTATATATGAAAAGTAGTCGCGGTCGCGGTCTTCTTCGGAAAATGAGGTGTATACTTCTTTGAAAAATTTTGAAAAAAGATTGCAAATTTCTTTTGAGTTACTGCCTACATTTTCGTCCAGTTGCATTTGCGATGGGAAGTTACTACTTTTGGATTTAAATTTTACGTAATTAAAGAAATTTTTCGGGCATGATTTGACTTCCGATTCGACTTTACTATTATATTCTTCGTTGGCAGAATTGAGTTCCGAAAAAAAATGGTCGGAAATATTCAGATAATTCAGAAGATTTGTGTCATTTGTATTGTTTCTGTATAGTTTGTAGGCTTTTTGTTTTCTATTTTTTAAATTTCTTAGTTGTGGAGTGAACCACACTGGGTATTTATTGCCTGTGTTATTACGTCGTCTTCTTCTAGTAGGTACGGTTTCAGATGTTATAGTGTTAATTTCCGTATAGAATTTTCCTACTAATTCGTCGACATTTCCTTCATTATTAAATAAATTTTGCCAGTCAATTGCAAGTAGTTTACGTTTGGCTTCTACAAAGTTTGTTTTATTGTATTCCAGGACTTCTTCATATTCCCAGTCAGCTTCGCTCCTTTGGCGGACGAAGATTCGGGGGACGAAGATTCCGATGTGGAGGTCCTCTTCCAGAGAGACGAGGAAAATGACTCTTCCGGGCCAAATCCGAAGCGCAACAAGGCTTCCAAGTCCAGAAAAGCCGCTGGCGGCAAGGGTAAGGAAAGTGACTCGTTGAACTTCGAGGAGGATTTTCCTTTCGGTCCGTCGGGTAAGCCCGCTCCGAAGCCGACACCGAAGCCGGCACCGATTCCTCTCAAGCCGCCGAAGCCCGTTCCCAAGCTGCCAAAGATCCCCCTAAAACCGGTTCCTCAACCGAATCCGATCACCGATGCCTTCAAAGGAGTCCTTCCTTTTTCCACAATCGTGGAATGGCTGTGCTCTTTTGTGAGTGAACCGACGCGTTTAATCATAAAGCGGTTTGAGCCTCTCGCTAGACACATCGGGAAACAGCTTGCTAGCACGATGCCCCTCTTGTCGTTCATTTCCTTTGATGGGTAATACACCAAAAACGAAAAACGGCATCTCCTTTCTACAATGGAATTGTAGAAGTTTAACCCCCAAGTTAAACGATTTTCAACAATTCGCATTCGAACGGGACTGTGATGTGTTTGCGCTGAGCGAAACGTTTCTTATCGGAGATGAGACGCCAGCTTTCCGGGGGTACAACATCATCACAGAGAGCAGGGCAGGGCCAAATAGAGGTGGAGGCGTACTGATTGGGGTCAGGAAATGCCACACTTTTAGAAAGGTCACGCTCCCGAAGCTAGGAGGAATCGAAGCAGTCGCAGTACAGGCCAGGATCAGAGGACTGGACATTTGCATTGTGTCCGTCTATGTTCCCCCACAGGTGTCGTTAACTCGACAAAAGTTGTGGGGTATGCTTGAGCTGTTGCAGGCACCGCGACTGGTTCTGGGTGACTTTAATCTTCACAGCACCGAGTGGGGAAGTCACAAGACAGACCCTCAAGCATATCTGATTCATGAACTGTGCGACGACTTCCAGATGACCCTCCTAAACAGGGACAAGCAAGTTACGCGGATTGCAACACCACCAACGCCAACCACGTCCGGTACGAAGGCGAGTGCCATCGACTTGTCGCTCTGTTCCAACAGTCTGGCAGTTCTTTGTGACTGGAACGTGCTTCAAGATCCTCGTGGCAGTGATCATTTGCCGATCGCTATTCTGGTTAGCCATGGCCCACAGCAATCGACAACGGTGGAGATGCCTTACGATCTGACGCGAAATATCGACTGGAAACAGTACGCGGAGGCAGTCTCCATTGGAGTTGAGTTGCGAGCTGGGTTGGCACCGCTTGAAGAATATGCGTTTCTGGCTAATTTGATCTATGACAGTGCGTTACAAGCTCAGACAAAACCCGTCCCGGGACCGTACATCCGAACGCGCCCTCCACTTCCCTGGTGGGACAAGGAGTGTACGGATCTCTCGGCGGCCAGGTCTGAAGCTTATGTGGACTTCTGCAAGTGTGGAATCCGAGCGAACTTCCAAAAGTACAGAGCTCTTGATCGCAGGTACAGTAATACTCTGAAGCGGAAGAAGCGAATGTACTGGCGGGAGTTCGTTGAAGGACTACCAGCAGATACGTCCATGAGCACTCTGTGGCGCGTTGCGAGGGCCATGCGTAGAGGTTCCGTTCCGAACGAGAGTGTGGAAAAATCGGACAAGTGGATATTGGATTTCGCCAAGAAGGTGTGCCCGGACTCGGTGCCGACACAACCATCATTCGACGTTGTTGATGGGAGCGATGCTAATCCTCCCTTCTCGATGGTAGAGCTCTCCATAGCACTATTGACGGGCAACAACACTGCTCCTGGTCCGGACAAGATCAAGTTCAGCTTGCTGAAGAATCTTCCGGACGTCGCCAAGCAGCGTCTGTTGAAACTGTTCAACACGTTGGTGGAGCAGAACGTAATTCCACACGAATGGCGACAGGTCCGGGTGGTTGCCATTCAAAAGCCCGGTAAGCCGGCGTCCGACCACAACTCGTATCGTCCAATCAGCTTGCTGTCGTGTCTACGCAAGTTGCTGGAGAAGATGATCCTCGACCGCCTCGAACCATGGATGGAACGAGAGCACTTGCTGTCAGACACGCAGTATGGCTTCCGGAGAGGCAAGGGAACAAGCGACTGTCTAGCCTTGCTGGCCACAGGGATCGACATAGCCCGTGGTAAAAAACAGCAAATGGCTTCTGTCTTCCTAGACATCAAGGGTGCATTCGATTCAGTCTCCATCGATGTGTTGGGAGTAAAGCTGCGGCGGAGCGGTCTCAATCCGACGATGTGCAACTTCCTCATCAACCTGTTGTCAGAAAAACACATGCACTTTGTGCAAGGTGATCTGGCAATCACCCGGATAAGTTACATGGGTTTGGCACAAGGCTCACGCCTTAGTCCATCCATGTATAACTTCTACGTCAGCGATATCGATGATTGCTTGACCGGAGACTGCACCCTTATACAGTACGCAGATGACGCAGTGGTTTCAATCGCTGCCAAGAAGGAAGTCGATCTGCTAGAACCCTTGCAAGATACCCTGAACAACTTGGCCCATTGGGCAGTTGGAAAGGGTATTGAATTCTCTCCGGAGAAGACGGAACTGGTCGTTTTTACGGGGAAGCATGAACCGCCGCAGCTCAATCTTTCTCTCTCGGGAAAGACTATCGAGCAGTCGGACCACTTCATGTACATGGGTACCATCTTCGATCAAAAGGGAACATGGGGGAAGCACATTAACTACCTGAAGCAAAAGTGCCTGCAAAGAACTAATTTTCTGCGCAGTGTCTCTGGCAACCGGTGGGGTGCTCATCCTTCTGACCTGCTTCGACTGTACAAGACAACGATACTCTCGGTGCTGGAATATGGCAGTTTCTGCTTCCAGTCAGCTGCGAAATCACGCTTGTTGGTTCTCCAGCGGATACAGTACCGATGTCTTCGCATTGTCTTGGGATGCATGCACTCAACTCACAACATGACCCTCGAGGTCTTGGCGGGAGTATTGCCTCTGCGAACTCGTTACTACGAACTGTCTTACCGGTTCCTGATCCGGTGTGATTACAGGAATAAACTGGTAATTGACAACTTTGAAACGTTGCTGAACCTTCACGTTGAGTCTCGGCGCATGCTTCTATATTATGACTTTATGTCATCGTGGGAGTGGAGCCCGAGCACAACGGTACAGCGCACGCCTCCGTTAACCAGCAGCACCCTGATTGGCTTCGACACGTCCATGAAAGCCGATACTCGCGGTATCCCAAACCATCTTCTGCGGGGAGTTGTACCGTCGATCTTCGCATCAAAGTACAACCATGTTCCTCCAAACAACAGATTCTTCACCGATGGCTCCAAGCTCGACGGCTGTACGGGCTTCGGTGTTTATCATGAATCTTATCAGCTGTTCTTTAAGCTGAAGGACCCGAGTTCGGTTTATGTCGCAGAGTTAGCCGCGGTTTACTGCGCACTGCGAATCATCGAGACCATGCCACCTGACCACTACTTCATCTTCACCGATAGCTTTAGCTCTGTTGAGGCTATCCGGTCTCTGAAGCCGACCAGGGAGTCTACGTTTTTCCTCACGGAAATACGCAAGACTTTAAACAACCTGGCGGCTCAGTCCTTCAGCATCACGGTGGTATGGGTCCGCGCTCATTGCTCGATTCCGGGTAATGAGAAAGCGGACTTGCTCGCCAAGAAGGGTGCTGAGAGTGGAGACATTTTTGAAAGGCCAATTAGCCTACAAGAATGCTACGGTTTTCCGAGGCAGCGTGCGCTTCTGGATTGGCAAACACAATGGGACGGCGACACCAAGGGACGTTGGATGTATTCCATACGACCTAAGGTGCAAAGAAAAGCCTGGTTCAAGGGAATGGACTTGACGCGTGGATTCATCAGAACGATGTCCCGCCTTATGTCGAACCATTACTCGTCCAAGGCTCATCTTTACCGTATCAACATGAGTGATACGAACCTTTGCGACTGTGGGCAGGGTTATCAGGACATCGACCATCTCGTATGGGCGTGTCCAGATCACCATGTTCACAGAATTAAGTTGAAAGATACCCTCAGGGCCCGAGGAAGACCACCAGAAATCCCGATGCGAGACGCGTTATCTCAACTTGACCTTGATGTTCTCTATCCGATCTATCAGTTCCTCTCAGATTCCAAAATATCTATTTAGTTTTCTTCCAGTTAGTTTCCCTTCAGTTAGTTTTCCTTCTGTTAGAATAACTCGCCTTCGCACAAAGCCGTCGTTTCTGGATTGCACCGGAAGCGAAGCAAGAACGCCCCAGCAGCTGGACACCGAGTTGCGGCTGAGGAAAAAACGCAAAGGCCAGCAGAGCCAACCAAGACCCCTACACAATCCCCCTTCCCTTCCCACGCCTTGTCTTTAACATCAATCCCTTCCCTACTAACCCCGAGTAGGCCGCGGGTAATCGGCTCCCCTCCCACTAACATTTACACACAAGATCCTCTGTAATTATTAAGTCAAATGTAATTACAAAAGCCGACTCGGTCCTAACCAGGTCCCAGTACCGAAAAGGACCTAATAAAAATAATTTTATGAAAAAAAAAAAATATTCCCAGTCAATGGGCAAAGTGTTTTTATGGACATAAGTAGAATATTCAATTGCTGTATGGAAGACTTCATTCTTCCAAAGGGGGGTTACAGATTCTTGTACATGAAAGTCTTCAATACAGTTAGTGAATAAAAGGTCTAAAAATGAATTTCTTTGGTTTTTTACATGATTGATTTGGAAAAGTCCATAATTTGCAATATTGTCAAAGAGAAAATGCAAAGTTTCATTTTCCCCAATGACTGGGAGAAGAATTGCTTCATTTTCTTGGTCAGATATAAATTCGACTTTGCTTTGATTAAAGTCGCCATAAATGTGAAGTTTTACTTCCGGTTCCATTTTTGATGTTATGATTTCTACTGTTTTAAAGAATAGTTCATACGACTGTTTATTTGCATGGTCCGGCGGAAAGTATACTGATGCAAAAATGTGTACTTGGCCTGCAATAGTGGCTTTGGCCCAGACTTGTTCAAATTGAAAATGTTTTTCAGTTACAATTTCTTTTGGATTAAGTCTGGCATTTATGGCTAAGAGGACGCCGCCTCCTGACTTTTTCTGACTGAGATTTAAATTTCTATTGCCTAGGAATACAAAATAATTGTTTCCAAAAATTTCTTCAGGGTGGACGCTTTCGTCCCAGTTAGTTTCAGTTCCAAGAATAATGTCGAAAGAATGTGAGAGAATGTTTAAAGAAATTTCCTTCATTTTGCCTGGGCTTTTCATGCGATTGAAATTCTGACAATAAATTAGAATTTCATTCGCATTCTGTTGTTCCGTTGAAGAAATTTTTGGAGACATACTTAAATTATTAATAGTACTTACTGCCTCTTGCGAGGGTGTCATTTCTTCTTCCGTGTTAGAAGGCGTCAATGCTTGTAAAAATTCGACGATGTAGTCGGCAGGTAAAATTTGTTGGCGGCTTCGCGCGAATGCTGCAGGTATTGAAGTCTTCTAGTTGTTACATATTTCCTGTAGGTTTCCAGGTCGGTGAGGGTTTGCTTAGGTGAAATTCCAATTGTTGAGTTGTATTCCATGAAGATGTTCATAAGATGTTCAGGTTCAGTAGGCAGGCCATTGGATGCAAAAAAGACATGCATGCTGGTTAGTGTTAGTCCGTCTATGCAGACGTCCGGTTTTTGGTCCTTCAGATACGCCAAGTATAGTCTGAGATTGTCATAGACTTTAATTTCGCGGAGTCTGGCCAGCAGGAAACGGCCATCGCCGACTGCAGACTGTTCAGTTAGGCGTACTATGGGCGGCTTCATTGGGTCCAGACAGAACATACTGTCTGTTACTTCAGGAGTTTGTGATGACGTTTTTGCTGGCTGCGTGGTGGCGTTTAGAGGTGGGACGATTGGCGTTTTTTTCCTTCCGGTAGGGGTTGATGGTCTCCCCTTTTCGGAAGTTGATGAAGTTTGAATTCGATGTAGTTGGAGGTTGGCCAGAAAATTCGACCCTTGCCTGGTCTAGAAGTTCCTTGTCGGACAATTTGGTTGACGAATGAGTGAAAAAGTTGCTGCTACTTGCGTTGTCCTGGTCGAATTGATTGTCCTTTAAGTTAAAATGTGGCGTGCTTGGGTTTCGGCCTGCGTCAGAGTTGCAGTTGGTCTGGTGCTGTTGCCGACGAAGATGCTGATGTGATTGTTGTTGCTGCAGGTGTTGCTGTTGCCGGCGTTGCTGATGATGTTGTTGTGATTGTTGTTGTTGCTGGTGCTGAATTTGTTGACGATGTTTTCGGTTGCGGCGACGTGCTTTTTCGGCTTCCTTTTCCTGAAGACGGCGAGTCCGCTGCCTGGCGTCGAATACGGCGTACATATCACCCAAATGATGCAAGCTGATCTACAAACCCTCAACGAATACTTTACGTCCAACCTCTTGTTCCTGAATCTCTCCAAAACGGTGTTCATGATCTTCCATTCACCGCAACGGATTGTTCCAGAGCTGCCTGCTGTTGCCATCAAAAAAGTCTCGAGCTTGAAGTACTTAGGACTGGTACTTAACGAGAAGCTCAATTGGAATCCTCACATCGACCAACTGAAGAAGAAGATTGCACCTGCATGTGGAGTTCTACGTAAAATTTCGTTGTTTGTACCGTTTCGCTGGTCATCAATTGGGGTACTGCCAACAAGGTTAACTTGAGGGAACTACAAACGCTGCAAAATCGATGCATAAGAACAATTCTGAGGAAGCCTGCTTTAAGGCTAGTACGCTGATCGAAAGGAAAGGGGTCAAGAAACAGCTTTACGAACAGCAGAACAAAGAAGATGGAGCGATTTCTTGGGGCTTTTCTTCACCCTCTCTGACTTGCTTGCGCTGCCGCTGCTGCCCATTTGATTTTTTTCTTGACCGGTTCCTTCCGAAGTGCGTATACCGCTTTATATCCGAGACGTTCGCTGTACAACGATGTGAATCACTCATTTCTTACCATAAGAGCTCTTCACATGTTCCAAATCTACGTTCACATGTACAACATAATGCACAACCCTACAACGCATCATAACTTCAACCCAGTCCGAGTGGAGCATGCACGGAAAACGCGACAGACTGGAGACCTAAGAACCACGTTGTCGCATACAGAATTCGGGAAAACGATCCATTCCATTCTGGGTTCAGCACTATGGAACGGAATGTATGACGGAGTGGTGACACTGGAGCTACCCAACGGCGTAGAGATTGTTGGCTTTGCAGACGACATAGTGCTGATGGTAACCGGCGAAAATGTCGAGGAGGTCGAAATGCTGGCTACGGAGGCAATCTCAATGACCGAGAACTGGATGCTCGAGGTGAAGCTGCGGATCGCTCACCACAAGACGGAGATGATACTGGTTAGTAACCACAAAAAGGCCCAGATACACGTTGGGGAACACGTAGTGCTCTCGAAGAGATCGCTCAAGTACCTCGGGGTGATGACCGGCTGAACTTCAACAGCCACGTCGATTACGCCTGCGAGAAGGCGATCATGGCACTGTCGAGTATTATGCTGAACAACGCTGGACCCAGGAGCAGTAGGCGACGCCTCTTGGCAAATGTCGCGACGTCCATACTTGGGTACGGCGGACCGGTATGGTGGACGGCGCTGGGGACGAAGCGAAATCGAGCGCTGCTCGACAGAACGCAGAGACTGATGGCCATGCGGGTTGCAAGCGCGTACAGGACCATCTCGTCGGAAGCAGTTTGCGTCATAGCCGGAATGATCCCCATCGGCATCACACTGGAGGAGGACACCGTGTGCTACACCCGAAGAGGCACGAGAGGTATCCGGGAAGCCGCGAGAGTCAAATAGCTGACAAGGTGGCAACGCGAGGGGATCACGACGAAGAAAGGCAGATGGACGCATCGGCTAGAGCCGTCTGTATCCGCGGTACACGTCTCGATGGTCACAGGAGTCGAGCCTAGAGTGTGGCTGTGAAGGAGAGCACGTTATGACGGTTGGCTCTACCAATCGGTACACGTCTCGTTGCTTCGCGCGGAAACACGTCACGCAGCTTCTCGTCTCGCTCCGAACTGTCGACCGTCCGTCGAGTAGCCAGAACTGTCTTCGCAGGATCGCGAGCAGGGACGACGGCTCCGCGTGCAGGTGCTCTTCGTGGAAGGCCTTGACAATCAGGTTGGTAACTCGATGCTTGGGCAGGATTAGCTGGTGCTTGGCTGCGAACGGCAGTTCGGAGTGCTGCAGTCTTCCTCCCACACGCAGAAGGCCTTCGTGTAGGAAAGGCGTCAACCCTTGGTGTTCGAGCCTGACAGCGCCAGCTCGAAGAAAATTTGGTTTGGTTTTGGCAGCACTGCGCTCGCTGTGATGACAACTGTCACGAAGGTGGCAACCCAGCCAGCGTCGTTGCCAACAGCGAAAAGGACGCGCGCAATGACGTGTGCTCGCCAGCAAGCGAGACAGAGCTGGCAACAGCGCGTCGATGACGACGCCGTGAAGAGAGGAAAGGATCGCGCGAAACGACGTTCGCGGCAACAACGCGACGTTTACGACGGCCTGAGCGAGAGAGAGAAGGGGAGACCGAACGGCGCACGAAGATGTTCGTATAGGAGTTTTGGCGCGCAACGAAAGAGGACGACGAGGACGAGCCTGCGCGTCGGAACAAGTGAAGCAAGTTTATCGCAAGCAGCCGAACCGGTCGGACGTAAAGTCTAGCGCGTCGTGATCGTCTTAAGGAAACATTATTAAACCTCTAAATTAGTTATGTGTTAGTAAATAGAATAGTTTAGAGAAAGTTAAAGTGTTTTTCTGTTTGCTTGTGATAATTTCCGACCCTCTCAAACTGGTTCCCCAAGTCCACCGAGAAGTGAAGTAAAATACAGTCCGTTCCGAACATGGTCCGAACGACCCGGATAAATTGAACCAGAAGTGCCGGGATTTGCGGGGACAGTGAAGGACAAAACGGCGGAGGGTCGTTTCTATCGCGGCAAGTGGGCACAAGGTCCAAAAAGTGGAACAAGTCGCCGCGAAGAAAAGAATGAAAAAACGACGCCATCTTGGATGCGTCTGGAGCAAGTGAAAAAAGTGCTAAGCGACGCCATCTTGGATGCGTTCAGAACCTTCTGAAGCCGGAAAAAGGTTCCGGAAAGAAGGCTCAAGTGAAGTGAAGTTCCGGCCAAGAGGACACAAAGTTCCCCCAAGTACCGTGATTTCAGACTTGGCTGATTTCCGTGCTTGGTTCGGACACTGGGTCCGATCGTTGGTGTCCCTCTTGTGCTGGAAACTGCCATAAAGTGCCTGCAATAACTCCCGGGAGCAGCGCTGAGCAAGGACGCGTCGACTCCAGAGATGAAGAAGAAAAGCGGAGGTTGCAGGCAGAGTCGGAAGAAGTTTCCGCGAAGTGGTCCGGAAGAGAAGAAGCTCAAAAAGTGAGTGAAGACGCTGACGGGAGCTGGTACCGGAAGTGTACGCTGACTTCCGCGAAAGTGGTTCCGGAAAAGGTGAACGATTCCAGCAACCGTTCCGTAACAGTGCCCTGCCACTGAAGCAACGGTGGTCGAAGAGCTTCGTCCGAGGAAGTCACCAAAAAGGCTGGTGATCTCGGAGAAGGCGGCCACACGGAAGAAGATCGATCGGCAAGAAGCCCGGTCACGACAAGCAATGCGTGATCCCCAGCGGAGCAGCAAGTGCAAAGGAGATGGAGCGGTTCAGCGAGATCGTCCACCAGCGTGAGCTGGCTCAAGGTAAGCTCACCACTATACTTGAAAGCGTGGCAAGTGCCACGACGCTTACATGGGCCACGTTGAACGTACGACGTGTACCACTCGGCGTACGAGCAAATCCTAGGCATGGTCCCGTCAACTTTACGGGACGAGCAGGATGCTCTCTACGACGCAGTCGATGACCTGCATACTGAAGTCCTAACGGTAATCGAAGAGAAGTTGCAAAAGGTGAGCCAGCCCACACAACGAAGAAACGCGTACACGCCTGGTGTTACACAACGGGTGGATGAGACGACGAACCCAACAAACGTTAAGATCATCGGATGCGCCAACAAAACGGCCATCGACGAAACCCCGAAGTGTTCCTGGAAGCTGCTGGGAGAGCAGCTGGACACGGAAGATCGGGTACGACCGGAGTTTACCATCCAGCATGGTTAACGTTCCGAGAACAACACCAAGACCGTCATCGAGACGAACAAGATCGCTGACGTGGAGGACACGTCACAAGCCAACAAGACACCCGGAAAGACCGCAACGGACGGCTCGGGTCAGCAGACCACCGGAAGCGATACGGCACAAACGTGCGACATGTGCGGACTTGGCCAGCACAAGAGCTGGGAATGTCCGCAATTCCTTGAGAAGACAGTCCCCGAGCGGCTGTTCAAGACAAATGAGAAGCGCCTCTGCTTCAACTGCCTCCGGACGGGACATACCTCGGCGCAGTGTGTGTCCACCGGAGCGTGCGCGACGTGCAAGAAGCGGCACCACACCGTGCTGCACGCCGAGTACCGGAGAAATCCCAAGCAATCGACAACACAAACAAGGGTGGAGCAACCTGGTGCTTCACAACAAGCCGAAACGAGTTCAGTGACGCCAGAGGCCAGCTCCTCTGGACAAAGACAACTAGTGCCCGACGCGCTTTCAGCCGTCGCGGACTTTCGGAATAAACCCTGCAGCCTACACCCCTGCCGTGGTTTATTAATAGCAGCAACCAATAATGAAGCACATTTGACGAAGGACACTCTGGACAGACACAACGCGAACGAGTTGGCTGTCGTCGAGCAGATGCAGCCACGTTCCGACACATCGATGATTCCTGCTGGAGTCCAACTCGCCGTCAGAGTCAACTTGGTGGCTCTGCGCGAGACGAAGTTCAACCAGGTCTTGGACGGCACGCGCAGCGCACGAAGAAGCAGTCCTGATTCAAGGCACGGAGTTTGAGGATCGACCCAAGTTGGAGCAGCACAATGAAGCCTGCGCACGAGAAGTTGGAATCTACAAGGAAGCAAGTGAGGTGAGTGATCCAACGAATTTGAAGCAAGTTTACCTGCCGTTCCACGTGATGCTGCGAACATTCGAAGACGACGCTGGCTTTTCAAGCCGAGCGATTCCTGACCAAAGACACAAGGTTCAAGGTCCCACGGCGCAGCGCTCTGCTGCACTCAGCGTACTAGAGAAGACTACAAACGCATGTGGACGAGTAACGGTGCGTACAAGGGCGGCCTCGGCGCCGCACAAGGCTGCTGCAGTTGCCACACAGCCGAGCTATGAGTGCTCGAAACATTCAGTAGCTGCAGCATTGGCAAGGAAGAAGAGAGGCACTGGAGGACTCGGTCCAAACGAGCGGTCGGTAAACGCCGACCCACTGAAGCGAGCATCACCTGAAGGCACTGGAGATGGTCCAAGTGGAAGCAGAACAAGATGCCGGTTTCCTACAATCGGCAAGCATCAACAAGCACTGGAGCACATCCCACGGATCGGCAAGGCCTTTTGGCAGCCCCTGCGACTATCAAATGCGCTGACCGGCACACCCTGTAAGAATGCAACGAAGTTAAGCCCAGTTTTGGAGAACAGGGCGAAAAGGGTTCGCATCGACTTGCGATTCCCAAGAGCGCCCGACGAAGAAGTACAAGAACACTCGTACGGCCAAACCTGGGAGGCGAAAGAGTGACCTCTGGATCGCCTGAAGAACAACGGCAGTTCTTCGCGGGTGGAGGATGTTCGAGCCTGACAGCGCCAGCTCGAAGAAAATTTGGTTTGGTTTTGGCAGCACTGCGCTTGCTGTGATGACAACTGCCACGAAGGTGGCAACCCAGCCTGCGTCGTTGCCAACAGCGAAAAGGACGCGCGCAACGACGTGTGCTCGGCAGCAAGCGAGACAGAGCTGGCCACAGCGCGTCGATGACGACGCCGTGAAGAGAGGAAGGGATCGCGCGAAACGACGTGCGCGGTAACAACGCGCCGTTGACGACGGCTTGAGCGAGAGAGAGAAGGGGAGAATGAACGGCTCACGAAGATGTTCGTATAGGAGTTTTGGCGCGCAACGAAAGAGGACGACGAGGACGAGCCTGCGCGTCGGAACAAGTGAAGCAAGTTCATCGCAAGCAGCCGAACCGGTCGGACGTAGAGCTAAGTCGTCGCGATCGTCGGAAGGAAACACAAATTAATCGCTAAAGTTAAGTTAATTTAGTTAAATAGAATTAGTTTAGAGAAAGTTAAAGTGTTTTCACAGACAAACAGACGTGAATCTTAGTTGATTATTTCAAAAAATCCATCGTCCCCACAAGAAAATTCAAAATTGGGCTGCACACTAGCGCGATCTGCAGTCCTGTTGCGGAAACCTCATCGTTTCAATAAACCATTATAAGAGTGTACCCTCTTCCCCTTATCTGATTAAGCGTGTACAAAAGAAAAATGACGTTTGTATGTTGTTTATGTAATGAAACTTTGTTATGTTCGAGGGTAAGTTTTTTTTGAATCAGACAAATTATCGGGAAAAATGCTGCCAAAGTTCCACGCGATGGCGTCAAAGAATGCAAATTAAACAGTTGCTGCACCAGAAACATTGCATTGTGGTATCCTCTTTCGTACGGCGTTCCGCAGCAGATTCCATTCCGCGGTCCGGAACAGACATGAACCATCATTTGTACAGGGTGACAAAGGCAGGTCAAAAGGCCTTGGCTAAAGTGAACAAGGAGGAGCTAGGAAAGAAAACTTTTGTGTTTATTTTAAACGGAGTGGTGAAATTAACGGGAATCTCAATAGGAATATTTTGCTTTCGCAGTTGATGATGCAAAAAACAACAACGTGGATTCAAAAATCTCCCAAAATAACAGTTTTTTTAGTTTATCAAAAACTCCTGTATCATTTCATAGCAAATTTGAATCAAATTTGATCAAAACGATGTTCTTATGCAATTTTTCCTTTGATTTTCACAAAACCTCGTGCTTTTTGTTCTGCTGCAACAGCAATCAAGCGGCATAAACAGAAATATCCCGCGATCACACACACAACCAATCAATTCAAGAAACGTCAAAGTGTACGGTGGCGACATCATTCTTGATCGTGTCTCGTTGCGGTACTATGGCATCCATGTTTTTTACTTGTTTGAATTTGAATTGACCGTTTTCGTTGGCGATAGAATAGAAAAGAGTTTCACGTCTGTTTTTCTGTGGTGTTTTTCTGTTTGCCTGCGATACTTCCGATCCTCCCAAAACTGGTTCCCCAAGTCCGCCGAGAAATGAAGTGAAAATACAGTCCGCTCCGAACACTTGGAGACGCCCGGCCGTGTCGTTCTCGGCCACTTGTTGGATTTCTTGAGACAGCACGTCGTGCTGTACAACCCTCACGATCAGCTTCAGGGACGACCGCAGTTCAGGGATGGTTTGGCGTAGACGGGTCCGTTTCGTGGAGTTCTTGAACCTGCAGTTGGTCACGAAACGCAGCACGTACGCCATTATCCGTTGCAGCTTCCGGAATAAGCTGCAGTTCTCGAAGATCGGGAACTCGGTCGTGTTGCAGGCCAGCAGGGTAACCAACTTCACCTTACGCATCTCGGGCAACTCCCTGTCCGGTATCTCGATTTTAGGCTCTTCCTCATACTCGACGGACTCCAAAAACTCTGGACCTTCCCACCACTTACTGCATTTCATCAGGGCGGCAGGAAACATGCCGCGCGAGATCAGATCGGCCGGGTTGTCCTTGGAACGAATGTACTTGAAGATGAAGCTACCGGTCTCTCTCCGGATCTCCGCGACGCGGTTGCGCACGAACGTTTGAAGTAGGTCCAGCGGTTTCTTGAACCACGCAAGCACAACTTGGCTGTCGCACCACGTGTCGGAAGGGTAGGTTCAGCGCCGCGATGACCTTCACCACCAGTTTCGAGAGCAGTCGTAGGGCCACTTTCGATTTGCTGCAGAGCAGCCTCATATTGCACTTGCCGTTAGGGAGCAGACTGCGAACGTAACAGTGAAACGGAACTCGTCGTCTCCTGGACTCCAATAGAGCCCCAGGGCCTTGACCACACCGCCGACCAATCCGTCCAGGTCGATCAGCTTCTCGCGATCACACTCAGGTATGCGTTCCATCACAACTGGCTCATTGGATGTCCACTTGTGGATGGGAAATCCACCGCGACCGAGCATGCCTTGCAGTTGCGTCAGACAATCAATTGCTTCATCGGGAGAGCTCGCACCAGAGAGGATGTCATCAACGTAGCAGGCCTCGCGCACGATTTTGGCAGCTCGCGGAAAATGTTCACCTTCATCGTCGCAGAGCTGGACCAGACATCGCGCAAGAAAGGGAGCGGACGTCGTACCGTAAGTCACCGTAGTGAGTTCCAGGACCCGGATGAACTCAGACGGATCGGCCCGCCAGAAGATTCGCTGGAAGCGGGTGTCAGACAGGGCCACTCGAATCTTGCGGTACATTTTCGAGAGGTCTGCAGTGAAGGCGACGGGGTGCTTCCGGAAGGCAAGGAGGATGGAGAACAGATCGCTCTGGACAGTGCCTCCGACCTGAAGGGCTTCGTTCAGGGACACGCTCGTGGGAGACATCTTTGCAGACGCGTCAAATACGACACGCAACTTGATCGTGGAGCTCGAGGGGTGTAGGATCGCGTGATGGGGCATGTAGTAGCGGCTCGTGTTTGGTAAATCGTCGGCCTCGTCAGCCGACTTGCAGTGCCCCAGTTCCTCATATTCCCTAATGAACTCACCGTATTGCAGCTTCAAGTCAGGGTCCCGGGCGAGTCGCCGCTCCAGCGACAGGAAGCGCCGAAGAGCGAGGCTGCGGTTGAGCGGTTGGAAACTTGTGTGACACTTTCGATGTCCTCGACCTGCCAGAATCTCTGGATCGCCTCGTTGATGTCGTCGAGTGTGGCAGTGTGTGTGTACTGCGGGCTTGGTGCTGTGTCTCCAACATCTCCGACGATGACCCAACCGAGGTGAGTCTCGCGCAGTTCCGGTAGATGTCCCGTTTTTAGCAACCGGAAAAAATACATGGTTACTCCCAAAAGCATGTCGATGCGTCCCGGCTTGTTGAATTCTGTGTCGGCCAGATGGATGCCGACGGGAATCAGCCACTCGTTGATGTCGACCGGTACAGCTGGCACCATTCCGGTCACCTTTGGTACGATGAGGCAATCGACGTCGACGGAGAAGCTGCTGATCCGAGAGCGGAGCTCGACCGTGATCGACTCCTTGGCGTACGTCTTGACAGCTCCGATGCCACCGATGGGGACGTTTGCGGCCACTCGTTCTAGTTTTAAGCGGTTTGCCATCGATTGCGTAATTCAATTCTCGATCCATTGTCGAGAAGGACTTTTTTTCGCCGTGTACCGTGCTTGAGTAAACAAACATCGTTACTAGCGCGCATTTTAAATCGTTTTTTCTACGAGTTTTTCGCACCGTTTTTCCCCGCGGGACTTTTAATAGTGCAGTTAAGTGGAGGAACTAAGTGGACATTGTGGTGGTTAAAGAACACTTTTGGTGGATTAGTGTTTTCACGGCCGCTAAAAAGTTACACCGACATTGTGCAAGTGCCTTCTTGCGACACTTTCCTTACTCCTCCTGCGCACCCGTACCCGCAGCTATAGTCTTTTTCACTTGTTATTGCTACCAACCACGCGCTCATCATCTGGTTGATAAAGTTACCTTCCAAGTGACCACCCTCCGGATTTGATCTTTGCTTCCGATCAATAACATTTTATTGGCAACTCAGGACCATGTGTTCACGGCCCGTCTGCAGTGCTGGTCGTCCATCTGCCCTGGATGCTGAGTTCCCTGGAAACCACGATCCTCTGAACTTCACCGAAATCTTTGAATCCATCATGAATGGTGACAAACGGCCACGATCAAGCAGTCTCTCCAGACCATCTTTACCTCAGCCAGACAAAATAATGAGAGTTGACGTTCCGGTTGACCAAACGCTCGATTCAAATAATTCAGTCCCTACCGTTTCAGACGCTGAGGACCACCAACAGCTCCATCGTTCAAGCCGCCCAGCTTGACGGGACCACTCCACCGATTGCCCCTCGGAATGCAGTCGCCACCTCCGCCGCCGCCGCTCAATCAGCGACCGCTCACCCAGACGCCGTTCATCCAGCTGCGTCTCACGCGGCCCCTGCTGCTCACTCGACCACCGCATTATTGCCTCCGACTGATCCTGGGGTACAACAGGCGGTTTTGCCGCATTCACAGGTCTCGCAGCAGCTGCTAATCACGCCTCAGGCCCCGCCTCAATCGCAAACCATGCCCTTGCTCCAGGCTCTGGTTTTGCCATCGCCGCAAAGACAGGCCCCGTCCCGCCTCTGATTACGCAGCCGCTGCAGACTGCGCCTCAGGCTTTAACCCACGCCGCATCAACATCTTCCTCGTCATCTACCGCTACCAACCGCATTGTTCCCGACGCACGATTTTCTGTGGAAAGCTACCAGCAATCAAAAGCTCCTGAAGTTAACTTCATTCCATTCAAAACTAGTTTTATTGTTAGCGAAGGGAATAGGATTAATGTTCATGGACCCAGTCTTACGCAATGTCAACAGCTGTTAGACTCAAACATCTCGGAACCCAATTGCCAGATTCACGAACAAAACTGTACACCTCACACTACACAAGCTACAAATTATTGTGAAACCACCAACACCATCAGCAACCTACAACATCCTTCACTTTTGGTAGCCCCTCCAGAACAGTCCACCTCTGACGATTCGGCTGAGCTAAAGTGGTTTTACGTCTCCCGGTTCCTTCCTAGCGAGACTTGTGATAATCTGATACGCTACATACAACACAAAACGAAATGCGATTCCGCCCGCATAATTTGTCAAAAGTTAGTTCGCAAAAATCGTAACTCAGCCAGGCCCCTCACGTTTCTCTCGTTCAAACTAAGCGTTCCGGAATCAATTGAGAGTTTGATTGTCGCTACAGACTTTTAGCCAGAAGGAGTTACAATCAAGCCTTTTTTAGTGAAGCGACAAGCTCCCGAGCTCATTGGTCCTTTCTCACACAACCCGCAACCACTGAACAACCTCGTTTCGCCACGCAGTTCACGAACAACGACTCCTCGTCGCCGGCCCGCTCCGAAAATGATTCCCAATCAGCCTCAGCACACAGCACGTCTGTACCCATACAATCTACCGCTACCGTTTTATCATCCCAGTCAGTTGGCGATGCCCCATATGAACCAGTATCTTCCGCTGTACGGTCAGATGCCAGAAGCTGTCACCACAGGCAGCAATGGTCTACAATGGTTTAAGGTCTGCCATTTCACCCGCTCCACCACCAACCGACCCTCGTACGACTAACCAAGCTGCACTGCATCGTGAAGAAGCGACAAATCTTCTGCTCTACTATCAAAATGTAGGGGGTATGAACACTACCATCGCAAATTACTATCTCGCTATCTCTTCCGCTTCTTACGACTTTTATGCATTTACCGAAACCTGGCTGTCAACAACTACCCTCTCGAGTCAAATCTTCGGTACCGAATACGAGGTTTTCCGCTGCGATCGTTCTGCCGCCGCGAACAGCTGGAAAGATTCAGGCGGAGGTGTCCCTCTTGCCGTCCGCTCCAGTCTCAAGCCACGCCAACTGATCCCACCGAATTGCACATGTCCAGAACAGGTGTGGGTTTCAGTCCCTCTCGCCTCATCCACATTGTTTGTGTGTGTTGTTTATATTCCACCAAAATTTGACAACGATGCGACTCTCTTTGAGCAGCATAGAAGATCTTTGACGTGGATTTTATCCAAGACGAAAGTCAATGACAGCATAATGATCGTCGGCGATTTCAACTTTCCGGGTATCCGTTGGACACGCACCCCGACGAACAAATTGCTAACAAATCTTGCTCTCACCCCCTCGAACAAGCTTAAACATGATCTCCTGGACGAATATTCGACTGCGAACCTGAGCCAGTTAAACGACCTGTGCAACAGCTCCAACAACGTGCTCGACCTTTGCTTTGCCAGCTCGAAAGTACATGTCAACTGTGCCCTCCTCCCAGCACCTTCACCTCTCGTGACGTTCGTCACCACTTGCCCTTCCTGTGTTCACCTTTAGCGACACGAACGGTAGTACCTTCATAGACTACCGCATTGGTAACTACGAAGGTATGAACGAATTCTTGGCAACCGTTAACTGGACTCGACTGATGGCCAATCTCGATGCCAACGAAGCTGCTGTTACTTGGACGGAAATTTTGACGCAAGCTATCAACGTCTTCATCCCGAAGAAACAGCGGCAACCTCCTCAACATCCACCATGGTCTACTCACCGCCTGAAGAAGCTGAAGACCGTGAAACGTGCCGCACTCAAGAAATATGCCAAGCATCCGACAGATCGTTGGAAAAACCACTACAGAGCTAAGAACCGGAAGTACAGTTTGTTAAACAACCAACTTTTTCGCCGCCACCTGAACCGCATCCAGAGCCGCTTGAAACGTGAACCCAAAAAGTTTTGGAACCACGTCAACGAGCAGCGGAAAGAAACTGGTCTCCCAACCTCGATGGTACTCGACGGTGATGAGGCTACAACCACCGAGAGTATTTGTGACCTTTTCCGGCGCCAGTTCTGCAGTGTCTACAATAACGAAACTGTAGCAGACTCGCAAGTTGCTAGGGCTGCTAGTAACGTTCCACTGAGACCTGACCTGAAGAGTTCCAACAGCTGTGGACCGGATGGCATCCCCGCGGTTGTGCTCAAAAAGTGTTGCGATGCACTCGCGGAACCGCTGGCTCAACTTTTCAACACCTCGCTTTCCACCGGAGTTTTCCCATGTTTCTGGAAGAAGTCGTTTTTGTTCCCTGTTCACAAAAAGAGCCTAAACGTGACGTCCGGAACTACCGCGGAATCGCTGCCCTCTGCGCTGTAAGCAAGCTCTTCGAAGTCATTGTGCTAGACTTCATCAAGTTCAACTATTGTGATTATATCGCCCAGGATCAGCATGGCTTTATGGCGAAACGTTCTACCAGTTCCAATCTGGTCACCTATTCGTCCTTCATCCTACGAACCATGCAGAAACGGAAACAAATTTACGCCATCTACACGGATCTATCGGCAGCATTCGACAAGCTAAACCACCGTATTGATGTTGCTAAACTCGAGCGACTGGGCTTCAGCGGTTCTCTGCTCGAATGGCTTCGCTCCTACCTCACCGGACGAGAAATGAGCGTGAAAGTGGGCGACGTAATTTCTGCCATATTTGCTGTTTTTTCAGGCGTCCCACAAGGCAGCCACCTGGGTCCCCTGATTTTTCTCCTCTATATGAGCGACGTGCATCCTCTGCTTAAATGTCACACGCGGACGTCCTTGGATGGCCCACCTCTTACCCATACACAGTTTTTGTAGCATGGAAGGATTACGAGCAGATATCTTTCGATAATTCTATCGTCTATTATTGAGAGTGTCCTTTGATCTAACTCTACTTCCGTGTATGCCCATCCGTTCCTCTCTTACTTCATCTCAAGGCGCTCTTACAAAAACCTATGTAGAGTCCTTTTGTCTATCACTCAGATTGCAGCTTCCATTTAGGGTATTGAGATCATTTGCTATCCCACACACATATGAGCACATAGGGTTAGAACCGCGCCCAGATTCGCGTTACTTTTGATCAAGTTTACATCATATGAGGCCCAAAGTGATCCCATGCGACATGTACCGAAAATGAAGTTGGCCGGCCGTCATAACATGCTCTTCCTCACAGTACCGTCGTGGTTCACTTTTACTCCATCGGTCGTTGACGCACGAAATTCTTACACAAGTTTTTGAACTCGTTGATGTTCCTTGTGTTCTTTGCTGCTTCCGGTAGCTGGTTGTACATGCTGTATCCTTTGTAGAACAGTGAATTCTGCGTACACGCCTTCCTGCACATCTGCAATCTGAGATTGTCAGCTCCTCTGGTGTCGTGCTGATGGATATCCCTCCCGTATACCACCGTACCTGTCAAGTATTTCGGCGCCATCCCTTTAGTTACACGAAACACAAAAATTAACGTATTGTACTCGATCCTTTGACGAACAGACATCCATTGTAAACAATCCAGCATGTTTTGTCATGGTGTTAAACGATCACATTTCAAAATTAGTCGCATCACTTTGCTCTGCAGGACCTGCATTCTTTTCAGTTGTTGACGAGTTGCTAAAAACAGGATAGAGGCACAGTAGTCGAAGTGAGGAGCAATCAGGGATTTGTACACGTCTATTTTGGCTTCAGTCGTCAGGTAACGGTTAATTCTGCAGAGTACTCCAAATTTTCGGGCTGCTTTCCGTATTGTGTAGTCAATGTGGTCATTAAAGTTCAATTTTTCGTCCAGCATCACTCCGAGGTATTTGATCGTCTCGACCCTCTCGATTTCCTCGCCATCTATCCGAACCGCTCTGCTTACGCCGTCGCTTGGTCGTGTGGTCACTATCATGCATTTTGTTTTGCTGACATTCAGCTGTAGTTTCTTCCATCTCAGCCATGCGGTAAAACTGGCAAGCTCAGTATTCATCACGTTAAAGCACTCTTCAAAGCTAGTTCCGGTCAGAAACAGTACAGTATCATCAGCGAAAAGGTTTACTTGAACTCGTCTCAGTGCTTGCTTCAGGTCGTTGATATATAAAATAAAGAGAAGCGGTCCAAGCACACTGCCTTGAGGAACTCCAAGATCTACTGCCGTGGCTGCTGACGTGGAGCCGTTGTAACGAGTCACCTGCGTTCTGCTGTCCAAGTAGCTGCTAAACCATTTGAGCGCTAAACCGCGAACACCGTAACGACGCAGTACTGCTTTCAGTTTGGTTCGGTCAATGGTCTCGAAAGCTCGCTTCAGGTCTACGAACACCGATAGGACAATTTTCCCTTCTTCAATTGCTTGTTTCCATTTCAGCAGTAACAGGTTGAGCGCTGACTCACAGGAGTGATGCTTTCGGAAACCAGACTGCTCTTCGAGTAAAACTTTCGTCCGATCCACAAACGCCAGAAGCTGCTCCTTCACTATAGTTTCCAAAACCTTCTCATAGAGTGGCAAAATGTTGATTGGTCGGTGATCTTCCGGGCGCGTCGATTTCGGTACCTTAGGTATCGGTATCACCAAAGTCCGCTTCCAAGGTTGTGGGAATTCTCCGCTTTCCAGGGATCTGTTGACAATCGCCAACAGCTGCTCTCCAACAACGTCAAATGAATCCGTCATGACCCGTTTTGTCACGCTATCAACACCAGTGCAGTCTTTTAACGAGTAGACTGTTTCTTTCAGTTTCGTCAAGGTGATTGGTTGAAGCTCCGTTAATAAGTCCTCGCTGCCATCTTCGTTTAGCCTTACTTCTGCTGGTACTACTGCTGGTTCCACCTGGGCTGGTGGGATGTTTCTATGGATTGTCTCTACACTTTTCACGAAGAACTGATTCAAGCGTTCCGCCGTTTCCCTTTCGCTTCGCGCTCCCTCGAAAACAATTTCCATTGGAGGTTCTCCACCAGGCCGAATCAGCGATTTCAGGCTTCTCCAAAGCTTCTTGGGATTTCCGTGACAACTTCGAATTTCCTCTTCTACTGCCAGGTTCTTTGATGATCTCAGTCCTCGGACGTAGCGGTTTCGAAGCACTTTATAAAGGTTCCAATCATCCAGCCTTTTTGTATGTTTGAAGGTCCTGTAGGCATCATCCCGCTCGGTTTTCAGGTTTCTCAGCTGTTCTCCATACCACGCGTTTGAGACTTTCCGGTCATTGCTGCATAGATCGGTCAGCTCCGCAACCGCCGTCGCCAGTGTTGAGCCAAAAGTTTGTGCAGCTTCTCCAACGGTCACTCCAGCGTCAACTCTCCTCAGTTTTGCTCGTAGCGCAGCTTGCAGTCGTTCCTTCGTATACCGTTTCCAGCTAACGTAACTCTTTTTCTGCTCCGGTAGGTTAATCGTGGTTTCTCCGACGTGAATACAGATGGTCTCGTGATCAGTTATCTTAAGCTCTTCAGTGACGCGCGCCTCCACCCCCTCCAGGTTTGTAAAGACAAGGTCAATAATTGTACTGCTACTGGGACCCACACGCGTCGGTTCTGATACAATCTGCTTCATCCCTAAGGCTTCGGTAACGTTCTTCAGCTCACGTGCGTATCCCGGTTCGTTCCATCGGATGTTGAAGTCGCCAACGAGTAGATTTGTCCTGCAGTCCTGGAAGACCGTCCTCAGCCAACTCTCAAAGCTGTCTATGAAACCAACGTCACTGCTGCTGGGAGAATGATAGATTCCTCCATAGATTCCATTGAGCGTTGTACTTTTCACGTCGATCGCCAAAAAACAGTTATCTCCTGCCACCGTATTCGAGACAATCTCATACTCCAAGCGGTCGTCTACATACACCATCACCCCACCCGTGTGTGCTGATCTGGACAGACAGCAACTGCATCGGTAATTCTGGATCTCAAATTCGTCTAGGTCGTGCTTTTCTGTCAAGTGTGTTTCCGTCAAAAATACTATTTTAGGTTTTGTGTTCTGCATCATCAGTTTCAGCTCGTCAAGATGTGATTTTATTCCAGCAATGTTCAGGTACAGTATTTCTCCGCGTTGTTTTGGTTGCTAGATTGTGAAATCCACCATTTTGATCCGTTTTTCCTGCTCTTTGATGAATACTGGACATTCGCTGCTCCAAGCCGAGTGGTTGACATCAATGTTGAGTTTGCGTTGCACGCGTAGTTTCTCGCAGTTGGCACACTTCTCTGTTTCAGCGTTACAGTCCTTCCATTCGTGGTCTTCACTGCAGATTGGGCACACTAAAGTCTCGGCCTTGCAGTCCGCTCCCTTATGGCCGTATCCATTGCATTTGTAGCACCTTGTCACTTGAAGCCCGTCGAAAACACGACAACGATTCCAACCACAGTTGACTTTTCCCTGCTCCAAAACTTTGAAGAATGTCTCCGCGTCAAGCTCAACGAATGCAGCATGGTTGTTAAAGCGCCACTTCTCGATCTGGAAAGTTTTGCGCAACTTGAAGTGTTTCAGGTTCGCAAAGACGTCATTCTGCTCCACCAACGACGCTCTCAGCTCCTCTTCACTAAACTCGTCACTCATTCCGATGATTTTGATCGACGGCTTCATGCTTTCCCGTAAGCGAGCCTCAAATCGACCTCCTAGCTGAGCATCCACGCTTGCTTTTAGTACTCCGACTGACGCTTCATCCTTCAGCTCGACGATAACTGAACCATTTTTGCTGCTGGTGACACGTTGAACATTCAAGTTCTTGGCGCTGATTTTCTTCTGCACCTCTGCTCGCGCGTCTTCCACCTGTACCCCTTCTTTTGGCTTGATGACAACGACTGGATCTGGTTTTCTTGCCTGTTTCTTTTTGACCTCCTCCTCCGTGACTTTCACCCGCTTTCGAAGCGCTTCAGCAAAGCTTGTTTTCGGCGTCACAAATCCTATTCCGGTTTCCTCAACATCCTCTGCCCTGTCTTCCGCTTGCCTGCTGCTGCTTTTGCTGCCGATCGAGTAAAGATTTTACGCGCTACTTCCGGTTTTTCCTCCGTCACTGTTTTTTTCACATTCACACGCACTAACTCTTCACGCACTATTTTTTTGACAGCCGAATCAAAGTTTTTCACGAAATCAATCACGTCCGTCATATTGTTCAATTTCGCGTCAATATCTTTCAACATTTTCTCACAGTGTCTGTCGTCATAGTCTTGCAAAGCCAGACACGTATCGCACACAAATACTGCGTTAGGCATCTGGCGAAATATTGCTATCCCTTCTGCTGGTGCCCTAGGCAAGCATCTCACATGAATAGAGAGTCTGCACTTCCCAAAACAATCGACAGACTCGTCACCGTCCGCGATCGGCGCTGCGCATTGTCCACACGGGTACGAGGATACGTTTCTCTCTCCCTCCTTCCCCTCGCCCGTGTCCATCGCCTCGGACATCGCGCCGGGGCAAAATAAACACACAATAGACGATCGTGATACTTAGCTTTGGGTTGCAGGTGTAAACTATTCGGCCAAGTAATCCACAGTATAGACCATTAGTCGATTAAACTCCACCGTCCACTCGAAGCATTCACTTAATTCGTCACTTTGTACAAAAAATCTAGTCAGCGGAACAGAACACCCAGAAAATTATAATTAACGATCGGGCATTAAAACTGCAACTGTTGCTGAGTAACACAATGATTGGTGGTTGTCATAAAGCTTTTCACTGTTATCGATGAGACCATAGACTGCCAGTTTCTTCAAGAGCAGCTCAACCGGTTTGCCAACTGGTGCTCCGATAACAGAGTGGTTTTTAATGCAACTAAGTGTTCAGCAATCACTTTCACCCGCAAACGCAACAAAATTTCCTTTGACTATACTCTTTCAAACACCACCATACCTCGGACTTCCTGTGTGAAAGATTTAGGCGTGATGCTGGATAGCAAAATGACGTTTACTGACCATATTACGTACATGGTTTCCAAAGCTTCCAAAACATTAGGATTCGTCTTTAGGATAGCTAAGCATTTTCGAGATTTAGGCTGTCTCAAAGCTCTTTATTGCTCGCTGGTTCGTTCTACGCTCGAGTACTGTTCCACGGTTTGGGCTCCCTTCTACCAGAAGTCGGTGAAGCGAAAGTTCGTCAAATATGCCCAACGTCACATCACCGTTGACACTTTCCGCAGGTGTACTTCGACGAGCACCTTTTCGTCGAGTGTCCTGGCCGCTTGGGTTGGCTTGCTGGAGTATGGTTTGGATGCTTGTCGCTGCTTCGGTGCTGCTTCGTTGGTTTTCTCCCACCGTTCCAGAACGGAGACTCGATTCTTCAAGAACTGGATGGCCGCCTCGTAGTTCGGAAGTTCTCCTCGTTTGATCGTTGTCTCCCAGAGCTTGTACGTGGCGTCGTCCAGGGCATGTGCCAGGAGGTAGACGGCGATCTGTTCTGACACTCCGGTGAACTGCTGGCCAAAGAACTTGATGTTCTCGACGTGGCCGTTGAAGTTCTGCACGAGTGACCTTAGCTCCTCGTGGCTCTCTTTGACCAGCTTCTGGATTCGTAGCATGCCACCGATGTGCAGTTCGATCATCCGCCGCTTGTCCCCGTACTGCTCCTCCAAAATCTCCCAGGCATGCGCGTAATACCCATCCTGGATTGTTTTGTCGTCGATCGCACCCTGAGCGCTTCCAATCAAGGTCTTCTCCAGGTGGTAGAGCTTGATCCTGGGAAGTTCGTTTGACCGGTCGACCACGTCCATGAACAAGATCTTGAACCTGTCCCAGGACTCATATTTGCCGTCGAACGTAGGGATGATTATCGGCAACGGCTGGTTGATGTCCACCGGTTGAGCGACGGCTGGCGCGAGGGCGTTGGACGTTCCTGCAGCGACGGCGGGGGTGAGGTCATCGGTCCACTGTTCAAGGGTCATGATGAGCTCATCGTAGATGGCTTCGAACTTCCGCTGCTTTGCATCATGCTGACCTTGCGAGCTTGCATCCGCCAGAAGGATGATCCGCTGATGGACGCTGTCGAACTGGACTGTACTTTGATTGTTCGAACTGGCCGTCTGTGTGGTAAAAAAGTAAACGCACTCGGATTAGCACTACAAACTAGCTTTATTAAGACTAAGTTTAATAAATACGTGTTCACTTGTCCAATGGTGAAAAAAGACTGGTACCGCAAAATGGCGTTTTTTTTTCGTAGGTTCGTGTTTCGTTGTTCGTGCAGCGTTGCTGCAACGTCACGCCATTGCGCGCGAGAAACGTTTCGCAGGGTTGCGCTCGATCGCAGCAAGCTGGTTGCGGCAGGCAAGCAGGGCTGTCAAATTAACGCACCCAGTCAAGCCGCCAACAACTGGTTTAGTGGGTCGGGAAGCAGATTCCGACCTTGAGATGGCAATAGTCACACGACGGGTGGCTTTAATTGCTCGGTATATAAGAAGCTGGCCTCGGGCAAAAAGTAATGGAGGTGTCCCAGGTGAACCTCAATCACTGCGACACTGCACAGCAACTGCTGTGGCAGTCGATCGCGGAGACGTTTTGTGACGTGGCAATTATTGCAGAACCGTACCGAGTTCCCCACGACAATGGAAACTGGGTCGCGGATACAGCAAAAATGGCGGCGATACACGTAATGGGGCGGTACCCCATACAGGAAGTGGTCTCGAGAGCATTTGAAGGGTTCGTGATCGCCAAAGTAAACGGAACCTTCTTCTGTAGCTGCTATGCTCACCCAAGATGGACCTTGGAGCAGTTTCAGCAGATGCTGGATAGTCTGACCAACGAACTGATCGGACGAAGCCCGATCGTCGCGTGGGCAGTCGAGTGGGGTAGGGGGCATAGCCTAATGGAAGCTCTGGCAAAGCTGGACGTTAGGCTGGCTAATCGCGGAACCAGCAGTACCTTTCGCAAAGACGGTCGTGAGTCCATTATCGACGTTACGTTCTGTAGCCCGCGGCTGGCGGCCGACATGAACTGGAGGGTAAGTGAAGTCTCTTCGTGGAAGTCTCTTCGTGATGGTCCCCACGACTTGAGTGCCGACGTGCTAACAGCACAACTAGTGACAGCATGCGACACAACCATGCCGCGGAGACTGGAGCCAAGAAACTGTCATCGTCCAGCCTACTGGTGGAATGAAGAACTCGGTACCCTTCGGGCAAGTTGCCTCAGCGCCAGAAGACGAGTTTAGAGAGCAAGATCCGAAGCAACTAGAGAGGAGTGCAGAGAGGAGTACCGGTCTGCAAAAGCCGCGCTCAAGAAAGCGATCAAATGCAGCAAGACAAACTGCTTCAAGGAGTTATGCCAAGACGCTGATGCGAACCCTTGGGGGAGCGCATATCGTGTCGCAATGGCGAAGATCAGAGGCCCATCGATGGTGGCTGAAACGTGTCCCGACAAGCTGAAGGTCATTGTGGAAGGGCTCTTCCCAAGACATGACCCAACGACATGGCCTCCTACACCGTACAACGACGAAGGGGGTAGCAACGCCGAAGGTCATCTGATCACCAACGAAGAACTTGTGGCAGTAGCGAAGAGATTGAAGGTGAAGAATAGCGTGGTTCACGTTTCTATGAAAAAGACAAAAGTTGTTATTTTGTCTTGCATCAACCGGAATTTCGTTCGTTTATGTCCCCAGAAGCACTCCTGAAAATTTGAGCCCATTTGGTAAGGTCTAGGAGCTCCAGTTTTAATTTGAAATTTATATGGGATTTTGATTTATGGTTCAAAAGCTCGTGTTGCTGCCGAAGCCAGGCAAACCACCGGGGGACCCATCATCGTATAGGCCTATATGTTTGCTGGAAACCCTCGGAAAGCTTCTGGAACGGATCATCCTTAACCGGCTGACCAAGTACACGGAGAGCGAGGCTTAGCAGCGAGGCAGTTCGGCTTCCGTAAAGGGAGATCCACGGTGGACGCCATCCGGAAAGTGGTCAAGAAAGCCGACAAAGCGCGGAGGAAAAAACGCAGAGGGAACCACTGCTGCGCAATAGTCACGATTGACGTCAAGAACGCGTTCAACAGTGCGAGCTGGGTGGCCATAGCAGCAGTGCTGCACAAAATGAAGGTGCCTGACTATTTGTGCATGATCTTGAAGAGCTACTTCGAGAACCGCGTGCTGGTCGACACTGCCGATGGACAAAAAACCGTTGTTGTTACCGCGGGAGTTCCACAGGGTTCTATTCTGGGTTCAGCACTGTGGAACGGAATGTATGACGGAGTGTTGACACTGGGGCTACCCAACGGCGTGGAGATCGTTGGCTTTGCAGACGACATAGTGCTGACGGTAACCGGCGAAAATGTCGAGGAGGTCGAAATGCTGGCTACGGAGGCAATCGCAATGATCGAGAACTGGATGCTCGAGGTGAAGCTGCGGATCGCTCACCACAAGACGGAGATGATACTAGTTAGTAACCACAAGAAGGTGCAGCAGGCCCAGATACAAGCTGGGGAACACGTAGTGCACTCGAAGATAGCGCTCAAGTACCTCGGGGTGATGGTGGATGAACTTCAACAGCCACGTCGATTACGCCTGCAAGAAGGCGGCGAAGGCGATCATGGCACTGTCGAGGATTATGCCGAACAACGCTGGACCCAGAAGCAGTAGGCGCCGTCTCTTGGCAAGTGTCGCGACGTCCATACGGCGACGGGTACGGCGGACCGGTATGGTGGACGGCGCTGGGGACGAAGCGAAATCGGGCGCTGCTCGACAGAACGCAGAGACTGATGGCCATGCGGGTTGCAAGCGCGTACAGGACCATCTCGTCGGAAGCAGTTGGTGTCATAGCCGGAATGATCCCCATCGGAATCACACTAGAGGACACCGTGTGCTACACCCGAAGAGGCACGAGAGGTATCCGGGAATCCGCGAGAGCCGAATCGCTGACAAGGTGGCAACGCGAGTGGGACACTACGGAGAAAGGCAGATGGACGCATCAGCTGATCCCGTCTGTATCCGCGTGGGTGAACAGAAGGCACGGAGAGGTCACCATCTCCCTCACACAGTTCCTGTCGGGCCATGGCTGCTTCAGGAAGTACCTGCACTGGTTCGGACATGCAGAGTCTTCTCTCTGTCCGGACTGTGTCGATTGCGAGGAAACACCGGAGCACGTGGTGTTCGGCTGCCCTCGCTTCGAGGCAGCGCGTAGCGAAATGCTGGCCATTATCGGAGCAGACATCAGCCCGGATAATGTGGTGAGAAGAATGTGCAGCGACATCGCCAAGTGGAATACGGTCGTCGGAGCGGTGACGCAGATCACTTCGGCTCTCCAGCGGAAATGGAGAGACGATCAGAGGAGGAACGACTAGAAGCCTAATCTAAAAACCACGAGTGTGGCTGTGAAGGAGAGCACGTTATGATGGTTGGCTCTACCAAATCGGTATACGTCTCGATGGTCCAAGGAGGGCTGCATATGACTAGCCGATCAAAAGCAACGCGATTCTTGGGCGCGGTTAGACCCTCGCATGGACTCATATGTATGTAGAACAGGAAATGGTTCTGGTACCCGGCATGGATCCTGTAAGTAGACTAGTGCAGAAAATGCAACGCCTCCACCCGAAGTTATACCGAAAGGTGGTCCCGGGGGGAAAAGGGCACGGCGTTCAAGGACTGGTTTAGTGGGTCGGGATTTTTTTTTTGTTTTCCCAACCCCACACTACCTGAGAAATGAATTCTCAGGTGTCTGGTAGCAGATTCCGACCCTGTAAAAAAAACACACACACACACACACACATACGCCACACTTATTCCATAAGCATACCCGTGTGACATGACCCCGTCCAAGCTTGACGGATAACGTGACAGAAAAATGACGGCTTTTATGTTTTTCATACTGACATAGTTCAAAAATGCAAAATTACCAGGCGATCCATGACTCCCTCGTCCAGTCCATAGAGGGATTCCGTTGTCATTTCACGCAGAAAATAAGGCGTATTTGAATCAACAAAACATTTTGTTGATTTGACAATCAAGATGTTTGTTCAATCAACGCGTCAAAGCAACTATTTTAAAACAACAAAAGATTTTTGTGGAATTGAGAAAATCAAGGTTTGTTTCAACGCAAAATCGGCGTTGATTATATTCAACAATTTTTTTTGTTGAAGCAAACCTCGTACAGGCTGATTCTACAAAACATTTTTCAAGCGCGCTCAGCATGGGTTATCCAACCACCGAACTTACCGGACGTGAGGTGCAGCAGCAGAAGCGAATGAAGGAAGTATGGACACAGAGAACAGATGTACATCTAGGCTCGAACTTGTGTGTAAACAATGTTGCACTAAATAATGCGTTGCATACAATCTTGCATCAGAGAAATTAAAGTGTGCAGGATACGCTTGACGGCACCACCGTCGCTACTTGACTTAACAATATAGAACGGCTCAAAAATTTTGAAAGAAAGTAAATGTTTACCTCGTTAAAATATAAAATTCACCTCAGTATAATTATTGTTGACCAAAAATAATGCAAAAATGCATTGACATTAACGAAAACAGAACAGAAAATTCAATCAAAAAATATTTTTTAAGCTACAACTTAAAATAGTCTCTTTACACATGCAATCTCCGATTCCGACTGTAGGCCATCATGATTTTGGAAGTGGTGCTATCTTGGCGGATGCTGAACACCCTAGCTCTTTTCAACGTATTTTAGTTTGAATTTTTACACGCGTTTTTCAATGCAGATTGTTTAATGATGCACATCTGTTCTCTGTGGTTATAAGAATTATGAAATCGATTACTAATACAATGAATTCATTCAAAATTGAAAATAATATTAATATAATTTTAATATAATCATTAATACAAATTTATACTTTTTGGTCCAAAACTTTATGAGCCCAAAATGTTGGTGATATGGTTAACAGTTTTAGGAGAAATGACGTTAAAAACTGGAAATTGATTAACAATTGATTGTTGTATGCGCCTGTTCTAACTGGAACCAGTCCCATAGTTTACGGTACCTCTTCAATAAACTTGCATGTGTTTTTTTTTAATGTGGTTACTTACCGAAGAAATGGGTTGTATCTTAGAAGCATCAGAAAGTGTTGTATCAACATTTTTGGGATCATTCTCCATTTTTTCTTTCGTTTTTCGATAGTTTATCTCATGAGCACAAAGTTTTAAGGCTAAGTCGAGGTGATTGCAGTTTTCTTGTAATTGCCCTTTTTTGTTCATATAAATTATATAAGCTTCAACAAGTACACTAGAAAAAGCACATTCCTTCTCATGTATATGCCTAACACATTTTCTATACACCTTAAATATATCAATCATTAAAGACAAAAGCTTGCAGTCATCTTTTTTATCAGAAATCCATTTGAGTTTATTTTTCAGGACTTCTATACAACTTGAAACCGCAGTCTGGTATAACATTTCTCGGTCCGTTTCATTCAGATATTTCCTTAAAAAAATATCAGAAAGCCATATGTCATATAGAACATCAATTTTTTTCAAGAGGGGTGTGGGTCATAGTAATGAGAAACCCTAATAGTAATGGATAAGAAGAACCTGGAGTTTATTAGAGAACGGACATCTTAAACCAAAAGTACCAATCGAAGCACAGGTACTTTTAAACAGAGGTACCAATCGAGCAAAATCCTTTGTCTTTTGCTCGATTGGTACCGTAAACTAGGGTGGCTTTGATAGCCCGGGGTGACTTTAATAGGTTTTTCAAATGCCCGTCAAAGGAGAATGGGCAAATTTGTATGGGAGCTGGTCCAAGGATGTACACGAACGGGACCAACTTTTTTCGAAAGATCTCGCCGAGATATGAAAAAAAGTTTTCTGGACCAACTCTCTAAATCCCGGGGTTCAAAAGTTACATGCTGTTGAAGTTTGAGCATTTTGAGTAAAAATATACAAAAAATCGTATTTTTGCTATTTCTAAAATCATTTATAGAATCTCTGTTTAATTATGGATTTCGATTTTCTTGACTTCATTCGACGCGTATCAGCAAAAACTATAAATTCTGATATGTCTTGGCATGATTGAAACATGATTTCTCTTGTTTTTACCCGTTTGAACTGTTTGTGCAAGATGCATACCATAGAAACAATTCGAAACTTCAAGATTTTGAAACCGGATCCTACCCAGACTGCTTCAGTGAGTGTGGAAGGCTACAGTGCATTGTTGTAACAACTTATTGGGATGTTCTGAGTCATCCGAGAACTCCTGGGAATTAAGACCGGTGAATCTACCGCCGTAACGAGCAAGAGGTCGGCGGTTTTTGACCGCTGATCATATACCCGCATAGCTTCAGTGAGTATGACAGACTACTTTGCTAATGTGTTGGAATGTCCTGGGTCATCCTACACTGAAATAAAAAAAAAGTACCAAATTCCTAAATTCTAGGAATTTTGCCACTTTTCCTTATTTAGTAATCGGGTTTTTTGGATTACTTAATAAGGAAAGGAGGCAAAATTCCTAGAATTTAGGAATTTGGTACTATTTTTTTATTTCAGTGTAGGACTCCCTGGAGTTAAGATCTGTGGGTCTATTGCCGTAACAAGCAAGATGTCGATCGGTTTTGATAACGGATCATACTCGCATAGTGAGTGTGATTGACTACTTTGCTGATGTGTTGGGATGTCCTGGGTCATCCAAGGACTTCCTGGAGTTAAGATCTGTAGATCTTCCGCCGTAACAAGCCAGAGGTCGACTGTGTTTGACCCCGGAACAAACCCGCAAAGCTCCAGTCAGTATGGTAGACTGCTTTGTTAATGTGTTGGGATGTTTTTGGTCATCCTAGGAACCCCTGGAGTTAGGATATTTGGGTCACTGTAACAAGAAAAAGGTCGACGATTTTTAACCGCGCATCATAACCGCAAAGATTCAGTGAGTATGGCAGACTGTATTGCTGTTATGTTGGGATGTTCTGGACCATTCCAGGGAGTCCTTGTAACAGCCGTAGAACTACAGATCATAACTCCAGGGAGTCTTAGGATGACCAAAGACATCCCAACACATTAACAAAGCAGTCTACCATACTGACTGAAGCTATGCGGGTATGTTCCGTTGTCAAAACCGGTCGACATTTTGCTTGTTACGGTAGTAGACCCACAGATCTTAACTCCAGGGAGTCCTAGGAGAACCCAGGACACTCCAACACATCAGCATAGTAGTCTACCATACTCACTGAAGCCATGCGGGTATGATCAGTGGTCAAAAACCGCCAACATCTTGCTTGTTACGGCGGTAGACTCACCGGTCTTAACTCCAAGGAGTTCTCGGATGACTCAGACCATCCCAATAAGTTGTTACAACATTGCACTGAAGCCTTCCATACTCACTGAAGCAGTCTGGGTCGGATCCGGTTTCAAAACCTTGAAGTTTCGACTTATTTCTATGAGATGCCTCTTGCACAAACGGTTCAAACGGATAAAACAAGAGAAATCATGTTTCAATCATGCTAAGACATATCAGAATTTATAGTTTTTGTTGATACGCGTCGAATGAAGTCAAGATAATCGAAATCCATAATGAAACAGAGATTTTATAAATGATTTTAGAAATAGCAAAAATACGATTTTTTGTATATTTTTACTCAAAATGCTTAAACTTCAACAGCATGTAACTATTGAACCCCGGGGTTTAGAGAGTTGGTCCCGAAGACTTTTTTTCATATCTCGGCGAGATCTTTCGAAAAAAGTTGGTCCCGTTCGTGTACATCCTTGGACCAAATTCGCCCATTCTCCTTTATATCTAAACATTTTTGAGAATTTTGAGTATGTACAGTATGTAAAACAAGTATTTACACCCCTTGGGCACTATGCACATTTTGTGATGAAACATGCAACAATTTAAAGTTTAACAAGACCTAGTACTACGTTTTGTTCAGAAACTCATGCCGAACATTTGGCTACAAAAAGCTCATGAAAAGATGGTTTCTATAAGAAGTTATATAACAAATACTATTACCAAAATCATAAAAGGTTCAAAAAAAGTTTGTACACCTTTCGAAAAATTAACATAAATAAAGTTATTTGTTGACAAATCACCATAAATCCAGTCTCTCAACTCCAAATAGGCATCCTTGACTGATTAAAAAAATAATTTGGATTGAATATAAAGTTTACTAACTACTTAGTATAAAAGTATATATAACTCTGGAAATTCTATAAAAAGGTGCAGGTGGTTATGTTCTACATGACCAATATGACAAAGAACTTTGTACAAAACTCTAAAAAGTAAATCCATTTTTATTTATATTTTTTAATTCTATGCCAATTTATTTAATCATAAATAATTAATTCTAATTTAATGTTTTCAATAATTGGCACCTCTGTGGAAATAAATTACCAAAAAACGAAAATATTGCCAAATCAAGTATGGTTCGGAAAACTCCGGATGTGGCCAATCCTGTCAAAATGGCCATTTTCATTATCAGTATCAAAAACCATGAATTTTGATATCCATATTGCCCAAATTTGTATGGTTCCGTAAATGTCCTCCCGGAAGAACCTTCCGCAGGGCAATGGCCACTCCGGGTGTGGCCAATCCTGCCATAATTACCATTTTCATCACCAGTATCAAAAACCATGAATTTTGATACCCATATTGCCCCAATTTGTATGGTTCCATGAATGTCCTCCCGGGAGAACCTTTCCCAGGGCACTGGCCACTCCAAGTGTGGCCAATCCTGCCAAAATGGCCATTTTCATCACCAGTATTTTGATACCCATATTGCCCAAATTTGTATGGTTTGATACCCATATTGCCCAAATTTGTATGGTTCCGTAAATGTCCTCCCGGAAGAACCTTCCCTCAGGGCACTGGCCACTCCGGGTGTGGCCAATCCTGTCAAAATGGCCATTTTTATTACCAGTATCAAAAACCATGAATTTTGATACCCTATTGCCCAAATTTGTATGGGTCCGTAAATGTCCTCCCGGTAGAACCTTCTCCAGGGCAATGGCCACTCCGGGTGTGGCCAATCCTGTCAAAATGGCCATTTTCATTACCAGTATCAAAAACCATGAATTTTGATACCCATATTTCCCCAAGTCGTATGGTTCGATAAATGTCCCCGGTAGAACCTTCCCTCAGGGCAATGGCCACTCCGGGTGTGGCCAATCCTGCCAAAATGGCCATTTTCATCACCAGTATCAAAAACCATGAATTTTGATACCCATATTGCCCCAATTTGTATGGTTCCGTAAATGTCCTCCCGGAAGAACCTTCCCTCAGGGTCATGGCCACTCCGGGTGTGGCCAATATCCTACCAGTTTGGTCCCAACCCCATTGCCCCAAATCATTCTGGTTTTCGGGTGACCGTCTTATTAATCTTCATTAGAACAGAATTCCTCCCAAGTTGGTGCACAACCTGTGTTTTTTAATGTGTGCATGTGTGTGTGTGTGAGCAATAAATTACCACCGTGGATCCGTCTTTGATGAAACCATAATAGGCACTGAATTTTTCTGAGGCTATCTGTTAGCTTATATAGTTCGCATGAAATGTGGCAACAGTGTTGCAACATTCTCGCGTGACAGTTCCAAGAAAACAGGAGACGAGGCAAAATTTGCGCCATGTTGCCGCATTTCATGCGAACTATATAAGCTAACAGATAGCCTCTGACCAATTTCAGTGCCTACCGAGGTTTCATCAAAGACGGATCCACGGTGGTAATTTTATTGCTCACACACACACACACACACACACACACACACACACACACACACACACACACACACACACACACACACACACACACACACACACACACACACACACACACACACACACACACACACACAC
>NC_068937.1:70387022-70411933 GCF_016801865.2 Culex pipiens pallens
CAAGTAACGGAAAATGGTAGAGTTTTTAAAACTTTTTTAGTGTTTTTTTTGATGAAAAATACGTTTTTTCGGAATTCTGAGTACGCCATCAAATCGGGCGTCCAATTTTAAATAAAAGTCCCTTTGACGCCAAATTTCTATCTCATCACCGTTTCAGGCTACAAATTATTGAAAAACACCTCTTTTTTCGCATGTTCAAAAATGGAAGGGGTCGTACCGCCCCTCCGTCACGAGGTATCAAAAAACGAACCTAGGATTCGTGACCAGAGACAAAAGTTATCTCTTAGGACAAAGTTTCACGCAAATCGAAGAGGGGTCGGGGCAACTTTTCCCGATTTCGTGTGAGTTGGTAGAGAATTACCCAGTTATTATTTAACAAAAAAAAAACTTCAAAATTTCAATGAAATTAGACGTTCAATAAACTGGAAACATTTTGATATGAATTTTCCAGCATTGATAATCACTTTGAGCATGATTGAAATAGTTAAAAAAGAAGTTTCGATTATCCGAAGTTCGTTTATCCGAAGGTGTGTATGGGACTTCGGATAATTGAATCACGAACAAAAAAAAATCGTTTTTATTTATTTTTCTTGTTTTAAACATCGAATTCGAGTTCTGCGACCCCATTTTAATAAAATTTGAGTAGTTGATTGCTCATTAAATAATAAAAGGCATTTTTTCAATATTTTTTCACCACCATATTGGCCGCCATCTTGGCCTTAAAAATTTTAAAACACTTTAGCGTAGTGTAGGGGTCATGCTTAAGCTCGACAATAAAAAAATAGACAACAAAAAAACATGTTTTTCCTGATTCGATTATCCGAAGTGATTTTTTTCAGAGGCCTTCGGATAATCGAGTTAGGACTGTCCTGGCAAAACATTTTTTGGTGGAAAATATTTTTTTTGTCAAAACTTTGAATTTTTGAAAACTAATGATTTAAAAAAAAACTGTACTGATGTATAAGGCATTTTACAACACTTGTTGCATAAAAATGTCAAAACCATGTTATGTAGGGGAACAGCATCTAATTCCAGCGTGGCCGGTCTGAACTTTGACATTCAATAAAAGCTAATTTAAAGCGTTTTCAACTGAAATCGAGTGATAAATAGCTCAATAAGAAGTGAGCAAGCAAGTTTCTATCAAAAGTTTTGCAAAATCAGCGGTTTAAATAGTTAAAATCAGCAAATTGAATGGAGTTAGGTGCGAGTGCTTAACCTGCCAAACATACGAGATTTTCCCCAAATTTATTTTGTTGCCCCCCTTCGATTTTGGCCAAGGGCAAGGGACTCAAACTTTGAAAAATATTTGCAGCGGCCCAACAGAATAAAAAAAAATCATTGAAAATTGTAAAAATTATTGAAAACTGTTTTCAATACATTGAACTACGAGTTTAAATAATCGCTTTTTAATCATTTTGATCGTTTTGTATCAAAGCACAGTCTAGACTCAATTATCCGAAATTGTGTATGGTCATGAATCATGAAAAAAGAAAAAAAAACATGTTTTTCGTGGTTTGATGATTCCGAGTGATTTTTTTCCAAGGCCTTCTGATAATTGACTTTGAACTGAGCATTTTGTCATACTTTTTTGAAAATTCGATTTGAGCTTGCAAACTTGATATTTTTTACTTACAGATTGCACACGGTGTGCCAGTTTGACGGAAAGACGAGCGTCGAGAAGATCGCAATCGGAGCGGCCGTTATCAGCGCGATGATCCACACTATCGCTATCAGCACTTTAGAGCATCTGCAGAATACAAAGTAGAGAAGAAGAGTGGCTTTGAATCTTGATTGCATAGATTTTTTCTCGAGTGATTTCAATTGAGATGTAGAACTGTCAGGTTCATTGGAGTTACTTCCTTTTAGTTGGAACTTTTTGATTCTTGTACAGTAAAACCACGTTGGTTTGAATTAAAGTTTTGATTTGTTGTGTTTTGTGAGATAAATTTCAAAGTGACATCCTTGAACCATAACATCGGTAGGTTTTTTTGAACTTACGTCTTGGTGATCCTCGGCTTGAGCGGCCACATGATCGCAATGTACCGATCGCCGCTGATCGCAACTAGCGTGTACGCACTGACCAGCACCGACACGGCCTGGGTGTAGTTCACCAGGCGGCACATCATCAGCCCAAACGGCCAGTACTGCAGCACGAACGTCGAGATGAACGTGAACGGCACGCAGAACAGCATCATCATCAGATCCCCGACGGCCAGGTTCGTGATGAAGTAGTTCGTGACGGTTCTCATGCGCGGGTTGGACTGCACGATGAACAGCACGATCGAGTTGCCGATCACGGCCGTCACGAAGATCAGCACGTACAGGAAGTAGCTGGTCAGCTCGAAGTACAGACTGGCCCAGTACCCGCTGATGCACTCGCCCACGACCGGATGATCCACCGGATGCAGTGACTGGTTCGAGGAGGACCCGTTCCGGATGCGCTCGCTCAGCAGCTCGATGTAGTTCTGCTCCTCCGTGGAAGAGACGTACGGGAAGTTGGGCGCGTACACCTCGTACGTCTCGTTCCAGGAGGAACCGGTGCCGAGTAGGCCTAAACTTGGCACGGAACTGTCATTGCCCAGCGCACTGTCGTTCCGCCAGGACTTGTTGAAGTAGTCCGAGTACTGGATGGTGACGGGCAGCAAACTCATGGTTGCAAGTGCGGCAAACTCTGCGCTGTCTAGCTGTGCATGTTGTGGCCGATGACTGGATTAGGAACTCCTGAAAAGTGAAGAGAAAAACATTTTTTTATCGCTTATAATGTTTGTATCGTTTTTATCGTTATTGTCGTTTTTATCGTTGTTATCGTTTTTATCGTTTTGAATATTTTTCAGGACCAAGTTTTTTTTGCCAAATGTGGATTCAGTTGTTAACCTAATTTCTCCTGTTCAGCATCACTTGCATTGAACTGTTGAAGAAAGAGACCAAAATTAGCACCGATAGGAGCTGTCAGCTGAATAATTAACGAGACATCTCAAGCAATTCTCATAAATCAAGAATCGTCCACCTTGCCCCCGATGACAACAGATCTGATTGGAGCGAAATCAAAGACCAGCACGAGCATGAATTATGTATTTTCTATCGCTTCTCCGCCAGGTGGCGCTAGTAGTCTATAATTTCAATTCCGCTGCGTCTAGCAAATCTGTAAATACTGGGCGTGAATTATTTACCCCGAAGAAGGGACAAAGACCGGATGGTGGAACTTGGACAACACGGGCACAACCCGCCACCCATGGAGAAGGGGGGGGGGGGGGGTAAATTATGGGTCGTGGGGATTAAGTTATCGTCTATTGTTGATTTAGACCGCTGGCTGGGAAAATTATGCCCTTGGTCAGGGATGTTTGGCACACGTGGGCTAATTGATTATTATACGCTTAGCATAAATTATGTTTGGATGTGAAACATTCAAGCAGGATACAGTGAGTCATCTCCATTGGCTTCTAGGTTTTGAATGATGTTGCTGATTTAATTTGACTGTTGATTTTTGCCTTCCTAACTGAAGAAATACCGGGGTCGACGGTAAGCGTAGTTGCCTTTCACCCCAACTGTCCTGGGATCAATCCCTGTTGAGCTCGGTTAGCGTTCCTTGAGAAGAGAAATGTTTCAACACACCTCCCGTCGTAGTGAAAGATAACTATCGGTCCCGTCTTATTGTTATGTTAGTTCGTAAGGTCATTCTAGATGTAAGAGTCACCTACTTGAAGTTGTTACACCCTTAACAGGTCAATACCAGCCGAGGGAATAAAGACCATTGTCTGATTATCACAAGGTACCGTCATCAGAGGTGACATTGGGTCTGGGAGGTGATATTGGTGAGTTGGCGGAGAATTACCCAACAAGATTTGTTATTCGTCGTTATGATTTTTTTGTTATTGGATTGTTATTGTAATAACAGACTAATAACATATTTAGTTATTCTTCGAACAAATCTTTGTTATTATTTTTTGTTATTTTAACAACATTTTCGCCGTGTACCGTGCTTGAGTAAACAAACATCGTTACTAGCGCGCATTTTAAATCGTTTTTTCTACGTGTTTTTCGCACCGTTTTTCCCCGCGGGACTTTTAATAGTGCAGTTAAGTGGAGGAACTAAGTGGACATTGTGGTGGTTAAAGAAAACTTTTGGTGGATTAGTGTTTTCACGGCCGCTAAAAAGTTACACCGACATTGTGCAAGTGCCTTCTTGCGACACTTTCCTTACTCCTCCTCGCGCACCCGTACCCGCAGCTATAGTCTTTTTCACTTGTTATTGTTACCTACCACGTGCTCACCATTTGGTTGATAAAGTTACCCTCCAAGTGACCACCCTCCGGATTTGATCTTTGCTGCCGATCAATAACATTTTATTGGCAACTTATCGAGAATGCCGAAATCCAGCAACTGTGACGCCGAAGTTTGCCTGGGCAAAGCAGCAAATCGCTCCCCCCGAGTTCGCTGTGAAATCTGTTCAACCAGCGTGCACCTCAAGTGCGCAAACTTGGACAACACCGTCGTCAAACCATTGCGGGATTCCGCCGGCCTCTGCTGGTTGTGTCCTAATTGCCGCGATCCAGAAAAACGAAAGTCGACTTCCAACAGCAACACCATTGATCACATCTTGCAACGTTCAACTTCAACGCTCAAGCTAGTCGGCGCCCTCATGGACACAGTACAGATTTTGAGCCGGCTCATCAGGACCATGTGTTCACGGCCCGTCTGCAGTGCTGGTCGTCCATCTGCCCTGGATGCTGAGTTCCCTGGAAACCACGATCCTCTGAACTTCACCGAAATCTTTGAATCCATCATGAATGGTGACAAACGGCCACGATCAAGCAGTCTCTCCAGACCATCTTTACCTCAGCCAGACAAAATAATGAGAGTTGACGTTCCGGTTGACCAAACGCTCGATTCAAATAATTCAGTCCCTACCGTTTCAGACGCTGAGGAAAGACCTGATGCTGAGCAGCTCTGCGCCGATCTATTGCTCCGAGCTGCTTCGGAAGCTGCTCTGGAAGCGGCTGCCTTGGCTGTTGAACGCGCAGCTGCCACTCGTACTACCAACAGCTCCATCGTTCAAGCCGCCCAGCTTGACGGGACCACTCCACCGATTGCCCCTCGGAATGCAGTCGCCACCTCCGCCGCCACCGCTCAATCAGCGACCGCTCACCCAGACGCCATTCATCCAGCCGCGGCTCACGTGGCCCCTGCGGCTCACTCGACCACCGCATTACTGCCTCCAACTGATCCTACGGTACAACAGGCGGTTTTGCCGCATTCGCAGGTCTCGCAGCAGCTGCTAATCACGCCTCAGGCCCCGCCTCAATCGCAAACCATGCCCTCGTCCCAGCCTCTGGTTGTGCCACCGCAGTCCATGCTTCCCTCGCAGCCTCTGGTCTCAGCGCAGCCGCCACCGCAAACCATGCCCTTGCTCCAGCCTCTGGTTTTGCCGCCGCCGCAAATACAGGCCCCGCCTCCGCCTCTGATTACGCAGCCGCTGCAGACTGCGCCTCAGGCTTTAACCCACGCCGCACCAACATCTTCCTCGTCATCTACCGCTACCAACCGCATTGTTCCCGACGCACGATTTTCTGTGGAAAGCTACCAGCAATCAAAAGCTCCTGAAGTTAACTTCATTCCATTCAAAACTAGTTTTATTGTTAGCGAAGGGAATAGGATTAATTGTTATGGACCCAGTCTTACGCAGTGTCAACAGCTGTTAGATTCAAACATCTCGGAACCCAATTGCCAGATTCTTGAACAAAACTGTACACCTCACACTACACAAGCTACAAATTATTGTGAAACCACTAACACCATCAGCAACCTACAACATCCTTCACTTTTGGTAGCCCCTCCAGAACAGTCCACCTCTGACGATTTGGCTGAGCTAAAGTGGTTTTACGTCTCCCGGTTCCTTCCTAGCGAGACTTGTGATAATCTGATACGCTACATACAAAACAAAACGAACTGCGATTCCGCCCGCATCATTTGTCAAAAGTTAGTTCGCAAAAATCGTAACTCAGCCAGGCCCCTCACGTTTCTCTCGTTCAAACTAAGCGTTCCGGAATCAATTGAGAGTTTGATTGTCGCTACAGACTTTTGGCCAGAAGGTGTTACAATCAAGCCTTTTTTAGTGAAGCGACAAGCTCCCGAGCTCATTGGTCCTTCCTCACACAACCCGCAACCACTGAACAACCTCGTTTCGCCACGCAGTTCACGAACAACGACTCCTCGTCGCCGGCCCGCTCCGAAAATGATTCCCAATCAGCCTCAGCACACAGCACGTCTGTACCCATACAATCTACCGCTACCATTTTATCATCCCAGTCAGTTGGCGGTGCCCCATATGAACCAGTATGTTCCGCTGTACGGTCAGATGCCAGAAGCTGTCCACCACAGGCAGCAATGGTCAACAATGGTTTAAGGTCTGCCATTTCACCCGCTCCACCACCAACCGACCGTACGACTAACCAAGCTGCGCTGCATCGTGAAGAAGCGACAAATCTTCTGCTCTACTATCAAAATGTAGGGGGTATGAACACTACCATCGCAAACTACTATCTCGCTATCTCTTCCGCTTCTTACGACTTTTATGCATTTACCGAAACCTGGCTGTCACCAACTACCCTCTCGAGTCAAATCTTCGGTACCGAATACGAGGTTTTCCGCTGCGATCGTTCTGCCGCAAACAGCTGCAAAGATTCAGGCGGAGGTGTCCTTCTTGCCGTCCGCTCCAGTCTCAAGCCACGCCAACTGATCCCACCGAATTGCACATGTCCAGAACAGGTGTGGGTTTCAGTCCCTCTCGCCTCATCCACATTGTTTGTGTGTGTTGTTTATATTCCACCAAAATTTGACAACGATGCGACTCTCTTTGAGCAGCACAGACGATCTTTGACGTGGATTTTATCCAAGACGAAAGTCAATGACAGCATAATGATCGTCGGCGATTTCAACTTTCCGGGTATCCGTTGGACACGCACCCCGACGAACAAATTGCTACCAAATCTTGCTCTCACCCCCTCGAACAAGCTTAAACACGATCTCCTGGACGAATATTCGACTGCGAACCTGAGCCAGTTAAACGACTTGTGCAACAGCTCCAACAACGTGCTCGACCTTTGCTATGCCAGCTCGAATGTACCTGTCAATTGTGCCCTCCTCCCAGCACCTTCACCTCTCGTGAAAGACGTTCGTCACCACTTGCCCTTCCTGGTTTCTATCTCGTGTACAGTGTTCACCTTTAGTGACACGAACGGTAGTACCTTCATAGACTACCGCAATGGTAACTACGAAGGTATGAACGAATTCTTGGCAACCGTTAACTGGACTCGACTGATGGCCAATCTCGACGCCAACGAAGCTGCTGTTACTTGGACGGAAATTTTGACGCAAGCTATCAACGTCTTCATCCCGAAGAAACAGCGGCAACCTCCTCAACATCCACCATGGTCTACTCACCGCCTGAAGAAGCTTAAGACCGTGAAACGTGCCGCACTCAAGAAATATGCCAAGCATCCGACAGATCGTTGGAAAAACCACTACAGATCTAAGAACCGGAAGTACAGTTTGTTAAACAACCAACTTTTTCGCCGCCACCTGAACCGCATCCAGAGCCGCTTGAAACGTGAACCCAAAAAGTTTTGGAACCACGTCAACGAGCAGCGGAAAGAAACTGGTCTCCCAACCTCGATGGTACTCGACGGTGATGAGGCTACAACCACCGAGAGTATTTGTGACCTTTTCCGGCGCCAGTTCTGCAGTGTCTTCAATAACGAAACTGTAGCAGACTCGCAAGTTGCTAGGGCTGCTAGTAACGTTCCACTGCGACCTCCCATCGGACCTCATCCGGTGATAAGCTCCGAGTCCGTTCGCCGTGCCTGCGCCCGCCTGAAGAGTTCCAACAGCTGTGGACCGGATGGCATCCCCGCGGTTGTACTCAAAAAGTGTTGCGATGCACTCGCGGAACCGCTGGCTCAACTCTTCAACACCTCGCTTTCCACCGGAGTTTTCCCATGTTTCTGGAAGAAGTCGTTTGTGTTCCCTGTTCACAAAAAGGGGCCTAAACGAGACGTCCGGAACTACCGCGGAATCGCTGCACTCTGCGCTGTAAGCAAGCTCTTCGAAGTCATTGTGCTAGACTTCATCAAGTTCAACTGTTGTGATTATATCGCCCAGGAACAGCATGGCTTTATGGCGAAACGTTCTACCAGTTCCAATCTGGTCACCTATTCGTCCTTCATCCTACGAACCATGCAGAAACGGAAACAAATTGACGCCATCTACACGGATCTATCGGCAGCATTCGACAAGCTAAACCACCGGATTGCTGTTGCCAAACTCGAGCGACTGGGCTTCAGCGGTTCTCTGCTCGAATAGCTTCGCTCCTACCTCACCGGACGAGAAATGAGCGTGAAAGTGGGTGACGTAATTTCTGCCATATTTGCTGTTTTTTCAGGCGTCCCCCAAGGCAGCCACCTGGGTCCCCTGATTTTTCTCCTCTATATGAACGACGTGCACCCTCTGCTTAAATGTCACAAGCTGTCTTACGCGGACGACATAAAGCTTTTCACTGTTATCGAGGAGACCGGAGACTGTCAGTTTCTTCAAGAGCAGCTCAACCGGTTTGCCAACTGGTGCTCCGATAACAGAACCCAAGTAGCAATGCGCAACATGCTAAAAATGACTAAGTTTTTATTAAGTTGCATCTAGGGATCAGAAATCAAAACTGCAACAATCTTGCACAATATGTAACAATTATGTTTCAACAACGTTTCCTCGTTGGAGCATCTTTTTTGGAAACGGAATTCACGCTCTTCAAGTTATTGCTTTTGCAATGTTTCGGCAACATAATAATAACAATATTTTTGAACATCGGGGTGACAACCGCTCGTCGTGTTTTTGATCTTTTTTTCTGTTTTTTCGTGTCCTGCGGAATATTTCCCTCAGCACCATATAGCTCGGTTCATAACCAACGGTACAGAACTGAACTGAATCGGATGGACCAAGAAAAATGGCACGGACTGAAGCCGCTGTAAAATCCCACTTACAATCGAACGGAACGGGTCACTTATTCTCCGCTGGAGAAAGGCTAGAGATAACCGAGCGCCTGATGTTCAGGAAAAGCTTGCTAAACAGGAAACTCGAAGACCACAATGAGTTGATCCAGATTGTCCGACCTGAGTCAGAGGTAAACCATCGGTCCCGAATCCATGCAGGAGCAGTTGAATGTCCGGAAGAATCGGAGCTGCTGTGCGAAGGCAACATAAAAAAATATGCCAGCCAGTTCCAGCCGGGAAAATCTTCTGAAGTTGGTCGATTTTTGGAATCACGATTATCTATGTTTTATTTGTAAATTGGAGGAAGAATATTGTTGAAATTAGGTAATTGAAAATTTAGAATAAACAACTTGAAAAGATCACAAATTTTGTATTTCTTTGTCGGATTCTGAAGACCTTGTGATTGATGCTAACGATTGATTTTGTTTGACAGCTCCAGCAAATCACTGGGGCTGGAATGTTGCGGTGGCAACGAAAATACAACGTTAAAATAACGTCATCAGATATTAATGTTGCTGTTTTGTTACAACAACATTGCATAAAATTCAAGAAGCTTAAAGTGTTGGAAACTCATCTGAAACGTTTTTGCAACATTTTTAAAGCACAACTACTTTGCTGTTTCATTTGCTTGAATGAAAATTAACAGGGACGTAATAAGGGGGCTTGATTTAGAACACATGTTATTATTAATTCTGTTTCTGCTGCTGGTTTACTGCTTTTTTGACAATTTTTTGATAATTATTGATTTATTTGAGTTTTATGTTGTCCAATTAATTAAACATGTTTTTTTTTTGCTAGGAATTAAAACTATCATTAAAACCTTATAAAGTAAAACAGGAGTACAATTTTAATATCTTTGCAAAACTAAAAAAAAATGCCAGTAAATTGCAATTGTAGCAATGCGATGCAAAGACTTGAAAGTGTATAAAAGATATACAAAATAGTATATAAGGAAAATACAAAATTTTGACGGTTTTGTTTGAATGCGAATCAGTTCAATACGAAGTGTTGGATCGAGGTGCTTTTTGTTAGAGGAAATATGCCCATTTTAAGCCTAATAAGCAGTCGTGTTTGAATGATAAAACCAAGTACACCAACGAGTAGAGTAACTTTTTGTGAACATTTCTGTTTATTTTCACTTTTTTTAAAAGTGATGCTATTCCTTTTACAAGCATTTAAAAAAAATATTTCAAAAATGCATTCTAATCAGTCGATTGCATTGGGCCACGCCCATTTTTCTATTGTCAGCTTAGTTCTTTTTTTCTTCCAGGGCTCTTTTGGGTCTGCTTAGTGCTGCCAAAATTGATGAAATTTTAAGCGAACACTCACGAAAAGTCACATTTATAGCGAATGTTTCCTAGCAGCACTTGCTCACTCCAACAGGCGCTGCACCAGCTTGTTGGTAGTGTTGGTGGCCACCCTTTGTTCTTTATTTGCCTTCGCTTCTCGCTCGGTTTTCTTCAGCCTTCGATTGGAATGGGTCGTTAAAAGTCAAACGTCAAAAAACTTGGCTCGTTTGTTTTTTTGATGGCGCTTGCTAATTATTTACATGTTTCGGGATTATTTTTCAAGTGAGTGACTAACTAATGTGCAAAAAAACATGTTGCCGGAAGTTGGAAGCAATTTTATATCTTAAGCGCTTTGAAATCGTTAGCGCAAGTGAAAAGATATTGATGGTGACTTTCGTTAAGCAGTAAACCTCTCATCTTGCGTGTGGATGTGTGTGCCACCAAAATGATGAGATCTAGTCTCGCAAAATCGTAATTATGATCAAAAGTGCATTAAATTTGATCTTTTTGGTCAGTAAATGGCATAAATTCGCGTGCTCACTCGAGGCGGTGCTGTTGCTGTTAAGTTTATAGCATTTCATAAAAAAAACAATTCGGTCCTAAAATTAAGCTTAAAATTGTTATATTATTGTTCAGAACGATAAAGCTAATTTTTCTGAGTGTAATAACGCTTTGTTCGATCGCAAAGCATTAAAAATTGATTTTTTAATCAATTTGAAAAGAAAAATAACTTCGCGGCCCTTCTTGACAGATAGTTCCTACTTGACAGCTGGTTCCAAAGGGATCACAGTTGATCCATCGAAAAAATGTTGTCTTGTCAATTTTTGTTTTGCATTAAAATGAAAAAAGTGATCAGAAATATTTTTTAATCGAGTTTTTCCCGTTTTATACAAAAAATACATAGGGCTTTAGGACCCTATTACCACAAATTTCAAAAAAATCATTCATCTGTAATCAACGTAACTTTATACTTTATTTAAAATATTTGATTGTAAGCATTTGTCGTTATCAAACCTTTTCTTTATTTTTATTTTTTCAAATATTAAAAAAATATATTGGTAGACTATAAAATTGTACATCCTGCAGAGAATAAATATATACACCCAAACTCCGATGATTTTACACCAATCGTTGTCAGACGATCTGGGTCACTTTTCAGTATGACACCCTTTTACACGGAGCTCACACACACTACCAAATGATTCGTTTGATAGTAAGTGTGTGTATCGTGTAAAAATGACAGTTCGTCTTTTTTTAGTTTTACTTAGTCAAACCTATTCCGACCTAAAAAGTGTCAAACGGAAAAGTGACCAACCACCGGTGGTTAAGTATAATAGTGTTACACAATCGTTTATCGCATTCTTCTCATAAAAATTATTTGTAATACATATTTGAATCAAGCATTGATTCCTGATGAAAACTGAATTTTACAAGAAAAACTAAAATTACAGTTACAATGTTCTAAAGGTTCCTGAATAATTGTATTTCTGCTGAATTTCTGCCAAAATTGGACTAAACATTATGTTTTATGCAATAATTGTAAGGTTTTTTTCCCCAAAAATTCAACTTTAGTTATAGAAGAATCCAAACCAAATTTAATTGTTCGCTCTATAGCATTGCCTTGTATTCACATGAAAATTTGTGGTAGACTGTAAATTTTCAACTCCTGTTAGGAACAAAACTAATTGTGATTTGTGTAGCAAGTTAGAATTTACTCTTGATTCCTAATAAAAATCTAGTTTGCATAAAAACAACAATTTTCTTACAGCTAATTTTATGACAGGTTCCTGAATACAGCCCTGTGCGTACAAAGCACCATGATGGTAGATAGCAAAAACAAACTTTAATGGTCAATTTTCAGCTATTTAAACCCATTTTTAAGTTTTTTTGCCACAGAACTGACATTCTACGTAGCTTGGATTAAAACTTATGTAATTTTCAGATACATTTGCAAACTTTTTTAATTTTGATACTAAAATGGCTCTAGAAAAGATGCCAAATTTTAAAAAGATTGAGGGCGCATGAAAAAATCATGAGTAGAATGCAATTTTACTCGGTAAACTTGAAATGGCAAAAGACATAAACCTCCTATACACTTAAGAAAAGCAATTTTGTTAGTTGTTGACGTAAAATGCGACAGGGTTATTTTTCAGACTTATCCATTTTTGATTTGCAGCGAAACCAAAACTGAAACATTTTTATTCTGAAATTAATTAGAAGTTTGTTGCGCTTGAAATCATTTCGGCTTCACATTTGATTTCGAGCAACCCAAAATTTCACCACTTTAGTAACATATTTGCAACATATTTGTTACATTGTTGCAACACCATCAATTTCTCCTATATAAATTAGCATCGCATAGGAAACATTGCCGCAACACGTTTACAACTATCTGGCTATTGTTGCCAATCGCGTTGTTGCCGTGCGCTTTTTTTGTCGCCAGAAGTGTTGCAAATATGTTGCCTGAGCGATTTTGGGTTGCTTTGGATTAGTTGCAAATAAGGCTTGGCAACAATAATTGCTGCTTGGGAATGGTTCTCAATGCAACTAAGTGTTCAGCAATCACTTTCACCCGCAAACGCAACAAAATTTCCTTTGACTATACTCTTTCAAACACCACCATACCTCGGACGTCCTGTGTGAAAGATTTAGGCGTGATGCTGGATAGCAAAATGACGTTTACTGACCATATTACGTATATGGTTTCCAAAGCTTCCAAAACATTAGGATTCGTCTTTAGGATAGCTAAGCATTTTCGAGATTTAGGCTGTCTCAAAGCTCTTTATTGCTCGCTGGTTCGTTCTACGCTCGAGTACTGTTCCACGGTTTGGGCTCCCTTCTACCAGAACGCCATTCAACGCGTGGAGTCGGTGCAGCGAAAGTTCGTCAAATATGCCCAACGTCACATCACCTGGCCTGATCCTTTAAATCCTCCGAGCTATGCTGAGCGTTGCAAAATGCTAAACCTTGATCCTCTCTCGGTAAGACGTGATGTTGCAAAGGCAGTGTTTGTAGCTGACCTCCTGCAGTCGTCCATTGATTGTCCCGCTGTTTTGCAACTGATCAATATTAACACCCGCCGGCGTGTACTTCGCAACCACTCTTTTTTGACGGTTCGCCGAGCTCTGACTAATTACGGACATAACGAACCAGTTTCTAGTATGTGTCGTATTTTTAACTTGTGCTCTGACCATTTCGACTTTGACCTGTCCCGCGACAAAATCAAAATCCGTTTCCTTAATTTCCTCAAGTCCCTTCCCTGACAATACACACGTAGATATTAGAACACTGTGATATTTTTGTTAATTTATTGAGTTAGTTTAAAGTAACCCGTCTTGTATCATTTGAGTTTTATGTACTTGTTGATGCGAAAAGACGAGGTGGTTTTGTGCCTCTTTGAGAGAGTGTCTTGGAATATGCTAGACACATCTCAAGGGGGCTTTTGTCCACCTCCTAATAAAGAAAAAATGAAAATGAAAAACAACTAATCCGATCATCCCAATAACAGTTGAAGGTATTCTTCCATAACAAAAAATGTTATTCCAAAGTTGTTTTGGCTTTCAACCAATATCAGACCAATAACATATTTTGTTATAATAACATAATCTGCAATTAAACCCTTATGCAAAAATGGATTTTTCAAGATGATTCCATAACACTTTCTGTTATTTTAACAGTATTTGTTATTGAAATGGCATGAATTTCGTGCCATTTCAATATTTTTGCCCCCTGATTTTTCGAGCCAATATTGAAGGGTCCCCCACCCTTCATAAAAAAAATATGTGCAAAGGCCTAATTATTCCAAAAAAAATGTAGTAGCGGAGAACTACTCAAGTTTCAAAGAATGCAAAAACTTTTTTTTCAATTTGTTTTTAAAGATCATCATGTTGAAAAGAATGCATAAACTCATATATGAGCAATTCTCGCTGAAACCGTCCCACTAGATGCACATGTTCTCAAATCGTTACGGCAATGTTCTCATTCGATTCAGCGCACCAAAAAACCATAAAAACAACCTTCGAACCAATGAAAATGTCAGACGTTAGCCACCTGTAAATAAAAACTTGTTATGAACAATGGATTTTTTCGAAAAAATGCACTAATTTGAAGAAATGATATCTCCCAAAATACATTACCAAACATTAAAAACTTATATATCGTTGGAAAGGTAATCGCGAGGGCTTTCTATCGCACTTTGATAAACATTTCAAAAAATATTTTTTCCAGGGTAATTTTCAAGGTTTTTGGTAAACTTACTCTTAATTTTGAATTTTGACCGTGTTCGCAACCACTTATCGTTACGGAATCATTTTCATTCGAAAGATTGGACGATTTTGCATAAAATTGACTTGAGAAAAGTAGTGTAATGAAATGGTTTTCGTATAGTTATTAACGGATGAAATAAATTGGTCAAATTTCAGTTAAAAATAATCAAAGCTCAGACTTCAGAAATTAGCCTTATTTACAGGCAAAACAAAGCAGGATTGTATTTGAGCCGAATGTACAGTCATCTGAGACAAATCTGGACATATAGGATGAATAGGGACAGTTATTTCAACTATGCCTTCACTCATTAGATCATTAATTTGTTTATGTAAAAGCATATAATACATAAACAAACAAGTTTCTAGATTTTAAACTTTAAAGTACCGTAAACTGGGGTCAATCGGGACACATGGGGCGAATTGGGACAGCAGTTTTAACCATGTTGGAGCACAATATTTTGATTTTTCTGGTTGGTTTCGGTTAGAACAGACTCAGGCCAACAAAATGTGTACATCCATTTCCAAATTTAAAAGCTTTAAGTGCTCTAAAAACTGCTGTCCCTATTCAGACCGTAGTCCCGATTCACCCCAGATTACGGTACTCTGAAAACTAATGTCCTTACTTAGTTAAAGTTAAGTTAAAATTTGGTGGGGCTGTTGATACCATCAAAACAAACAAGAAACTCGATTTTTGTCCAAATCGAACTACGCCCTTTTATTTGACACCACCCCAAAGTTTCGCTTTTTTGCAAGCAATGTTAAAAACCCAAGTAACCACAAGCACTAAATTGAAGTATTTATTCAGTAGCTAAGGCGCATTTCACCCAGTGTGCAACAGTTTTATTTTTGCGTGAACTGGGTTCAATTCCCGCTGACTGAAGTGTTTTTTCTTGTTTATTTTTTTTTGTGGAAAACTGCAGCCTGTAATTAAGCCAAATTTTTCAAAACATATGCCCATAGCACAAAGGACATTATCAAAAGTTCTCTGGTAAATTGAATGACTTTTCTCGCAAGCAAAAAGCTGCTTTCCGGAAGTCTGATACACTTTGTGAAATTTTGCCAAACGTGGACCGTTAGCCAGTGCTTGTCCCTTTTAACCCGTAATTAATTGTACTTGACTGGCTGGCCGCAATTTGCTGAGTGATAATCGATAATTTCCGTCCAACGAAATGACAGCGGAAACTCGAAACAGCAGAAAGAAAGTCTAAATTAATGTTCGATGCATCAACCACATCGATTAAAACTTTCAAAACAAACACCCATTTCAGTATACATCAGTTGGCTGGCGCGCATCCTGGAGATCGACGAGAAAAATGCAAGAATAACATCAAAGTGTCACACTCACACATGAAACGCAACAGGAGAAAAAAAAACAAAGGAGGCCCACCACCAAGTGTGTGGAGCAGCTAGCTGTCCTTTTTTTTTCCCCAGCCTTGACGTCGATAAAGCAGTTTTTTTTGTTCGAGCTTTCGGTGAGGCATTAAATCGGCATCACTGTGCGCCACTTGAAATATTTCTCAAGGGAAAAGTGCTGATTTAATGTTTTGAAGCATTATTTGCTGGTATTAAATGCCAATATAATGCTGATTTAATGCCGCTATTTAGTGCCTCGCGGTTACTTGGGAACCTTCATTTTCAAACTGCTATGTCTCTAAAACCGCAAGCCGTACAAAGTCAAGCCAGAATTCACTAGAAAGATTTAAAACTATTTTCAGTGTATTTATGTTTCGCAAATGAAAACTTTAGAATTGGTTTTCATATTAAGAGCAATTAAAATTAAAGGTGAATGAATCCCAACGTAGTCCGATTTGGACGAAAATCGAGTTTCTTGTTTGTTTTGATGGTAGGGGAATTATGCCCTTTTTAATCACTTTAAGCCCTTCGACCAATTCTCATCACTTTTGCCATTTTCCGCTGTTAAATCAACATTTTCAGATGTATCAACAATAGAGAGTTGCTTGCTCACTTTTATTTGAGCTATATATTACTTTGGAACAGTCAAAAACACTTTATGAAAGCTGTAATTCATGATCAAAGTGCTGATAGGCCGATAATAGAAATAGGCTGAAAAAGGGTATAGTTCCCCCATCAAAATTTCCACCAAATTTTAACATGATCAAAAAATATTAATTTCAACTTTGCACTTTTATGTGCACGATTACAAATAAAGCAGACCTTCCTTTAACAAATTTTGTACATAAAATATTACTTCAGTGAAATGTGGCGAATCGAGACTACAGTTTAAGTGAGGATATTAGTTTACAGAGTTCTTCAAAGCTTAAAATTTAGAAACTTGTTTGTTTATGTATGCTTTTACATAAACAAATTAAAAATATGATCTAATGAGTGAAAGCATAGTTGAAATAACTGTCCCTTTTCATCCTATATGTCCAGATTTGCCTCAGATGACTGTAAATTTGGCTCAAATACAATCCTGCTTTGTTTTGCTTGTAAATAAGGCTCATTTCTGAAGTCTGAGCTTTGATTATTTTTAACTGAAATTTTACCAATTTCTTTCATCCGTTAATAACTATACGAAAACTATTTCATTACACTACTTTTCTCAAGTCAATTTTATGCAAAATCGTCCAATCTTTCGAATGAAAATTATTCCGTAACGATAAGTGGTTGCGAACACGGTCAAAATTCAAAATTAAGAGTAAGTTTACCAAAAACCTTGAAAATTACCCTTGAAAAAATATTTTTTGAAATGTTTATCAAAGTGCGATAGAAAGCCCTCGCGATTACCTTTCCAACGATATATAAGTTTTTAATGTTTGGTAATGTATTTTGGGAGATATCATTTCTTCAAATTAGGGCATTTTTTCGAAAAAATCCATTGTTCATAACAAGTTTTTATTGACAGGTGGCTAACGTCTGACATTTTCATTGGTTCGAAGGTTGTTTTTATGGTTTTTTGGTGCGCTGAATCGAATGAGAACATTGCCGTAACGATTTGAGAACATGTGCATCTATTGGGACGGTTTCAGCGAGAATTGCTCATATTCTTTATTTATTGAAAAATAACTGCTTATTAGCCTGTCCCATGTCATGTCAAATTGGCTCATGTCGAGGAATTTCAGGTGCTCACTTCTTAAATGATAGATTATGATGTTAGGAACAATGTTTTCTTAGACAAGAAAAAATAATAAAATACTTTCTCGCACCGCCTATTCGATTTACTGATAGTCACTTTTTTGAACAAATTTTCTAAAATCGCTTGGAATCAATTCAAAAACTGTTTCAATTTGGTGTGTATTTAACATAATTGTTAGGTTTTTGTCCATAGATTAAGATTCACTTTCAATATTAGGCCAAAATTCAAGTTTTTGGCTTCTCCCAGGCTGATTTATGTTGAAAAATCGCTTTTTTCGAAACTTTTTTCAGAATTAATCATTTAATTTAGGGAAGCCCATTTTTCCAGCAAAACCGATGCATGCAGCTTGTAGGAAATTTTACGGCGAACATTTTTCCCTCTGAGAAAATGTAGTTTCGACACTCCAGTGCCGAGATATTTGAGTTTTAGTGCGATACGCCAATTCCAAAAGGGCGTAGCTCCAAAAGGTCAATGTTAACACGAAAAATTTATTGTAAGAAAGCATACCCTGACCTTAAAGACATATGCTTGCAACGTCGTGTAATTAGTAGGCCTTGCTTCAGAATTCTGAGAAATTTTGAAATTTTTTGCTTTTTTTCTCACTAAAACTCAAATAACTCGGCACTGGAGTGTCGAAATTTAATTTTTTCAGAGGAAAAAATGTTCGCCGTAAAATTTCCTACAAGCTGCATGCATCGGTTTTGCTGGAAAAAAATGGGTTACCCTAAATTAAACGAGCATTTCTGAAAAAAAGTTTCAAAAAAACTATCGAATATTGTGTAAAGCTTGTTGATTTATTTATTTATTTTCTATTCACAGGAATAAAATTCCAACAAAAAACATCAACAGTCTCTTATTCAAAATCATCTCAAAGTGTGAAAATCTCCTCAAAACGTAAACAGTGTTTAAAATTATGCTTTCCACCGGTTCCATCTCCACCCCGAAAGCCTTCAAAAGTCAAGCCAGGAAAATTCAAACCACCACCACTCTGCAAAAGCTTGTTTACCCGCTCATGGTTTCACAGCTCACTGGGTTTAGGGCTTTAGCTTTCATGTCAGACTCTGTTGTAATTTTAAGGGTGGTAGGAAGTACCGGAAGATAAACCTCGAATGCCTCGGGGCTGGAGGATAGAATTTAATACTATTTTGGGGGTTGGGCTCGTTCGCACTACACGTTGAAGTTGCTGTTTGGTATCTCCCCTCAAGGGGCCGGGATGATGAACATTTTCTGTAACAATGATGCGAACTAGGAATTTGCTTGTAATTTTCCTCTAGGCATGAAGTGGAAACAACACATCCTTCAACGTAACATTATCCTTGCTATATAGTTTTGACAGTGTCGACGCTAGGATCACTCAAAAGCAATGTAATCCTTAAACTTTAAAACAATGCAGTTTTAACAATTTCTTCAAGTTAAAGTTTCCAAGTATTTCGTAATTTCTTAATCATTGATTCCCAGAACCAATCTCCGAAGAAAAAAATCACCTCAGTTCATTAAAATCATGTACATGTGCGGAAATTCCATTCCACGTGGTAAATCAACTCCCGCCACCACACTCCCAGGTGGTGAGCCGCACACGTGTCACCTCTCGGATGTCAAAAACGCTCTGCTCCTGCTCCTCATCATCAAAAGAGTATCCATCAACGACGCCAGCGTTATTTTCTTGGAACAATCGTGACTCTGAGGCGTGTTTTCTCCACCACCTGCTATCGACGAGATGAATTGATTATGTATTTACGAGCGGATTTTCTGGTGACATAATGCGTATCAATATCGTGACACGTGCACGGCGAAGCCCGAGGATGGATTTCGATCTGGAATGTTCTGGTTTTGCTGCGCAAATTAAACATACTGTGGGATTAGCGGTGCAACAAAATGATAATTCTAAGCGGATTTTGGATATCGAAACAATCAAAACAAATAGTCGGTTTAAAGGATTAATCGTGTTCGTGATGCGACGTGTATGTGATTTGAAAATTTGTTAGAAATTATTGCTTTGAAAATGTTGTCCTGATTATTTCAATTATTTTATTAAGTTACTGGCTTTGGATAAAAAAAACAAATTCTGTATTATTCCAGATTTCAAAATCTAAACTATTCGCTCTACAGCATTGCCTTGGCGATCTCGATGACGAGATTCCTACTTGAAACCAGGTGTCCGAAGGCTTGATTGTTGAGGCAATAGGGGGATGGCGTCGCTATTTTTAGACCACATTTTCCACTTTTTCTCCATCGAAACCGACTACTTTGTCGACTTCATTTTGCTGGGCGAGATAGGACGCCGTCTATTTTTAGACGATGACTCAGCACTTTTCCACTTTTGCACTTAAAAAAACCAGATGGCAGCACGATGTAACGGCCACGTCCCTATTGCAAACCTCTTTTAACACCTTAGCTTCCATCCACCCCGGGATTTGAACTGACGACCTTTTGATTGTGAGTCCAACTGTTTACCAGCGACTCCACCGAGACAGGACCCAGGGAGACGACTCCTACACCTGGACTGAGCTAACGATCTTACCTCTAGGTTAGACCGGGGCCAACATTTACTTCCCCGTCCGACGGAAGGCGTGATCAGACAAAGCTCGTCTTGAAAAATACCACCGGGACCTTCTGAGATTGAACCCAGGCCGACTGGGTGAGAGGCAACCACGCTTACCCCTACACCACGGGTCCCGGTCATTAAAAGATTAAACGTTAAATTAAATTTGTTAAAAATACATTGGCATTGACACAACGCAAAATCAGAGAGCACAAAGTTTACATTAAAAAAAAGCTTTTACAGCCCAGAAATGGAAATAAAGTACACGGAGAAAAAAGAGTTTCCAAAATCGCGAACAAGCGGTCATGAAATTTCGAACTAAGAACAAAGTGTTCAATTTCCATGGTACGTTTTTGAAAAACGTACCATGCTTTTGAACACTTTCCGGTGGTTCCGAATTTCATGAACGCTTGTTCACGAATTTGAGAACTCTTTTTTCTCCGTGTAAGTATTCTTCTTTTAAAAGAAATTTTAAAGGTAATAAGTCATTTAGTGTTTCTCATCGGCATCTAAAAAAAAAATTTCATTATATCTCGGGCATCTTATGTAGATTAAGTTTGCCAGTTTCCAATATCCAAATCAGTTTTCCTTGTAATTGTAAATTTTCTGTCACTTAATAGTCACGCATAACAATATTTTTTTCATAAAACCTAAAATTCTTGGGTTCTGGGAATTTCCGGAAAACAGCACAATTCAATTCTCGATTCCCGGGAAAATGAAAATCTCGAGAAATTTAATTGAAAATTTATGTTGACTTTGGTTTTTGATGTAAAATTAAATTTGCAATCGAAAAGTACTATAAAGGGATTTTAATAAAGCACCCTGTTCTTAGATATAGCCCCTTAAAGCTAATTACAATTTTAGAATCAACTCTATCATTTCAAAAGGGTGAATATTGAATATTTTACCCCCTTACTTACAATTTAAAATTTTATTGAAAAAACTTGCAAAATCGATTGTAAAAAACTTATTTTGAAAAATACGGCCTAAAACTAATATGAAATTAGAATGGGCAAATTTGTATGGGAGCTGGTCCAAGGATGTACACGAACGGGAGAAACTTTATTCGAAAGATCTCGCCGAGACATGAAAAAAAGTCTTCTAGACGAACTCTCTAAACCCCGGGTTCAAAAGTTACAAGTTGTTGAAGTTTGAGTATTTTGAGTTAAAATGGCTTACCAGTAGTCTACCATACTCACTGAAGCTATGCGGTTATAATCAGTGGCTGTTATATGCACTGTAGCCTTTCATCAGGCCTGCAAAAAGTTTCCAACCCAGCGTACACATGAAGCAAACCAAAATGTCAGTTCACTGCTAGCATGTGACTGTAAGCCTACTGTGTCTGTTCATCCACTGCCGCCTGACTCGTGCCGGTCGGCTGCTGGAGAATGAGAGACGTGAAAAAATGAGCTATACACAGCTAAAAAAGTAGTAATCCAGCTGCGTGTAATAGGCCTGGGTGTAAAATAAATATTGCATTATTTTATGCAATTTTATGTGATTTTACACCCTGAATTATGTAACCCATCAGTATGGGAAACCTACTTGACCGAAATGTCAAGCTCATATATGCGTTTATCCTTGCAGCTTTACATCGGTCTGATGGCCGAGTGGGTTAAGGCGCCAGTCCTTTCTGTTGGTGCTGGGTTTGAATCCCGTCGGTTGCAACTTTTTTTTGTGTTTGCAAAACATGTACATGCAGTGTGTAATATTAAGTGTTTATTTTGACGAAGGTGATGTGCATGCTTTTGCATGCGATTTTACCATCGGATTTTTTGCTGTGTACACTCACTCAATTCGTATCATATGACTGACTCGTAAAATCCTCTTAAAACAATATTTTGACTATTTTCAAACAATTGAATGGTTGTAGATTGTGCAAAACACTTAAAACAACCAAAACTTATATTCAAAGTTACATTTCCACGCATAAATACGAACTTTTTGTGTAAAAACTAGTTTCTTTATATGTGTGCGTGCAACGTCGAATGAGCGTTGGTCGACTACTGCCTCGCATTGCAGCTGCTCAATGAGCTAGGGCACTCACGACTGCGCCGGGTTTGTTTATGTCACGGTTTTGCGGTTCAGTGAATGGATCTCAAAAATTCGTGTCAGCGTCGCCGCTTTTCGCGGCATGACCCCTGACATTTTCAGCACTGCCTTTCATACTAACTGAAACAGTCTGGGTAGGATTCGTTTTCAAAATTTCGACTTGTTTCTATGGTAAGCCTCTTGCACAAACGGTTCAAACGTATAAAAACAAAAGAAGTGTTTCAATCATGCTAAAACAAATCAGAACTTATATTTTTTGCTGATACGCGTCGAATGAAGTCAAGATGATCAAAATGCATAATAAAATAAGGATTTTATGAGTGATTTTAGAAATAGCAAAAATACGATTTTTTGCACATTTTAACCCAAAATACTCAAACTTCAACAACTTGTAACTTTTGAACCCCGGGGTTTAGAGAGTTCGTCCAGAAGACTTTTTTTCATGTCTCGCGAGATCTTTCGAATAAAGTTTCTCCCGTTCGTGTACATCCTTGGACCAAATCCGCCCATTCTCCTTTCGGGACCACCGATCTGTATAAGACGTAAAAGTTTTGGAAAAAATATTTTTCATGAATTCATTGCCAGAGCCAAGGGACAAAAACTTTTGATAAAATTTGTACCGGCCTAAACTTCGGCAGCATAATTGTTGTCCACAAAGGCTTCATCCATAAAGTACGTCACGCTAAAATCAGCCAAAATTTACCCCCCCTCCCCCCCTTTGTCACGCTTTTCCTATACTTACAACACGCAATGTCACACTTGATCAGACCCCCTCTCCCCCCTAGAGCGTGACATACTTTATGGATGACGCCAAATGTGTATGGCTCGAAACTAAAATAAAAAAAAATTGTAAAAAAAAAATGTTTTATAAAACATTGGCATTTTTTCCGAGTACAAAAAAAAATTGAACACGGAAAAAAATTGCCGATTGTTGTTAACAGAAAATTCCTTCAAAAAATACAGCTTTTTGAATATTTATATATCATTTTCTTTTGAGATTTCGGTATTTCAATTTTTTTGTATTTTTTTATCCGACTGAAACTTTTTTGGTGCCTTCGGTATGCCCAAAGAAGCCATTTTGCATCATTAGTTTGCCATATAGTTAGTTTTCCATACAAATTTGGCAGCTGTCCATACAAGAATGATACATGGGTAATTCTTCACCAACTCACACGAAATCGGGAAAAGTTGCCCCGACCCCTCTTCGATTTGCGTGAAACTTTGTCCTAATGGGTAACTTTTGTCCCTGATCACGAATCCGTGGTCCGTTTTTTGATATCTCGTGACGGAGGGGCGGTACGACCCCTTCAATTTTTGAACATGCGAAAAAAGAGGTGTTTTTCAATAATTTGCAGCCTGAAACGGTGATGAGATAGAAATTTGGTGTCAAAGGGACTTTTATGTAAAATTAGACGCCCGATTTGATGGCTTACTCAGAATTCCGAAAAAACGTATTTTTCATCGAAAAAAACACTAAAAAAGTTTTAAAAATTGTCCCATTTTCCGTTACTCGACTGTAAAAATTTTTGGAACATGTCATTTTATGGGAAATTTAATGTACTTTTCGAATCTACATTGACCCAGAAGGGTCATTTTTTCACTTAGAACAAAATTTTTCATTTTAAAATTTCGTGTTTTTTCTAACTTTGCAGGGTTATTTTTTAGAGTGTAACAATGTTCTACAAAGTTGTAGAGCAGACAATTACAGAAATTTTGATATGTAAACATAAGGGGTTTGCTGATAAACATCACGAGTTATCGCGATTTTACGAAAAAAAGTTTTGAAAAAGTTACTTTTTGCATTTCTCTTTGTTTCGTCGTCCGTGTTTGTCGCGGGTGACCATGAACGGCCATGATCGATGACAACCAACTTTTTCCAAACTTTTTTTCGTAAAATCGCGATAACTCGTGATGTTTATAAGCAAACCCCTTATGTTTACATATCAAAATTTTTGTAATTGTCTGCTCTACAACTTTGTAGAACATTGTTACACTCTAAAAAATAACCCTGCAAAGTTAGAAAAAACACGAAATTTTAAAATGAAAAATTTTGTTCTAAATGAAAAAATGACCCTTCTGGGTCAATGTAGATTCGAAAAGTACATTAAATTTCCCATAAAATGACACGTTCCAAAATTTTTTACAGTCGAGTAACGGAAAATGGGACAATTTTTAAAAATTTTAGTGTTTTTTTCGATGAAAAATACGTTTTTTTCGGAATTCTGAGTACGCCATCAAATCTGGCGTCTAATTTTACATAAAAGTCCCTTTGACACCAAATTTCTATCTCATCACCGTTTCCGGCTGCAAATTATTGAAAAACACCTCTTTTTTCGCATGTTCAAAAATTAAAGGGGTCGTACCGCCCCTCCGTCACGAGATATCAAAAAACGGACCTCGGATTCGTGATCAGGGACAAAAGTTACCCCTTAGGACAAAGTTTCACGCAAATCGAAGAGGGGTCGGGGCAACTGCTGTGTGAGTTGGCGGAGAATTACCCACATGAAAATTCAAAAATCTGTATCTTTTGAAGGTTTTGATCGATAAATCTGTGCATGGCAATTCTCAGCAACTAAGGGTCGTTTCAACAAAGTTCAAAAAAGCAAAATATAGAGAATTTTCTCAGCA
>NC_068937.1:70412033-70647033 GCF_016801865.2 Culex pipiens pallens
CGAAGAGCACGCAACAAGGTCAGTGCCATTGCATGCTCTTAGGTATCAATCCTTGGCCTGCAATTACATCCAGTTTCAAGTTCAAAAATTATTTGTTTATTTTGAGCTATTTTTATACTATTTCAAACAATATTTTTGGCAAAGGTGACTCCATATGCATTATTTAGCATGAGGAACAGTATTGCTAAACATTTTAGTAATATTCATTAGTATACTTAGTAAAACAGTGGGGTAGCCGTCTTACCCCGCCTGGCCGTCTTACCCCCAGCTCCCCTACTTTAAATTTCTTTCGACGTTCCATAGTGATTGAGTTGGGCTACAATATCCTTTCATTAGGTTTGGCTAAAATTTTGAATATACCCAGAATCCAGGGCTGTCTCATTGTTCCCCACTCATTTCAGCCCATGGGTAACAATGAGACACATTGAATTTTCTTCATTAAACTTTTCAAAATCTATGGAAATCTTTCAAAACATGAATTAAAAGTGATTTTTGGCATATTTATAGAGTTTTAACTTCATTTAACCAAAAATACAAAGTTATTTGGTATAAATATATGGATTTTACAAAAAATCCACTGCCCGCTTCAACCATTTCAAAATAGAACATAGGCCACACCCTTTTCCTACTGCAATCCAAGTCGAGCTTCTCATTCCCATTGGCCAATCAGAATTAGTTGATTTGAACTAATGTAAAATCCAAAACTAATGTAAATTCCAAAACTAATATAAATTTTCAAAACTAATGGAAATTTCCAATGAATCTAATGCAAATTTCCAATGAAACTGATGTAAATATACATCATTTATCATGATACCTTTTGGTACATGATAAATAATGTAAATTTACAGGAATATTTTTTTCTGTGTAGGAAATTCTAATCGAACTATAATTTTTTGCTAATTTTTTTATTTTCTTTATTTTACTAATTTGCTTATATCATAATTTCCAAATTTCCTAATTCCCTTGTTTCCTAATTTCCAAATTTTTTAATTTCCTTATTTCATAATTACATAGTTTTTTAATTTCCTTATTTCATAATTACATATTTTTCTTAATTTCTGTTTTTCTTGTTTTAGAATTTAAGAATTTCTAAATTTGCTTTTATTTATTGATTTCTTAATTTTGTTTCTAATTGTTGTTAAATTTTTGAATAAACATTTTGAATCTATTTGATTTTATGTTTTGAATATTTTGAATCTTTTTATTTTTTCATCGAAAGAACCTCAAGCGCGCACACCGTCAATCGCGCTCATACCGAACTGTCAACTTTTCTTGGGGGGGTCACGAAAAGAACACGCAACATTTCTTGACCGCGTTCCTTCCGATCAGCATACCGTACTTAAAATACAGTTCGTAGTTTACTCGTTCTAATGATTTTGAATATTTCAATGAATTATTTTTTTTTAGTTTTAAGTTAGGATTAGTTTTTAAAGTGATTTTTTTTTCTTTTTTACCCAAATGTATTCGATTCAATGCAATAATGTAAAACAATTTTAAGTAAATAAAATAAATCAAAATCAAAAATCAAACCATCCACATTAACGACCCCCGGGTCTTTTGTGGTCTCTACACAGAAAAAAAGTGTGATTTTACAGGACACTGAAATGATGTTTTGAATGTAAGCATGCTCAATGTAAATTTGAAAATCGTTGTAAATCGTTGTATTGCATTTAAAGAGGGTTAATGTAAATTTAAATTGAACGTAACCTTTAAATCCCATGTAAATGAACTTGATTTTGTTGACATTGGCAAAATTTGAAAGTATGAAAAGCATGTAAATGCATTTTTGATGTAAAATGTTGTAAATGTAAACTCAAACAGCATTTAAAATTAAATTGCTACATTATTTTGGAATGACAGCTCAAGCGGTAGCGAAAACAATTCAGTGCAATGTTATGATTGATTTGTGCGCATGAAATTGAAGCTGTTTTTGTGTTTATTGCTTGATTCTACGAAAGAAAAAGCTCGACAAACTTCATGTTGGATGCAATTATTTGAAAACAATGAATGCCGATTGGAGGCACATTGAAAAATAGTTGCGGGCGGCATCTGTTTGATGTTTTGTTTATAAAATTCAACTTCCATGATCAGAGTAAGTATGCAAAATTTTATCGCAAATATAAACTTCTGCACAAGTCTAGTCATTCTCTTAAAACTGCTTGTTGCTGATTTCGCTGGTGAATGGTGAAGGAAAGGTCACAAAATTTGATGCCGGAAGGCGGAAGTCAAAGGGCAAGCAGAATCTGGGGCTTGGAACCACCTTACGCGTTCTTCTCGGTTACGGCAGACCAGAATAATGGCCTTGTAGCAAGGTTGGCGTTGATCACGTAAAACACAAGTAGGGTAAGTTTCCTAGAGGGCACCGACTGTACGCAGATCGATCTTGTATGATTTGGGCGTATTCACTATCACTGGCACAGCAGCTTGCGAGCAGGAACCCCGCGAATTCTTGTACCGACGGAGAGCCAAAGTACCGAGGCACTAACGACGGGACGGGAGTCAGTGTACCGGTGGACGGGGCCGTTTACGGACAGCCTTAGTTGCCAACTGCTACTGCAGAATCTTTCCTCCGGCGGATTAATCGGGTTACTTACAATCATAGTATTTCGGTGAGCATTTTCATTAATATACTAAATTTCACACTATCAATAAGTAACAAATTTGAAAATTTCTTTAGAAATTGAGAATGATTTTGTTACCACAATGTTTTGAAAAAAATCTTGATTACGGATTGTCAAAATTGTCGGAGTTTTTGGCACGAGCTTCGCACATCGAAATCATAACTCCGACAGCACAGCTTTACCCAAAAATGAGTAATAGATGTGTAAATTTCTAATCTGTTTTGTTAAGGTTTTATATATCAAGCAAAAGAATCTAAATGGGCCATAGAGCTTTATGACATTTTGCGTACGCACACTAGCGCGCCATTTGGTTTTGCCGGCTGTCAAAATTTAACATCACTTTATTTTCGTGTAGTACACGCAACACATACGCACGTAGATTACTCTATTGATGAAGTAAACATTTTTATGGCAAAATAATCATGATAGCCCTGTTTAAAAAATGTCGCACGTCGTACAAGCTGTCGCGCGGTTTTGATTTTACCGTTTCGATATCGATTGGTCGAAATGACGACAAACGTACGACAAACACTCGACATGCCCGACATTGTTTTTTCCATCGATTTTCCTTCAATTCGACGTCACGATTTTCGTCGACGCAAACAGTTTGACAGTTCTCTTCAGCTGGTCTTGTTTGGACTTGATTGCAACCGAATCGAACCAGTTATTGTTGATGTTGGGCTTCGGAAGGATTTTGACCGGTTGATAGGTAAGTTGTGCTTTTTTTTCTGTCGGAAAGTTCCGGCCGGAGTGGGCAAGTGGCCAAATTATAGCTTCTTATGTTCCAGATATTCAGAATTCGGTCTTCGTGGCGGTGGAGGAGGAGGACGAGACGCATGAATCCGGCGGGCCAGGTCTTCGTGGCGGAAGACGGGACCGGAAGGAACCGAGCTTATGGAGGATATGGTTCATTCCAAAGGAGGAGGAGGATGAAACACCGAGCGTCAAAAGTTCTACCCAAGGTAAGAGAAAAAGGGGTACAGAATAATCATCTCTTGGCGGTGTTTCTGATCCACCGGAAATTTGTATCAATAGAACTGTTGCTTCAAGTCATTGAAATGATGGAAGAGGCGCATTTCAAAGTATCGGGAGTGAGCTTGGAAGACGGAAAGTATGAGGGCTAATATTGGGTGTTATGAGTTGTGGTCTGCAGATTGGTGTTGTTTATAATTATTATCTTACATGTTTGGCGCCGCATGGATGGTGCGAGTGGTGGTGGGTGCATTTTGGGTTTTTCGTGATGCTGAAGGTTGTTGTGGGGTATGTGGGGGGGGTGTGGGGGGTGTGGGGGGGTAGGTTTTTTTGTTTTGGTTGGTTTTTTTTGAGGGGTTTTATTTGATTTGGTATTTTTTTGTGGGTGGGGGGGTTTTGGGGGGATGTTTGTGGGGGGGTTTGTTTTTTTTGTGGGGGTGGTTTTGGTGTTATTTGGGATTTTTGGATGTGGTATTTTTGGGTTTTGATTATGGGGGGGGTGGGATTTTAGGTGTTTTTGTTGGAGTTTTGGAGTTTTTTTTTGTTTGGAGTTTGGAGTTTTGGAGTTTTGGAGTTTTGGAGTTTTGGAGTTTTGGAGTTTTGGAGTTTTGGAGTTTTGGAGTTTTGGAGTTTTGGAGTTTTGGAGTTTTGGAGTTTTGGAGTTTTGGAGTTTTGGAGTTTTGGAGTTTTGGAGTTTTGGAGTTTTGGAGTTTTGGAGTTTTGGAGTTTTGGAGTTTTGGAGTTTTGGAGTTTTGGAGTTTTGGAGTTTTGGAGTTTTGGAGTTTTGGAGTTTTGGAGTTTTGGAGTTTTGGAGTTTTGGAGTTTTGGAGTTTTGGAGTTTTGGAGTTTTGGAGTTTTGGAGTTTTGGAGTTTTGGAGTTTTGGAGTTTTGGAGTTTTGGAGTTTTGGAGTTTGGGTTTTGGAGTTTTGGAGTTTTGGAGTTTTGGAGTTTTGGAGTTTTGGAGTTTTGGAGTTTTGGAGTTTTGGAGTTTTGGAGTTTTGGAGTTTTGGAGTTTTGGAGTTTTGGAGTTTTTGGAGTTTTGGAGTTTTGGAGTTTTGGAGTTTTGGAGTTTTGGAGTTTTGGAGTTTTGGAGTTTTGGAGTTTTGGAGTTTTGGAGTTTGGAGTTTTGGAGTTTTGGAGTTTTGGAGTTTTGGAGTTTTGGAGTTTTGGAGTTTTGGAGTTTTGGAGTTTTGGAGTTTTGGAGTTTTGGAGTTTTGGAGTTTTGGAGTTTTGGAGTTTTGGAGTTTTGGAGTTTTGGAGTTTTGGAGTTTTGGAGTTTTGGAGTTTTGGAGTTTTGGAGTTTTGGAGTTTTGGAGTTTTGGAGTTTTGGAGTTTTGGAGTTTTGGAGTTTTGGAGTTTTGGAGTTTTGGAGTTTTGGAGTTTTGGAGTTTTGGAGTTTTGGAGTTTTGGAGTTTTGGAGTTTTGGAGTTTTGGAGTTTTGGAGTTTTGGAGTTTTGGAGTTTTGGAGTTTTGGAGTTTTGGAGTTTTGGAGTTTTGGAGTTTTGGAGTTTTGGAGTTTTGGAGTTTTGGAGTTTTGGAGTTTTGGAGTTTTGGAGTTTTGGAGTTTTGGAGTTTTGGAGTTTTGGAGTTTTGGAGTTTTGGAGTTTTGGAGTTTTGGAGTTTTGGAGTTTTGGAGTTTTGGAGTTTTGGAGTTTTGGAGTTTTGGAGTTTTGGAGTTTTGGAGTTTTGGAGTTTTGGAGTTTTGGAGTTTTGGAGTTTTGGAGTTTTGGAGTTTTGGAGTTTTGGAGTTTTGGAGTTTTGGAGTTTTGGAGTTTTGGAGTTTTGGAGTTTTGGAGTTTTGGAGTTTTGGAGTTTTTGGAGTTTTGGAGTTTTGGAGTTTTGGAGTTTTGGAGTTTTGGAGTTTTGGAGTTTTGGAGTTTTGGAGTTTTGGAGTTTTGGAGTTTTGGAGTTTTGGAGTTTTGGAGTTTTGGAGTTTTGGAGTTTTGGAGTTTTGGAGTTTTGGAGTTTTGGAGTTTTGGAGTTTGGAGTTTTGGAGTTTTGGAGTTTTGGAGTTTTGGAGTTTTGGAGTTTTGGAGTTTTGGAGTTTTGGAGTTTTGGAGTTTTGGAGTTTTGGAGTTTTGGAGTTTTGGAGTTTTGGAGTTTTGGAGTTTTGGAGTTTTGGAGTTTTGGAGTTTTGGAGTTTTGGAGTTTTGGAGTTTTGGAGTTTTGGAGTTTTGGAGTTTTTGGAGTTTTGGAGTTTTGGAGTTTTGGAGTTTTGGAGTTTTGGAGTTTTGGAGTTTTGGAGTTTGGAGTTTTGGAGTTTTGGAGTTTTGGAGTTTTGGAGTTTTGGAGTTTTGGAGTTTTGGAGTTTTGGAGTTTTGGAGTTTTGGAGTTTTGGAGTTTTGGAGTTTTGGAGTTTTGGAGTTTTGGAGTTTTGGAGTTTTGGAGTTTTGGAGTTTTGGAGTTTTGGAGTTTTGGAGTTTTGGAGTTTTGGAGTTTTGGAGTTTTGGAGTTTTGGAGTTTTGGAGTTTTGGAGTTTTGGAGTTTTGGAGTTTTGGAGTTTTGGAGTTTTGGAGTTTTGGAGTTTTGGAGTTTTGGAGTTTTGGAGTTTTGGAGTTTTGGAGTTTTGGAGTTTTGGAGTTTTGGAGTTTTGGAGTTTTGGAGTTTTGGAGTTTTGGAGTTTTGGAGTTTTGGAGTTTTGGAGTTTTGGAGTTTTGGAGTTTTGGAGTTTTGGAGTTTTGGAGTTTTGGAGTTTTGGAGTTTTGGAGTTTTGGAGTTTTGGAGTTTTGGAGTTTTGGAGTTTTGGAGTTTTGGAGTTTTGGAGTTTTGGAGTTTTGGAGTTTTGGAGTTTTGGAGTTTTGGAGTTTTGGAGTTTTTGGAGTTTTGGAGTTTGGAGTTTTGGAGTTTTGGAGTTTTGGAGTTTTTTGGAGTTTTGGAGTTTTGGAGTTTTGGAGTTTTGGAGTTTTGGAGTTTTGGAGTTTTGGAGTTTTGGAGTTTTGGAGTTTTGGAGTTTTGGAGTTTTGGAGTTTTGGAGTTTTGGAGTTTTGGAGTTTTGGAGTTTTGGAGTTTTGGAGTTTTGGAGTTTGGGTTTGGAGTTTTGGAGTTTTGGAGTTTTGGAGTTTTGGAGTTTTGGAGTTTTGGAGTTTTGGAGTTTTGGAGTTTTGGAGTTTTGGAGTTTTGGAGTTTTGGAGTTTTGGAGTTTTGGAGTTTTGGAGTTTTGGAGTTTTGGAGTTTTGGAGTTTTGGAGTTTTGGAGTTTTTGGAGTTTTGGAGTTTTGGAGTTTTGGAGTTTTGGAGTTTTGGAGTTTTGGAGTTTTGGAGTTTTGGAGTTTTGGAGTTTTGGGTTTGGGTTTTGGAGTTTTGGAGTTTTGGAGTTTTGGAGTTTTGGAGTTTTGGAGTTTTGGAGTTTTGGAGTTTTGGAGTTTTGGAGTTTTGGAGTTTTGGAGTTTTGGAGTTTTGGAGTTTTGGAGTTTTGGAGTTTTGGAGTTTTGGAGTTTTGGAGTTTTGGAGTTTTGGAGTTTTGGAGTTTTGGAGTTTTGGAGTTTTGGAGTTTTGGAGTTTTGGAGTTTTGGAGTTTTGGAGTTTTGGAGTTTTGGAGTTTTGGAGTTTTGGAGTTTTGGAGTTTTGGAGTTTTGGAGTTTTGGAGTTTTGGAGTTTTGGAGTTTTGGAGTTTTGGAGTTTTGGAGTTTTGGAGTTTTGGAGTTTTGGAGTTTTGGAGTTTTGGAGTTTTTGGAGTTTTGGAGTTTTGGAGTTTTGGAGTTTTGGAGTTTTGGAGTTTTGGAGTTTTGGAGTTTTGGAGTTTTGGAGTTTTTGGAGTTTTGGAGTTTTGGAGTTTTGGAGTTTTGGAGTTTTGGAGTTTTGGAGTTTTGGAGTTTTGGAGTTTTGGAGTTTTGGAGTTTTGGAGTTTTGGAGTTTTGGAGTTTTGGAGTTTTGGAGTTTTTGGAGTTTTGGAGTTTTGGAGTTTTGGAGTTTTGGAGTTTTGGAGTTTTGGAGTTTTGGAGTTTTGGAGTTTTGGAGTTTTGGAGTTTTGGAGTTTTGGAGTTTTGGAGTTTTGGCGTTTTGGAGTTTTGGAGTTTTGGAGTTTTGGAGTTTTGGAGTTTTGGAGTTTTGGAGTTTTGGAGTTTTGGAGTTTTGGAGTTTTGGAGTTTTGGAGTTTTGGAGTTTTTGGAGTTTTGGAGTTTTGGAGTTTTGGAGTTTTGGAGTTTTGGAGTTTTGGAGTTTTGGAGTTTTGGAGTTTTGGAGTTTTGGAGTTTTGGAGTTTTGGAGTTTTGGAGTTTTGGAGTTTTGGAGTTTTGGAGTTTTGGAGTTTTGGAGTTTTGGAGTTTTGGAGTTTTGGAGTTTTGGAGTTTTGGAGTTTTGGAGTTTTGGAGGTTTTGGAGTTTTGGAGTTTTGGAGTTTTGGAGTTTTGGAGTTTTGGCGTTTTGGAGTTTTGGAGTTTTGGAGTTTTGGAGTTTGGAGTTTTGGAGTTTTGGAGTTTTGGAGTTTTGGAGTTTTGGAGTTTTGGAGTTTTGGAGTTTTGGAGTTTTGGAGTTTTGGAGTTTTGGAGTTTTGGAGTTTTGGAGTTTTGGAGTTTTGGCGTTTTGGAGTTTTGGAGTTTTGGAGTTTTGGAGTTTTGGAGTTTTGGAGTTTTGGAGTTTTGGAGTTTTGGAGTTTTGGAGTTTTGGAGTTTTGGAGTTTTGGAGTTTTGGAGTTTTGGAGTTTTGGAGTTTTGGAGTTTTGGAGTTTTGGAGTTTTGGAGTTTTGGAGTTTTGGAGTTTTTGGAGTTTTGGAGTTTTGGAGTTTTGGAGTTTTGGAGTTTTGGAGTTTTGGAGTTTTGGAGTTTTGGAGTTTTGGAGTTTTGGAGTTTTGGAGTTTTGGAGTTTGGAGTTTTGGAGTTTTGGAGTTTTGGAGTTTTGGAGTTTTGGGTTTTGGAGTTTTGGAGTTTTGGAGTTTTGGAGTTTTGGAGTTTTGGAGTTTTGGCGTTTTGGAGTTTTGGAGTTTTGGAGTTTTGGAGTTTTGGAGTTTTGGCGTTTTGGCGTTTTGGAGTTTTGGAGTTTTGGAGTTTTGGAGTTTTGGAGTTTTGGAGTTTTGGAGTTTTGGAGTTTTGGAGTTTTGGAGTTTTGGAGTTTTGGCGTTTTGGAGTTTTGGAGTTTTGGAGTTTTGGAGTTTTGGAGTTTTGGCGTTTTGGAGTTTTGGAGTTTTGGCGTTTTGGAGTTTTGGAGTTTTGGAGTTTTGGAGTTTTGGAGGTTTTGGAGTTTGGAGTTTTGGAGTTTTGGAGTTTTGGAGTTTTGGAGTTTTGGCGTTTTGGAGTTTTGGAGTTTTGGAGTTTTGGAGTTTTGGAGTTTTGGAGTTTTGGGGTTTTGGAGGTTTGGCGTTTTGGCGTTTTGGAGTTTTGGAGTTTTGGCGTTTTGGAGTTTTGGCGTTATGGAGTTTTGGCGGTTTTGGCGTTTTGGCGTTTTGGAGTTTTGGAGTTTTGGCGTTTTGGAGTTTTGGCGTTTTGGAGTTTTGGAGTTTTGGAGTTTTGGCGTTTGGAGTTTTGGCGTTATGGCGTTTTGGAGTTTTGGTCGTTTTGGAGTATTGGCGTTTGGAGTTTTGGCGTTTTGGAGTTTGGCGTATGGCGTTTATGGCGTATTTGAGTTTAATGGCGTTAATTGGCGTTTTAGGATTGGCGTTTGAGTTTAAGTGTATTTGGCGTTATATGGCGTTAAATTCTGAAATTCTATAGGAGTTTTGCAGTTTTGGCGTTATTGGCGTATTGGCTTAAATTTCTGAATATTCTAATATTGCGTTATGAGTATTGCGAAAAGTGCTTATGGCTTTAATGTCGTAATTGCGATTTTCTAGATTGCTTATATGCGTAAATTCTAATATTGCTAAATTCTAATTATGTCTAAATTCTAAATTCTAAAATTCTAAAATTCTAAAATTCTAAAATTCTAAAATTCTAAAATTCTAAAATTCTAAAATTCTAAAATTCTAAAATTCTAAAATTCTAAAATTCTAAAATTCTAAAATTCTAAAATTCTAATTCTAAAATTCTAAAATTCTAAAATTCTAAAATTCTAAAATTCTAAAATTCTAAAATTCTAAAATTCTAAAATTCTAAAATTCTAAAATTCTAAAATTCTAAAATTCTAAAATTCTAAAATTCTAAAATTCTAAAATTCTAAAATTCTAAAATTCTAAAATTCTAAAATTCTAAAATTCTAAAATTCTAAAATTCTAAAATTCTAAAATTCTAAAATTCTAAAATTCTAAAATTCTAAAATTCTAAAATTCTAAAATTCTAAAATTCTAAAATTCTAAAATTCTAAAATTCTAAAATTCTAAAATTCTAAAATTCTAAAATTCTAAAATTCTAAAATTCTAAAATTCTAAAATTCTAAAATTCTAAAATTCTAAAATTCTAAAATTCTAAAATTCTAAAATTCTAAAATTCTAAAATTCTAAAATTCTAAAATTCTAAAATTCTAAAATTCTAAAATTCTAAAATTCTAAAATTCTAAAATTCTAAAATTCTAAAATTCTAAAATTCTAAAATTCTAAAATTCTAAAATTCTAAAATTCTAAAATTCTAAAATTCTAAAATTCTAAAATTCTAAAATTCTAAAATTCTAAAATTCTAAAATTCTAAAATTCTAAAATTCTAAAATTCTAAAATTCTAAAATTCTAAAATTCTAAAATTCTAAAATTCTAAAATTCTAAAATTCTAAAATTCTAAAATTCTAAAATTCTAAAATTCTAAAATTCTAAAATTCTAAAATTCTAAAATTCTAAAATTCTAAAATTCTAAATTCTAAAATTCTAAAATTCTAAAATTCTAAAATTCTAAAATTCTAAAATTCTAAAATTCTAAAATTCTAAAATTCTAAAATTCTAAAATTCTAAAATTCTAAAATTCTAAAATTCTAAAATTCTAAAATTCTAAAATTCTAAAATTCTAAAATTCTAAAATTCTAAAATTCTAAAATTCTAAAATTCTAAAATTCTAAAATTCTAAAATTCTAAAATTCTAAAATTCTAAAATTCTAAAATTCTAAAATTCTAAAATTCTAAAATTCTAAAATTCTAAAATTCTAAAATTCTAAAATTCTAAAATTCTAAAATTCTAAAATTCTAAAATTCTAAAATTCTAAAATTCTAAAATTCTAAAATTCTAAAATTCTAAAATTCTAAAATTCTAAAATTCTAAAATTCTAAAATTCTAAAATTCTAAAATTCTAAAATTCTAAAATTCTAAAATTCTAAAATTCTAAAATTCTAAAATTCTAAAAATTCTAAAATTCTAAAATTCTAAAATTCTAAAATTCTAAAATTCTAAAATTCTAAAATTCTAAAATTCTAAAATTCTAAAATTCTAAAATTCTAAAATTCTAAAATTCTAAAATTCTAAAATTCTAAAATTCTAAAATTCTAAAATTCTAAAATTCTAAAATTCTAAAATTCTAAAATTCTAAAATTCTAAAATTCTAAAATTCTAAAATTCTGAAATTCTAAAATTCTAAAATTCTAAAATTCTAAAATTCTAAAATTCTAAAATTCTAAAATTCTAAAATTCTAAAATTCTAAAATTCTAAAATTCTAAAATTCTAAAATTCTAAAATTCTAAAATTCTAAAATTCTAAAATTCTAAAATTCTAAAATTCTAGAATTCTAGAATTCTAAAATTCTAAAATTCCAAAATTCCAAAATTCCAAAATTCCAACATTCCAACATTCCAAAATTCCAAAATTCCAAAATTCCAAAATTCCAAAATTCCAAAATTCCAAAATTCCAAAATTCCAAAATTCCAAAATTCCAAAATTCCAAAATTCCAAAATTCCAAAATTCCAAAATTCCAAAATTCCAAAATTCCAAAATTCCAAAATTCCAAAATTCCAAAATTCCAAAATTCCAAAATTCCAAAATTCCAAAATTCCAAAATTCCAAAATCCAAAATTCCAAAATTCCAAAATTCCAAAATTCCAAAATTCCAAAATTCCAAAATTCCAAAATTCCAAATTTCCAAAATTCCAAAATTCCAAAATTCCAAAATTTTAAAGTTCTAAAATTATCAAATTTTAAAATGCAATTTTTTTTATAATTTAAGAATTTTTTTTATAGAATTTTTGGTATTTTATAATTTTAAAGTTCTTAAACTCTAAATTTTAAAAATTTTATAATTTTGAAATACTTAGGATCTTAAATTTTTAATCTTTTAATTTTTTATATTGTATTACACTCAGCCCCCGGTGGTTGGTCACTTTTTCGTTTGTAAAATGGGTGTCAAACTAAAAAGTGACCCCTTTCGTTTGACAACAGTTGGTGTCAAACCATCGGGTTTTGAGTGTATTCTTATAATTATAATTATATTGTAAATTTCAAAAATGTCAAAGATTAAATTTCATTTTTAAATTATTCAGATATTTTAAATTTTTACGATTAATTTAAACATTCGAACATTTTAAAATTGTTTTAAGTCTTTTAAGTTCTTAGCATCCTGAAAGCATGGACTTTGGGGTCTTCAGAAACACATGCACTTTAAATTTAAAAAAATCAAAAATATTTAAACAGGTCCAGATGGGTTTTCTCCATAAAAATTTGGAGAAAAACCATGCGTTGATATTGATTTTAAATTTGAAATCTAAAATGTTAGAATTTTTTGTTCTCTTAAACTTACTTTTATCTTTATTTTCTTAAAAATTTATAAGTTTTAATTAACTGCTTTTTTAGTTTTTTTTTTTTCAAAATTTTACATTGAAAGTTAAATTTTTGAATATTCCACAATTAATTATTTTATGAATTTTCACAGATTTTTTGAGTATGATATCTGTCATGAGATTCCCTTTGTTTCAACAACAAAACTCTAGATATGATTTGGATATGATGATTCAGCCGAATGACGTTATCTTTTTTCAGGTAACCAAAAATTTTCCAAACTGATCCTGCTAACAAACCAGCGTCTTTGTGTTGTCCCACGTAGTTTGTTGAACGGAAGCTGTAACGACCGCAAAAACATCTGCTCCGGAAGTGCGTAAACCGACGTTGTCCCGTACTCCGGTGGCCATCAATCCATGGGACATAAACGGTGGCGCCGCACCCCGCCGTATCTGCGGCTAGTCGGAGAGCAATAGTCAATCTTGATCAAGATGCTGCCTCGCACGCTGGCGTCGGCTCGAAAAGATGGCTGGCAAATTCCGGACCCGGAAGACAACGCCAAAAACTTCCAGCCAAGATGCCGAGCGATGAGCTGAAAGACCAACTGGAAGACAACGCCAAAAACTACGTGGAGATCGCGACACACAAGTAAAATTAATGAATGTATTTTAAATCGAGTGAAAAAGTGAAATTTACAATAAAAATACATCTAAAAAAAATAAAAATAAAAGAAATATCTATTTTTTACTGCAACATAACCTAAAAACCCGAAATGACATCACACGACAAAGGCACGACATCCTAAATAACAAAACCGTGCGACGTCGGTCGAATGTCGTACGACAATGTCGTACAATTTCGATCATCGATCGCACGACAAATACGACATTTTGGTGCAAAAACGTATGACATTCGCGCGAAAGTCGCACGACATTGTCGTGCGACGTCGTACGTTTGCACGGACGACAAACGACGGACGTCCGACGAACTTTTCAGTCAGGGAGGGGAGAATAAATTTTTAAATTTGCAGGCCACGTGGCTTGTGCAAGATTCTTATGAGCACAAACGGGTTAAAATGGATGTTTAAACTAAATTTAAAAATTAGGTTTACAAGCCTATTTGACAGTTAGTTTTTTCAAGTTATCAAAACGAGAGATATGGGCAAGAAAAACGAGTTAACATCTTCGATTTTTTTTTGCACAGCTTCATACACTGCTCTTTTTAGCCATAGTTCAACCTAAACAATGTAAATGGGTCAATGTGAACTTGTTCTTCTTTTTTAACAATCTTGCATTGACCCATTTACATTGTTGTTACATGTTAAAAGAGCAACATGGAGTTAGACTTTCTGTCCAGCTGAGTGTAAAGTGTTTCCTGCTCAGTATTGTCAGATTTCCAGAAAATTCTGGGAATACCTGAATTTTCAAATGCTCGACAGAATAAAGATAGACTCTCTAGATGCTCAATTCCAGGTTTCAAAAGATTTTGCAGACAGCCAAAAAAATGTGTTTTGTCTACAAAAGCCAAGTTGAAATAGGGTGATCAGGAGTACTATCAAAAACGGTTTAGACTTTGGATTATTGGTTCAACTTTACAGTTTTTTTTAATAACTACGGGTTTTTCTATGTTTATAGTACCTTTACAAATAAAAATCTAGAAATAGAAAAAAAAATTATTTTATAATTATTTTCACAAAAATACCCGATTTTTTAAAAGTATTTATTTGTCAAAATCTTGGTGCTCTGGTGATACCATGGGCGTTAGAGAGTAAATATATATTCGTTAGGTAGCTACAGACTTTACAATACAAATTTGTCTGTATCTGTGTTTGTAGAAATTTTCAAATCTGGCAGCGCTGACTCCGACAGAACAATCCGACATTTTCATCGGAATCAAAACGTCAAATTTTTGGTAGTAAACAAAAGGCAGTGGTTCGTCTTGTTGCCACCGTTGCCACAAATTCGAAGATTTTTTGGACATCAGATCAGATTCTTTAGTTGGCCACCACCGAGCTTACTGGCGCGAGCTGTACACCGTCAAGTATTCGGACCATTTGACCGGGCTGATCAGTGTGGCCCACGAGAAGAATATTTTTATCACGCGCTTCACCAGGTGTCACGCCGGAGATTATTCCACTGTTGCGCGGAGTGGTCACCAACCCGAACTGTGCAGCTCGGACATGAGGATCAGCTCGTCCGATATCAAGATGGAAACGGAAAACGAGGACGGAATCTGCCAGGAGGATGCGACGGCATTCTTGTCGCAGATTGTGTACCATCCGCGGCTGGCGCTGAAAAATGCCATCGCAAACTGGTTGCCGAAGATTTATCAAGGTAAAATTGCGATTCGTGTGCGTTTGACTTGATTGATTCAAGTTTAATTTACTTGCAGAAAAGGAAGCCGATCAGCAAACCGCAACCGGCTGTACCGATGTGAGTACCGATGGAATTGGAAAAGCTTTTCCCTCTCAACTAATCCACCCTTTTCCCCCCATGCACAGTGGTCATGTCCATCATTCCAATCATTCCATCGGTCAACACGTGCATGACGCTGACGAGCACCAGCACGACGACGACGACCACCGCGAACCCGATGCACTATGGGCCATCTCCATACAAACAGGCGGCCAAATTATTTTTTTGCTTTTTAAATGTTTTTTTGATACAAATTTAGGTAATTGTATGGTATTGAAATGATATACGTCGATTTTTATGACTTTTCATGTTTTTCAATAGTTGATTGTTTATAATAAATAGTCTTTTCATACATTTGCAAGTGAAACAGAATTGCATATATATTATATTGCAAGTTTATATTATTAAATTATGGATAAGCTCCTCCCCCCCACTTTAAGGACACAACCCCTCCCTCCTCTTTCTTTCACCCCCCCCCCCCCTCTCCTCCTCCCCAACCAACAAATTTTTGTTAAGCGTAATAAATTCATTTTAAGTCAAATATTTATTATTTCCTGCTGTGTTTCTTTTTGTGAGTCCATGCCGTATAACTTGAGACCACCCCCCTCCCCCCCCTCCCACCCTTATGGGCATAAATTGCGAATATTTTAATTGTTAAATCAAATAACAGAAAAATTAATTTTATCCAAAATATTAATTATGAAGTAAAACGATAAAATACAAACCATATTCTTAAAATTCATTTGATTATAGAGTTTGTGACAGCTTCAGGATATGTTAAAGGTACTTTTTATGATGTTTTGTACTAACCAACATAGAACTTAAATGTGGATCAGTTTCATAAATTGATCGCTGAAATTCATCATGCTAAGTCAACATTTTGCTGAATACTTTTTTCGGTATCAAACTGAGATTCTCCAGTTTCGCTTGAGAAACTTCGGTACGAATACCTTATTTTGACTAAGGTACTCAATTTTGAATGTAGGCAACAGAAAATTCCAATAAAGTCATTTCGAACTTCTTGAAACCAGGTATTGATTTTTGAAGCGACGATGCCCACGAAGTATGTAGCAAAGCAAGTGAAATAAACGGGCGCATATGTAGATTGCAGCAAATTTTGATAAAACGTAAATGTTCAAAATGGCATATCTCCGAAAACGCAAAAAATCGCAGGCTGGAAATTTCAGCAATGTTAGATTATAATCCAATCTTTCAAGTGATCTTAGTTTCATGTTTAGCATCGGTTAGCAAAAAAAGTTCTCGATTAACAAACACAAAAAAATATGATTCGTCAAAAAAATGCTCCAATTATTCGATGAAAACTTCAGTTTTTGGTTTGGAAACAACATTTTATCTATTAATAGTTTCAAAGCTTATCTCATTACCTTTCCAACGATGTATATTTGTCCTAATAAAACATTTAAAATGGCTGAGCTATGTTAAAATTAAACAATCAGCCTTTTTTACGAAAAACGCTTGTTTTTTACTCCATTTTTTGACTTTCAGCTTGCGTATCTCCGTAATGAACAAACTTAGAGCTTTGAAAATTTGGATTTTTCTTAGTTAGAATGTTTACTTTCGAGAAAAAAATACCATAAAATATTTGGAGAAGGTCACTTTTTTGAAACTTGGCCACCCAATGTACCATAGTGCGATGCCCGTGCTCGAGGTCAACACGACGCAGCTGCAGCTTTTCGCGGACGTTTGCAGCACCGTAATGAGCGCTCCGGAAAGCGAGCCCGCGCCGATCATGAACTCGCTCGTATCCGCCACCAAGGATGTCACCAACGAATCACTGCCAAATCCGGTGGCCGCCGCCGTGACGAACCTTGCCATCCCGTCGACCATCTCCATCTCGAGCTTTCCCGGCCCGATCATGAGCATTAATACGACGGACGTGATCGAAGACTGCGCCGAAGACAAAGATAACATGAGCGAACCGTTGAAGGACGACGCCGTGATTGAGAACGACCTGGAGCAGCAGCAGCTGGATGAATCGGTGGAGAAGCTAAAATCGCTGGAAATACCGTTGCTCGTGGACAAGGAACCTCAAGACCGAGGAGGAAGTGCAAGCCAAGCATGATCTGAACGACGCGAGCGAGGAAAACATGACCGTAAACGATGAGGTGGTAATCAACCAGTAATCAACAACATTGAAGAGGACGACGGCGGCGTGAAGGCGGTTGAACCGATAGAGTGCGGAAGTAGTCTGATTTCGCCGAAGCACATGATGAAGACGCACTTTGACGACGTGATGACGTCGGAGACGACATCGGTAAGCGGGTGGGGATTTGTGAAAGTTTTAGCCTGAGTTGAAAATTTTATTTCTTTTCTAGACCTGTTCCGGAAGCAAGCAGGTCGAGAGTTCGGACACGTCGTTGATTTCGAACGCGGAGCTGGCCGAGTTTAAGTAGGTCGTACATGTTGTTTCGTTTGCAGCAAGCCTCAACTCTACTCGTTTTCAGGAACGCCCACGCAAAGAAACTCACGTGCGTCGACATCATGCTGATGTGCGACCTGTTCTATCTGCCGTTGGAGCAGTCCTCCAGCTTTTGGCCGAATTTCACTGGCTCAAGATAAACGCCCAGGTGCTGTGCAAAAACCGGTCACGCAAGCCAAGCTTGGCGACAACTCCGACGGCGGGGGATTCGAAATGTGCAGCCAGTGGCCAGTTCGCCAACTGGTCCACAAGGTTCGAGACTTCCCAGTGCCGATTGTTGTGTCAGGTGAGTACATTCCGCATTGTAGTTATCACTCCCTTAAAAAAATATTCGAGAGTTGCTCCGTTGAATCTATTATTTGATGTAGCTACACAGAAAAAAATATGTGAATTTACTCGACACGGAAAAAATGAATCACATGTAAACTCAGTTGATGTAAACTTGAGATTCGACGTAAACGGTTGAATCAAACGTAAAATCATGTTTTTACGTATAATTTGTGGCAAATTTACATAAAATTGCACTTAAATTTAAATGTTTAATGACGTGCAAAAGTGTTACATCATAAATGATGTAACATTCGGAAATATTTTTTTGTGTGTAAGAAAAAACTTTTGTATCACGGTACAGAAAGATTTGTTCTACTTCAGGTCAATCAAGAAAACATTTTGATCAAGAATGAATTAAACATTTAATCTTCCTGGACTGGTATTTACGAAAGCTTTTGAAAATTACATCAGATTCTAGATTCAACGGAGCAAAAAAAAATTTGGGTTTTGTGAATTTACGTTAGTTTCATCGGAATTTTACATGTTTTGGGACCAATTTTGTTCGAAAAGTTTATATCGGATGGCATTTAAATTTCAAATGAATTGGATGTAAATTCGCATCATTAATGACGTGCACTTTTGGTACATCATAAATGATGTAAATTTACACAATTTTTTTTTTCTGTGTATTGCAAGTTTCTGCTCGAACCTAGGAGTCCGAAGGCTTGAATGGGGAGAGCACCCAAACCTCTTTCTACTCCAAGGAACCTTCCACCCCAGTGTTAAAACTGACGACCTTTGGATTGTGAGTCCAACGAAGCAGGCTTGGTTTGGTGTGTTGTTTGTACTTATGGCAGGGAGAGTACTCCCATACCTGGTATGACTTAACGGCCTAACAACCAAGGCCGGGACCGACATTTTACTTCCTCATCCGATGGAAGGTTGCAGCAGATGGGAATCGAACCCAGAATCATCCGCTTACAAAGCGGACAGCGTTACCATTCGGCCACGCACTGCAGCTGTAAATAAATGTAAATAAATGTGATCAGTTAATAATAAAACGAAAAATACAACAAAGATGAAGAGCATTAGGCCATACCACTTAGCATGTAAAAGAAATGTAATTATTATAAGAAAGTTCAATAAAGACATATTTAATATATAAAAAAAAATCAGTTACTAGCTACGGGACTGCTCTATAACCGTTCCGCCAAACTCGGCCCGTTCGGGCCGTTCGGGCGAACGCATCATAGGGACGTGGCGTTACATCGTGCTGCCACCTGGTTTTTTCAAGTGCAAGAGTGGAAAAGTGCTAAGTCATCGTCTAAAAATAGACGGCGTCCTATCTCGCCCAGCAAAATGAAGTCGATAAAGTAGACGGTTTCGATGAGAAGAAGTGGAAAACGTGATCTAAAAATAGCGACGATAAATTGATTGTGTTCCGTGTTCCACCCAACCGAAACCTCCTGGATCCCCCCTCGCCTCTCCCCTTAATCCCATCCCATTTCTATGGAACTATCCATAAACCCTCTTTTCATAAATTTCAGACCCCCTCCCTCAACTGTCCACGTGGTTTATGGATGGTCCCTATGTAGGAAATCCAAATATTTATCTTTCTAAATATGTAGACACTATGTGGGGTTTCTTCATTTCTTGTGCAACTACAGCCAAAATGCGGAAAAAATGGGATTTTTTTAAAGGAACTTATAGATTTTAAAATTATTTGATTTTTTTTTTAATTTTTGATATTAATGATTTTACAAAAGATCTAAAAATCTAAAAACCTAAAAATGTAAAAATCTAAAATTTTAGAATTTTAGAATTTTAGAATTTTAGAATTTTAGAATTTTAGAATTTTAGAATTTTATAATTTTAGAATTTTAGAATTTTAGAATTTTAGAATTTTATAATTTTATAATTTTAGAATTTTAGAATTTTAGAATTTTAGAATTTTAGAATTTTAGAATTTTAGAATTTTAGAATTTTAGAATTTTAGAATTTTAGAATTTTAGAATTTTAGAATTTTAGAATTTTAGAATTTTAGAATTTTAGAATTTTAGAATTTTAGAATTTTAGAATTTTAGAATTTTAGAATTTTAGAATTTTAGAATTTTAGAATTTTAGAATTTTAGAATTTTAGAATTTTAGAATTTTAGAATTTTAGAATTTTAGAATTTTAGAATTTTAGAATTTTAGAATTTTAGAATTTTAGAATTTTAGAATTTTAGAATTTTAGAATTTTAGAATTTTAGAATTTTAGAATTTTAGAATTTTAGAATTTTAGAATTTTAGAATTTTAGAATTTTAGAATTTTAGAATTTTAGAATTTTAGAATTTTAGAATTTTAGAATTTTAGAATTTTAGAATTTTAGAATTTTAGAATTTTAGAATTTTAGAATTTTAGAATTTTAGAATTTTAGAATTTTAGAATTTTAGAATTTTAGAATTTTAGAATTTTAGAATTTTAGAATTTTAGAATTTTAGAATTTTAGAATTTTAGAATTTTAGAATTTTAGAATTTTAGAATTTTAGAATTTTAGAATTTTAGAATTTTAGAATTTTAGAATTTTAGAATTTTAGAATTTTAGAATTTTAGAATTTTAGAATTTTAGAATTTTAGAATTTTAGAATTTTAGAATTTTAGAATTTTAGAATTTTAGAATTTTAGAATTTTAGAATTTTAGAATTTTAGAATTTTAGAATTTTAGAATTTTAGAATTTTAGAATTTAGAATTTTAGAATTTTAGAATTTTAGAATTTTAGAATTTTAGAATTTTAGAATTTTAGAATTTTAGAATTTTAGAATTTTAGAATTTTAGAATTTTAGAATTTTAGAATTTTAGAATTTTAGAATTTTAGAATTTTAGAATTTTAGAATTTTAGAATTTTAGAATTTTAGAATTTTAGAATTTTAGAATTTTAGAATTTTAGAATTTTAGAATTTTAGAATTTTAGAATTTTAGAATTTTAGAATTTTAGAATTTTAGAATTTTAGAATTTTAGAATTTTAGAATTTTAGAATTTTAGAATTTTAGAATTTTAGAATTTTAGAATTTTAGAATTTTAGAATTTTAGAATTTTAGAATTTTAGAATTTTAGAATTTTAGAATTTTAGAATTTTAGAATTTTAGAATTTTAGAATTTTAGAATTTTAGAATTTTAGAATTTTAGAATTTTAGAATTTTAGAATTTTAGAATTTTAGAATTTTAGAATTTTAGAATTTTAGAATTTTAGAATTTTAGAATTTTAGAATTTTAGAATTTTAGAATTTTAGAATTTTAGAATTTTAGAATTTTAGAATTTTAGAATTTTAGAATTTTAGAATTTTAGAATTTTAGAATTTTAGAATTTTAGAATTTTAGAATTTTAGAATTTTAGAATTTTAGAATTTTAGAATTTTAGAATTTTAGAATTTTAGAATTTTAGAATTTTAGAATTTTAGAATTTTAGAATTTTAGAATTTTAGAATTTTAGAATTTTAGAATTTTAGAATTTTAGAATTTTAGAATTTTAGAATTTTAGAATTTTAGAATTTTAGAATTTAGAATTTTAGAATTTTAGAATTTTAGAATTTTAGAATTTTAGAATTTTAGAATTTTAGAATTTTAGAATTTTAGAATTTTAGAATTTTAGAATTTTAGAATTTTAGAATTTTAGAATTTTAGAATTTTAGAATTTTAGAATTTTAGAATTTTAGAATTTTAGAATTTTAGAATTTTAGAATTTTAGAATTTTAGAATTTTAGAATTTTAGAATTTTAGAATTTTAGAATTTTAGAATTTTAGAATTTTAGAATTTTAGAATTTTAGAATTTTAGAATTTTAGAATTTTAGAATTTAGAATTTTAGAATTTTAGAATTTTAGAATTTTAGAATTTTAGAATTTTAGAATTTTAGAATTTTAGAATTTTAGAATTTTAGAATTTTAGAATTTTAGAATTTTAGAATTTTAGAATTTTAGAATTTTAGAATTTTAGAATTTTAGAATTTTAGAATTTTAGAATTTTAGAATTTTAGAATTTTAGAATTTTAGAATTTTAGAATTTTAGAATTTTAGAATTTTAGAATTTTAGAATTTAGAATTTTAGAATTTTAGAATTTTAGAATTTTAGAATTTTAGAATTTTAGAATTTTAGAATTTTAGAATTTTAGAATTTTTAGAATTTTAGAATTTTAGAATTTTAGAATTTTAGAATTTTAGAATTTTAGAATTTTAGAATTTTAGAATTTTAGAATTTTAGAATTTTAGAATTTTAGAATTTTAGTATTTTAGAATTTTAGAATTTTAGAATTTTAGAATTTTAGAATTTTAGAATTTTAGAATTTTAGAATTTTAGAATTTTAGAATTTTAGAATTTTAGAATTTTAGAATTTTAGAATTTTAGAATTTTAGAATTTTAGAATTTTAGAATTTTAGAATTTAGAATTTTAGAATTTTAGAATTTTAGAATTTTAGAATTTTAGAATTTTAGAATTTTATAATTTTAGAATTTTAGAATTTTAGAATTTTAGAATTTTAGAATTTTAGAATTTTAGAATTTTAGAATTTTAGAATTTTAGAATTTTAGAATTTTAGAATTTTAGAATTTTAGAATTTTAGAATTTTAGAATTTTAGAATTTTAGAATTTTAGAATTTTAGAATTTTAGAATTTTAGAATTTTAGAATTTTAGAATTTTAGAATTTTAGAATTTTAGAATTTTAGAATTTTAGAATTTTAGAATTTTAGAATTATAGAATTTTAGAATTTTAGAATTTTAGAATTTTAGAATTTTAGAATTTTAGAATTTTAGAATTTTAGAATTTTAGAATTTTAGAATTTTAGAATTTAGAATTTTAGAATTTTAGAATTTTAGAATTTTAGAATTTTAGAATTTTAGAATTTTAGAATTTTAGAATTTTAGAATTTTAGAATTTTAGAATTTTAGAATTTTAGAATTTTAGAATTTTAGAATTTTAGAATTTTAGAATTTTAGAATTTTAGAATTTTAGAATTTTAGAATTTTAGAATTTTAGAATTTTAGAATTTTAGAATTTTAGAATTTTAGAATTTTAGAATTTTAGAATTTTAGAATTTTAGAATTTTAGAATTTTAGAATTTTAGAATTTTAGAATTTTAGAATTTTAGAATTTTAGAATTTTAGAATTTTAGAATTTTAGAATTTTAGAATTTTAGAATTTTAGAATTTTAGAATTTTAGAATTTTAGAATTTTAGAATTTTAGAATTTTAGAATTTTAGAATTTTAGAATTTTAGAATTTTAGAATTTTAGAATTTTAGAATTTTAGAATTTTAGAATTTTAGAATTTTAGAATTTTAGAATTTTAGAATTTTAGAATTTTAGAATTTTAGAATTTTAGAATTTTAGAATTTTAGAATTTTAGAATTTTAGAATTTTAGAATTTTAGAATTTTAGAATTTTAGAATTTTAGAATTTTAGAATTTTAGAATTTTAGAATTTTAGAATTTTAGAATTTTAGAATTTTAGAATTTTAGAATTTTAGAATTTTAGAATTTTAGAATTTTAGAATTTTAGAATTTTAGAATTTTAGAATTTTAGAATTTTAGAATTTTAGAATTTTAGAATTTTAGAATTTTAGAATTTTAGAATTTTAGAATTTTAGAATTTTAGAATTTTAGAATTTTAGAATTTTAGAATTTTAGAATTTTAGAATTTTAGAATTTTAGAATTTTAGAATTTTAGAATTTTAGAATTTTAGAATTTTAGAATTTTAGAATTTTAGAATTTTAGAATTTTAGAATTTTAGAATTTTAGAATTTTAGAATTTTAGAATTTTAGAATTTTAGAATTTTAGAATTTAGATTTTAGAATTTTAGAATTTTAGAATTTTAGAATTGTAGAATTTTAGAATTTTAGAATTTTAGAATTTTGGAATTTTAGAATTTTAGAATTTTAGAATTTTAGAATTTTAGAATTTTAGAATTTTAGAATTTTAGAATTTTAGAATTTTAGAATTTTAGAATTTTAGAATTTTAGAATTTTAGAATTTTAGAATTTTAGAATTTTAGAATTTTAGAATTTTAGAATTTTAGAATTTTAGAATTTAGAATTTTAGAATTTTAGAATTTTAGAATTTTAGAATTTTAGAATTTTAGAATTTTAGAATTTTAGAATTTTAGAATTTTAGAATTTTAGAATTTTAGAATTTTAGAATTTTAGAATTTTAGAATTTTAGAATTTTAGAATTTTAGAATTTTAGAATTTTAGAATTTTAGAATTTTAGAATTTTAGAATTTTAGAATTTTAGAATTTTAGAATTTTAGAATTTTAGAATTTTAGAATTTTAGAATTTTAGAATTTTAGAATTTTAGAATTTTAGAATTTTAGAATTTTAGAATTTTAGAATTTTAGAATTTTAGAATTTTAGAATTTTAGAATTTTAGAATTTTAGAATTTTAGAATTTTAGAATTTTAGAATTTTAGAATTTTAGAATTTTAGAATTTTAGAATTTAGAATTTTAGAATTTTAGAATTTTAGAATTTTAGAATTTTAGAATTTTAGAATTTTAGAATTTTAGAATTTTAGAATTTTAGAATTTTAGAATTTTAGAATTTTAGAATTTTAGAATTTTAGAATTTTAGAATTTTAGAATTTTAGAATTTTAGAATTTTAGAATTTTAGAATTTTAGAATTTTAGAATTTTAGAATTTTAGAATTTTAGAATTTTAGAATTTTAGAATTTTAGAATTTTAGAATTTTAGAATTTTAGAATTTTAGAATTTTAGAATTTTAGAATTTTAGAATTTTAGAATTTTAGAATTTTAGAATTTTAGAATTTTAGAATTTTAGAATTTTAGAATTTTAGAATTTTAGAATTTTAGAATTTTAGAATTTTAGAATTTTAGAATTTTAGAATTTTAGAATTTTAGAATTTTAGAATTTTAGAATTTTAGAATTTTAGAATTTTAGAATTTTAGAATTTTAGAATTTTAGAATTTTAGAATTTTAGAATTTTAGAATTTTAGAATTTTAGAATTTTAGAATTTTAGAATTTTAGAATTTTAGAATTTTAGAATTTTAGAATTTTAGAATTTTAGAATTTTAGAATTTTAGAATTTTAGCCCCTCGCCTCTCCCCTTAATCCCATCCCATTTCTATGGAACTATCCATAAACCCTCTTTTCATAAATTTCAGACCCCCTCCCTCAACTGTCCACGTGGTTTATGGATGGTCCCTATGTAGGAAATCCAAATATTTATCTTTCTAAATATGTAGACACTATGTGGGGTTTCTTCATTTCTTGTGCAACTACAGCCAAAATGCGGAAAAAATGGGATTTTTTTAAAGGAACTTATAGATTTTAAAATTATTTGATTTTTTTTTTAATTTTTGATATTAATGATTTTACAAAAGATCTAAAAATCTAAAAACCTAAAAATGTAAAAATCTAAAATTTTAGAATTTTAGAATTTTAGAATTTTAGAATTTTAGAACTTTAGAATTTTAGAATTTTAGAATTTTAGAATAATATAAATTTCTGCCAATAATCGAAAAAAATTCCATAATAACAAAAACTCCAAAAATCCAAATAACAAAATCACAAAACTCACACAAAAAATCCTATTATCCATATACTAAATATAATACAAAAATCAATAACTACATAATAAAAATAACTCAAATACTCCAAAAAGCATAAACATCAAAAAACTCATAAACTCCAAAACTCAAAAATCAAAAAATCCAATACTTCCAAAACTCCAATCAATACTAAAAACTCAAAAATCAAAAAACAAAAACTACAAAAATAAAAAAAATCAAAAATAAAAAACCCTAAAAAAACTCAAAACTCAAAAACTCAAAAACTCAAAAACTCAAAAATCAAAAAACTAAAAATCAAAAACTCAAAATCAAAAAAAATACAAAAACTCCAAAAACTCAAAATCTCAAAAAAAACTCAAAAACTAAAAAACTCAAAAAACTCAAAAAACTCAAAAAACTCAAAAACTCAAAAAATCAAAAAAACTACAAACTCAAAAATCCAAAAACAAAATAAACCAAAAATTCAAAAAACTCAAAAACATCAAAATAAAAAAAAACTCCAAAAATCAAAAACTTCAAAAACTCAATAATCAAAACTCCAAAATTCCAAAGATTCAGAGAATTCTAGAAATTTTAGAATTTTAGAATTTTAGAATTTTAGAATTTTAGAATTTTAGAATTTTAGAATTTTAGAATTTTAGAATTTTTAGATTTTTAGAATTTTTAGAAATTTTAGAATTTTTAGAATTTTTAGAATTTTTAGAATTTTTAGAATTTTAGAATTTTAGAATTTTAGAATTTTAGAATTTTAGAATTTTAGAATTTTAGAATTTTAGAATTTTAGAATTTTAGAATTTTAGAATTTTAGAATTTTAGAATTTTAGAATTTTAGAATTTTAGAATTTTTAGAATTTGAATTTAGAATTTTTAGAATTTTTAGAATTTTTAGAATTTTTAGAATTTTTAGAATTTTTAGAATTTTTAGAATTTTTAGAATTTTTAGAATTTTTAGAATTTTTAGAATTTTTAGAATTTTTAGAATTTTTAGAATTTTTAGAATTTTTAGAATTTTTAGAATTTTTAGAATTTTTAGAATTTTTAGAATTTTTAGAATTTTTAGAATTTTATTTTAGAATTTTTAGAATTTTTAGAATTTTTAGAATTTTAGAATTTTAGAATTTTAGAATTTTAGAATTTTAGAATTTTAGAATTTTAGAATTTTAGAATTTTAGAATTTTAGAATTTTAGAATTTTAGAATTTTAGAATTTTAGAATTTTAGAATTTAGAATTTAGAATTTTAGAATTTTAGGAATTTTAGAATTTTAGAATTTTAGAATTTTAGAATTTTAGAATTTTAGAATTTTAGAATTTTAGAATTTTAGAATTTTAAGAATTTTAAGAATTTTAAGAATTTTAAGAATTTTAAGAATTTTAAGAATTTTAGAATTTTAAGAATTTTAGAATTTTAAGAATTTTAGAATTTTAAGAATTTTAGAATTTAAAGAATTTTAGAATTTTAAGAATTTTAGAATTTTAAGAATTTTAAGAGAATTTTTTAGAAATTTTAGGAATTTTAGAATTTTAGGATTTTTTGGAATTTTATTTTAGGAATTTTAGGAATTTTGGAATTTTAGAATTTTTAGAATTTTAGAATTTTAGAATTTTAGAATTTTAGAATTTTAGAATTTTAGAATTTTAGAATTTTAGACTTATAGAATTTTAGAATTTTAGAATTTTAGAATTTTAGAATTTTAGAATTTTAGAATTTTAGAATTTTAGAATTTTAGAATTTTAGAATTTTAGAATTTTAGAATTTTAGAATTTTAGAATTTTAGAATTTTAGAATTTTAGAATTTTGAATTTTAGAATTTTAGAATTTTAGAATTTTAGAATTTTAGAATTTTAGAATTTTAGAATTTTAGAATTTTAGAATTTTAGAATTTTAGAATTTTAGAATTTTAGAATTTTAGAATTTTAGAATTTTAGAATTTTAGAATTTTAGAATTTTAGAATTTTAGAATTTTAGAATTTTAGAATTTTAGAATTTTAGAATTTTTAGAATTTTAGAATTTTAGAATTTTAGAATTTTAGAATTTTAGAATTTTAGAATTTTAGAATTTTAGAATTTTAGAATTTTAGAATTTTAGAACTTTAGAATTTGAGAATTTGAGAATTTGAGAATTTGAGAATTTTAGAATTTTTAGAATTTTAGAATTTTAGAATTTTAGAATTTTAGAATTTTAGAATTTTAGAATTTTAGAATTTTAGAATTTTAGAATTTTAGAATTTTAGAATTTTAGAATTTTAGAATTTTAGAATTTTAGAATTTTAGAATTTTAGAAGTTTAGAATTTTAGAATTTTAGAATTTTAGAATTTTAGAATTTTAGAATTTTAGAATTTTAGAATTTTAGAATTTTAGAATTTTAGAATTTTAGAATTTTAGAATTTTAGAATTTTAGAATTTTAGAATTTTAGAATTTTAGAATTTTAAACTAAAAGAATTTTAGAATTTACGAATTTTAGAATTTTAGAATTTTAGAATTTTAGAATTTTAGAATTTTAGAATTTTAGAATTTTAGAATTTTAGAATTTTAGAATTTTAGAATTTTAGAATTTTAGAATTTTAGAATTTTAGAATTTTAGAATTTTAGAATTTAGAATTTTAGAATTTTAGAATTTTTTATTTTAGAATTTCAGAATTTTAGAATTTTAGAATTTTAGAATTTTAGAATTTTAGAATTTTAGAATTTTTAGAATTTTAGAATTTTAGAATTTTAGAATTTTAGAATTTTAGAATTTTAGAATTTTAGAATTTTAGAATTTTAGAATTTTAGAATTTTAGAATTTTAGAATTTTAGAATTTTAGAATTTTAGAATTTTAGAATTTTTAGAATTTTAGAATTTTAGAATTTTAGAATTTTAGAATTTTAAATTTTTTTGAATTTTAGAATTTTAGAAATTTAGAATTTTAGAATTTTAGAATTTTAGAATTTTAGAATTTTAGAATTTTAGAATTTTAGAATTTTAGAATTTTAGAATTTTAGAATTTTAGAATTTTAGAATTTTAGAATTTTAGAATTTTAGAATTTTAGAATTTTAGAATTTTAGAATTTTTAGAATTTTAGAATTATTTTAGAATTTTAGAATTTTAGAATTTTAGAATTTTAGAATTTTAGAATTTTTAGAATTTTTAGAATTTTTGAATTTAGAATTTTAGAATTTTAGAATTTTAGAATTTTAGAATTTCAGAATTTTAGAATTTTAGAATTTTAGAATTTTAGAATTTTAGAATTTTAGAATTTTAGAATTTTAGAATTTTAGAATTTTAGAATTTTAGAATTTTAGAATTTTAGAATTTTAGAATTTTAGAATTTTTAGAATTTGAATTTTAGAATTTTAGAATTTTAGAATTTTAGAATTTTAGAATTTTAGAATTTTAGAATTTTAGAATTTTAGAATTTTAGAATTTTTAGAATTTTAGAATTTTAGAATTTTAGAATTTTAGAATTTTAGAATTTTAGATTTTAGAATTTTAGAATTTTAGAATTTTAGAATTTAGAATTTTAGAATTTTAGAATTTTAGAATTTTTAGAATTTTAGAATTTTTAGAATTTTTAGAATTTAGAATTTTTAGAATTTTAGAATTTTAGAATTTTTAGAATTTTTAGAATTTTAGAATTTTAGAATTTTAGAATTTTAGAATTTTAGAATTTTAGAATTTTAGAATTTTAGAATTTTAGAATTTTAGAATTTTAGAATTTTAGAATTTTAGAATTTTAGAATTTTAGAATTTTAGAATTTTAGAATTTTTGAATTTTAGAATTTTAGAATTTTAGAATTTTAGAATTTTAGAATTTTAGAATTTTAGAATTTTAGAATTTTAGAATTTTAGAATTTTAGAATTTTAGAATTTTAGAATTTTAGAATTTTAGAATTTTAGAATTTTAGAATTTTAGAATTTTAGAATTTTAGAATTTTAGAATTTTTAGAATTTTTAGAATTTTAGAATTTTAGAATTTTGGAATTTTAGAATTTTAGAATTTTTTAGAATTTTACAATTTTTTGAATTTTAGAATTGTAAAATGTTAGATTTTTTGGAATTTTAAAATTTTTGGAATTTAAGATTTGGAGTTTTAGAATTATTGGAATTTTAGAATTTTAGAATTTTAGAATTTTAGAATTTTAGAATTTTAGAATTTTAGAATTTTAGAATTTTAGAATTTAGAATTTTAGAATTTTAGAATTTTAGAATTTTCGAATTTTCGAATTTTAGTATTATAGAATTTTCGAATTTTCGAATTTAGAATTTTAGAATTTTAGAATTTTAATATTTTAGAATTTTAGAATTTTAGAATTTTAGAATTTTAGAATTTTAGAATTTTAGAATTTTAGAATTTTAGAATTTTAGAATTTTAGAATTTTAGAATTTTAGAATTTTAGAATTTTAGAATTTTAGAATTATAGAATTTTAGAATTTAGAATTTATATTTTAGAATTTTAGAATTTTAGAATTTTAGAATTTTAGAATTTTGAATTTTAGAATTTTTTAGAATTTTAGAATTTTAGAATTTTAGAATTTTAGAATTTTAGAATTTTAGAATTTTAGAATTTTAGAATTTTAGAATTTTAGAATTTTAGAATTTTAGAATTTTAGAATTTTAGAATTTTAGAATTTTAGAATTTTAGAATTTTAGAATTTTAGAATTTTAGAATTTTAGAATTTTAGAATTTTAGAATTTTAGAATTTTAGAATTTTAGAATTTTAGAATTTTAGAATTTTAGAATTTTAGAATTTTAGAATTTTAGAATTTTAGAATTTTAGAATTTTAGAATTTTAGAATTTTAGAATTTTAGAATTTTAGAATTTTAGAATTTTAGAATTTTAGAATTTTAGAATTTTAGAATTTTAGAATTTTAGAATTTTAGAATTTTAGAATTTTAGAATTTTAGAATTTTAGAATTTTAGAATTTTAGAATTTTAGAATTTTAGAATTTTAGAATTTTAGAATTTTAGAATTTTAGAATTTTAGAATTTTAGAATTTTAGAATTTTAGAATTTTAGAATTTTAGAATTTTAGAATTTTAGAATTTTAGAATTTTAGAATTTTAGAATTTTAGAATTTTAGAATTTTAGAATTTTAGAATTTTAGAATTTTAGAATTTTAGAATTTTAGAATTTTAGAATTTTAGAATTTTAGAATTTTAGAATTTTAGAATTTTAGAATTTTAGAATTTTAGAATTTTAGAATTTTAGAATTTTAGAATTTTAGAATTTTAGAATTTTAGAATTTTAGAATTTTAGAATTTTAGAATTTTAGAATTTTAGAATTTTAGAATTTTAGAATTTTAGAATTTTAGAATTTTAGAATTTTAGAATTTTAGAATTTTAGAATTTTAGAATTTTAGAATTTTAGAATTTTAGAATTTTAGAATTTTAGAATTTTAGAATTTTAGAATTTTAGAATTTTAGAATTTTAGAATTTTAGAATTTTAGAATTTTAGAATTTTAGAATTTTAGAATTTTAGAATTTTAGAATTTTAGAATTTTAGAATTTTAGAATTTTAGAATTTTAGAATTTTAGAATTTTAGAATTTTAGAATTTTAGAATTTTAGAATTTTAGAATTTTAGAATTTTAGAATTTTAGAATTTTAGAATTTTAGAATTTTAGAATTTTAGAATTTTAGAATTTTAGAATTTTAGAATTTTAGAATTTTAGAATTTTAGAATTTTAGAATTTTAGAATTTTAGAATTTTAGAATTTTAGAATTTTAGAATTTTAGAATTTTAGAATTTTAGAATTTTAGAATTTTAGAATTTTAGAATTTTAGAATTTTAGAATTTTAGAATTTTAGAATTTTAGAATTTTAGAATTTTAGAATTTTAGAATTTTAGAATTTTAGAATTTTAGAATTTTTAGAATTTTAGAATTTTAGAATTTTAGAATTTTAGAATTTTAGAATTTTAGAATTTTAGAATTTTAGAATTTTAGAATTTTAGAATTTTAGAATTTTAGAATTTTAGAATTTTAGAATTTTAGAATTTTAGAATTTTAGAATTTTAGAATTTTAGAATTTTAGAATTTTAGAATTTTAGAATTTTAGAATTTTAGAATTTTAGAATTTTAGAATTTTAGAATTTTAGAATTTTAGAATTTTAGAATTTTAGAATTTTAGAATTTTAGAATTTTAGAATTTTAGAATTTTAGAATTTTAGAATTTTAGAATTTTAGAATTTTAGAATTTTAGAATTTTAGAATTTTAGAATTTTAGAATTTTAGAATTTTAGAATTTTAGAATTTTAGAATTTTAGAATTTTAGAATTTTAGAATTTTAGAATTTTAGAATTTTAGAATTTTAGAATTTTAGAATTTTAGAATTTTAGAATTTTAGAATTTTAGAATTTTAGAATTTTAGAATTTTAGAATTTTAGAATTTTAGAATTTTAGAATTTTAGAATTTTAGAATTTTAGAATTTTAGAATTTTAGAATTTTAGAATTTTAGAATTTTAGAATTTTAGAATTTTAGAATTTTAGAATTTTAGAATTTTAGAATTTTAGAATTTTAGAATTTTAGAATTTTAGAATTTTAGAATTTTAGAATTTTAGAATTTTAGAATTTTAGAATTTTAGAATTTTAGAATTTTAGAATTTTAGAATTTTAGAATTTTAGAATTTTAGAATTTTAGAATTTTAGAATTTAGAATTTTAGAATTTTAGAATTTTAGAATTTTAGAATTTTAGAATTTTAGAATTTTAGAATTTTAGAATTTTAGAATTTTAGAATTTTAGAATTTTAGAATTTTAGAATTTTAGAATTTTAGAATTTTAGAATTTTAGAATTTTAGAATTTTAGAATTTTAGAATTTTAGAATTTTAGAATTTTAGAATTTTAGAATTTTAGAATTTTAGAATTTTAGAATTTTAGAATTTTAGAATTTTAGAATTTTAGAATTTTAGAATTTTAGAATTTTAGAATTTTAGAATTTTAGAATTTTAGAATTTTAGAATTTTAGAATTTTAGAATTTTAGAATTTTAGAATTTTAGAATTTTAGAATTTTAGAATTTTAGAATTTTAGAATTTTAGAATTTTAGAATTTTAGAATTTTAGAATTTTAGAATTTTAGAATTTTAGAATTTTAGAATTTTAGAATTTTAGAATTTTAGAATTTTAGAATTTTAGAATTTTAGAATTTTAGAATTTTTAGAATTTTAGAATTTTAGAATTTTAGAATTTTAGAATTTTAGAATTTTAGAATTTTAGAATTTTAGAATTTTAGAATTTTAGAATTTTAGAATTTTAGAATTTTAGAATTTTAGAATTTTAGAATTTTATAATTTTAGAATTTTAGAATTTTAGAATTTTAGAATTTTAGAATTTTAGAATTTTAGAATTTTAGAATTTTAGAATTTTAGAATTTTAGAATTTTAGAATTTTAGAATTTTAGAATTTTAGAATTTTAGAATTTTAGAATTTTAGAATTTTAGAATTTTAGAATTTTAGAATTTTAGAATTTTAGAATTTTAGAATTTTAGAATTTTAGAATTTTAGAATTTTAGAATTTTAGAATTTTAGAATTTTAGAATTTTAGAATTTTAGAATTTTAGAATTTTAGAATTTTAGAATTTTAGAATTTTAGAATTTTAGATTTTAGAATTTTAGAATTTTAGAATTTTAGAATTTTAGAATTTTAGAATTTTAGAATTTTAGAATTTTAGAATTTTAGAATTTTAGAATTTTAGAATTTTAGAATTTTAGAATTTTAGAATTTTAGAATTTTAGAATTTTAGAATTTTAGAATTTTAGAATTTTAGAATTTTAGAATTTTAGAATTTTAGAATTTTAGAATTTTAGAATTTTAGAATTTTAGAATTTTAGAATTTTAGAATTTTAGAATTTTAGAATTTTAGAATTTTAGAATTTTAGAATTTTAGAATTTTAGAATTTTAGAATTTTAGAATTTTAGAATTTTAGAATTTTAGAATTTTAGAATTTTAGAATTTTAGAATTTTAGAATTTTAGAATTTTAGAATTTTAGAATTTTAGAATTTTAGAATTTTTAGAATTTTAGAATTTTAGAATTTTAGAATTTTAGAATTTTAGAATTTTAGAATTTTAGAATTTTAGAATTTTAGAATTTTAGAATTTTAGAATTTTAGAATTTTAGAATTTTAGAATTTTAGAATTTTAGAATTTTAGAATTTTAGAATTTTAGAATTTTAGAATTTTAGAATTTTAGAATTTTAGAATTTTAGAATTTTAGAATTTTAGAATTTTAGAATTTTAGAATTTTAGAATTTTAGAATTTTAGAATTTTAGAATTTTAGAATTTTAGAATTTTAGAATTTTAGAATTTTAGAATTTTAGAATTTTAGAATTTTAGAATTTTAGAATTTTAGAATTTTAGAATTTTAGAATTTTAGAATTTTAGAATTTTAGAATTTTAGAATTTTAGAATTTTAGAATTTTAGAATTTTAGAATTTTAGAATTTTAGAATTTTAGAATTTTAGAATTTTAGAATTTTAGAATTTTAGAATTTTAGAATTTTAGAATTTTAGAATTTTAGAATTTTAGAATTTTAGAATTTTAGAATTTTAGAATTTTAGAATTTTAGAATTTTAGAATTTTAGAATTTTAGAATTTTAGAATTTTAGAATTTTAGAATTTTAGAATTTTAGAATTTTAGAATTTTAGAATTTTAGAATTTTAGAATTTTAGAATTTTAGAATTTTAGAATTTTAGAATTTTAGAATTTTAGAATTTTAGAATTTTAGAATTTTAGAATTTTAGAATTTTAGAATTTTAGAATTTTAGAATTTTAGAATTTTAGAATTTTGAATTTTAGAATTTTAGAATTTTAGAATTTTAGAATTTTAGAATTTTAGAATTTTAGAATTTTAGAATTTTAGAATTTTAGAATTTTAGAATTTTAGAATTTTAGAATTTTAGAATTTTAGAATTTTAGAATTTTAGAATTTTAGAATTTTAGAATTTTAGAATTTTAGAATTTTAGAATTTTAGAATTTTAGAATTTTAGAATTTTAGAATTTTAGAATTTTAGAATTTTAGAATTTTAGAATTTTAGAATTTTAGAATTTTAGAATTTTAGAATTTTAGAATTTTAGAATTTTAGAATTTTAGAATTTTAGAATTTTAGAATTTTAGAATTTTAGAATTTTAGAATTTTAGAATTTTAGAATTTTAGAATTTTAGAATTTTAGAATTTTAGAATTTTAGAATTTTAGAATTTTAGAATTTTAGAATTTTAGAATTTTAGAATTTTAGAATTTTAGAATTTTAGAATTTTAGAATTTTAGAATTTTAGAATTTTAGAATTTTAGAATTTTAGAATTTTAGAATTTTAGAATTTTAGAGTTTAAGAATTTGATGATTGACGTTTAACCATTTTTTTTTAAATTCTCAAATTTGGTACAATTTTTAAATAATTATAATAATATTTTCGGATTTTTTATTATTTGCAGTAATTTGAGTTTTATACGTTTTTAAACTTTATTTTTTAGATATCTTCATTTATAATTCTTTTTAAATGTTTAAATTTTGATTATTCTAGATTCTTTAAGAAAAAAAACCAATGCGCCATGGGTTTCCTATGTGCATAGGACATTTTGTAAAAGTAAGCGAGAATAAATAAATTTAGTTTTTCTTTTATAGTTACATATTTGAAATTTTATTGTCTTGAAATTATATTATTATTATTATTGAAATCTGAATTCAATTTATAAATTCTTGCCAATTGTTGATTGATGTTATATGAAATACATACCCAAATTGCAGAGCGACCATTTCTAAAACTTTTTGAGATATTTACGTATTCAACATCCGATAGGTGTCTGGGAACAACGTAATGCATCGGTAATGAACTGTCAATCTCCATTCTGTCCCTAGTAAGAACACGCCACCCTGATTCCGAACCACATCGTTTAACTTCTTTTATCCAATCACATTTATTGTCGAACATGCTGACGTATCGTATTGAACTATAATACTTTTCCCTAAAAAATATATAAAAAATATAAGATTGATTGTTTGAAATATGAATTACAACATAACACCATTCGTTTAAAAATTTCATGTTAATCTTAAACTTACTTGTAATTATACAAAAATAAAAGATTATGCTTGGTTGGAAATGCAAATTTTACTAACGCATCTGCAATATATTTTCCTTTACCGATTCCAGCATTTTTGAAACCAAATGTAAAATACCTGAAATTCTAAAAATAAACAACACTGTAGTTAACTACTTTAGAATGTTTAGTTAGCATGAGGGTCATTCCATTTGAAGCGGAACAGCATTTGAAAGTTACCATCTCCGATTCTGCTCAAATTTGGCAGAGCTGTTGAGACTATCAAAACATGCAAAAATCCCGAACTTCATCCAAATCGGACCACCCCCTCTATTTTTGTACCCTCCCAAAAAATCGACTTTTTGGCGGTTTTGAGCGAAACCTCTATCTTCAAACGACGATAACTTAGGAACCACAAATCTTAGAGGGTCGATCTTAGACTCAATTTTGAAGGACGTAGAATCCATTTCCGTGATCAAAATTTAGATTAAAATATTTTTTCAACCTGTATTGTGCAATTGAAAACTTTAAATGGCCGTATCTCAAAACAGCCCTATTTATTTTTTAAATTTGACCTCACAATCGTATTCCCCGTCCGATTTTGCATAAGAATCACTTATCGACAGAAAGGAATATGTTTTGTTCCAGAGATATCGAATTTTAAAGTTTTGAGTATTTGAGATTACCTAAATTAGCTACACTCGCCGCATCTGCTAGAAGCACTCAGTCGTGCTAATCAATAATTACTACCTGGTGTTCTGTAAGATGAATTATTTTTATAATTTTATGCGATTTTGAGATAATCAATACCTTGAACAATCTATTTTTTGTTTAAGGAGTATTTATATTATTATTTTTTCATAGAATATTTAAAATTTTTAATGCACTGTTTTTCCTGATCACAGTGTCATTGAACCATATTCAATAAAATTTGAACTTTTAATATTTATTTGAAAATGCTACAACGTTTTTACAATATATCTTTAAAAAAATATAATTTTTCTATTGTTTTCATATTTTTCCTAATTCCTCATTCCTTCCCACTTAATCAAATTATTTCTTTAATTTGAAGCGAGAACAAATGTAGAGCTAGCTGTAGTAGATTAAATAATTTCCATGGGTTCTAGAACTTTTGCCATGTGCGGTAGCGAAATAGTGCCATTCAGCAAAAACCTCAAAATCTGCCCTACGGTTTGAAGGATTGATCATATTTAACCGATTTTTATATTGTGAGCCAGTTTCATCTGAACAATTGATGATTTTTTTTTAAATTCTGGTACATTTAATTTCAAAAACAAAACCATATACTTCTGATACATGTGGACAGCAGCTATATCGTCTTCCAAGATTTCGAAATAGTTTACAAACAAAAAAATATTATTGTTCGGACGGTGTCGAAATCAACACCACTGAATTTGATCATAATCATTTAATAAATCAGTTAAATTCAAATTCGTTTTTATTGGTAAATAATCAAGATCCAATAAGTTCTTTTGAGGTACAAAACAGAGTTTTGGAGTTCCTTTCAGCTGTGTGTTACATCAGAATCCATTTTGGAACAGTTATTGCTTGTAAATAAAGGTGTTACCAATAGTAAGAAAAATTAAGAAAAAAAACTTACTAAACTTGCTAGGAAAAGGGGATAGAAATAGAGAAAGCTTAAAACTAGATCACAGTTTTTTATCCTTTATAGATACCATGCTTAATCATTAATTCCCCAAGGGCTAGAAATTGCTCCGCCTTGTTACGGCAGCTCCGAAACCGCGTCATCATCTCCCCCGCGAGGGCAAAGAACTCCGGCAGGGTAAAGAGATCTTCCCCGGTGACTTCTTGCTGGGCCGCATTGCCGCTACCGGCAGCGACCACGCTGGCAAACGATCGCCCCCAGCCAGGAGGGAACGCTGAATACTACTAAACTACTTATAAACTATATAAAGAGCGGATCAATGCAGCTGAAGACTGCAATGATTTTTGTCGAAATGCATCAATTATCTTATTGGACATAACATCCAAAGTGTCAACTTCGGCTAATTGATGAAATTCACTGGTGCTGAACCAGGGAGGAAGTTTCAGAATCATTTTCAGAATTTTGTTCTGAATCCTCTGAAGTTTTTTCTTCCTGGTTAAGCAACAGGTTGTCCAGATCGGCACAGCATAAAGCATGGCAGGTCTGAAAATTTGTTTATAAATTAACAGTTTATTCTTGAGACAAAGTCTAGAATTCCTGTTTATAAGTGGATACAAACATTTAATATATTTGTTACATTTAACCTGGATACTTTCAATGTGATCCTTGTAAGTAAGGTTTTTGTCAAAAGCAAGTCCAAGATATTTCACTTGATCCTCCCACTTTAAATTTACCTCATTCATCTTTATAATGTGATGACTTTTTGGTTTAAGAAAATCAGCCCTTGGTTTGTGAGGGAAAATAATAAGTAGGGAACGCTGAATTGTGCGCTGGAACCGTTCGCTGACCAGCTGCAGGGACGGCTGCACTCGTACTTCGCTGAGGAGGGTAGGACGCTGCTGCTTTCTTCTTCCTCTTTTCCTGCTCCTCGAGGTAGGACTGACGTGCGACGCATCCACGGTAATTACCGGTATGGTTACCGCCGCAGTTCGCACACTTTACGCGCGGCTTGGTTTGTTCTGCGTTTTCTCCCAAGTCCGCCTTTCGTGGCAGTGCGCACACCTCCGAGAGGTGTGACTCACCGCACTTCACGCAGCGGGGCTGGAGGTTGCAGTTCCGCGAGCCGTGGCCGAATTTCTGGCATCGGTGACATTGGGCTGCGTCCGAAGGATTTTTGGTGTAAAACCGCCAGTTTACCCAAAAACCGTCCAACGCCTTAGTCCGTCGCAGGTCTTGAATGTGACGGTTGTCTTCCGCGAGGGGACTTTTATGAGGACTTTAGGACAGAGGTCGGGCGGTCTTGGTACCCCTGCAAGACGATCTTAACAGCGGTCTTCTGCACGGGGTCGAATGAAGTTTTTACGCTTCAATTTCTCCACAACCAGGTTTAAGTTCTTTTGGTCAAATGTGAACACTTGCACTGACGATTTACCTATTTTGAGGCAGCACACGAGGCCTTCCAGCTGCTCGTCAACATCGTCCGCCAACGTGTCCAAAACAAAAATTGGTGGTGGTCATCGTTCCTTTGGAGTAATTACTTTTTTTGGCATCGGCACTTTTTTCCGTGCACGACCATCGTCGTCGTCGTCGGTAGTGCTACCGTCGGTGTTGTTGTAGCTGCTTTCCTTTTCACTCAGTCTCGCGAACTTGTTACTGGTGGGAATGTTGGCGGATGTTGAAGCGCCATTGGTCGACGGATTGCCGGAAGTAGCTGAACGGAGCCTAATAGGGCTGCGATCCTGGACGCGGTAATTGGCGTGTAATAATTTCGGGTCAAATCCTGGAACGAAACATATTCCTTTCTGTCGATAAGTAATTCTTATGTAAAATTGGCCCGGGAATACGATGGTGAGGTCAAATTTAAAAAAATTAATAGGGCTGTTTTGAGATACGACCACTTAAAGTTTTCAATTGCGCAATACAGGTAGAACAAATATTTTTATCTGAATTTTGATCACGGAAATGGATTCTACGTCCAATTTCCTTCAAAATTTACTCTAAGACCGACCCTCTAAGATTTGTGGTTCCTGAGTTATCGTCGTTTGAAGATAGAGGTTTCGCTCAAAAATCGCCAAAAAGTCGATTTTTTGGGAGGGTACAAAAATGGAGGGGGTGGTCCGATTTGGATGAAATGCGTGATTTTTGCATGTTTTGATAGTCTCAACAGCTCTGCCAAATTTGAGCAGAATCGGAGATGGTAATTTTCAAATTTGCATTTTTTCTTGCACACTTCAGGTGGAATGACCCTTATATAAGTTACGGCAAAACATGTGTGAGGCTCTGGGGACTATGAGGCTCTGGGGATTACAATACAATCAGAACTTTTTGGACAGTCAAACTTAACGCGTCGGCGTTTTTAATTTAGAGAAAACCACCCTTTCATCATGGAACCTTTATAACTGGCGCAATCGAGTCTTCGCCGGAAGGTGGTTGTGCCCAGTGATTCAAGTGGTCGTTCGCGAAAATCTCGGTAGTGAGACCGAAAGTGCAAGTTAATTCGAAAAACACGGAAGTTGTTCAGGAGCAGAAATTCGTCACCAACGGCCCTGGAGATCAGGAGTGAAGCAGCCAAGGAAATCGCATGGTGAAGCAGCCACCGACCGAAGAAGATGAACCAACGTTATCCGCTGGATACTTCGGCAAGAGGCGTGATACCATCGTGTGCACATCGCGAAAAACTCGGATCTGAGTTCAGGAGCGCAGCACGACGTGGACTTCAACACCTTCGACGAGGAGGGCAAATGAACAGCGTTACCCGGATTTTCAACAAGCAACCAAATTTAAAGTGAAAAAATATCCTAATTCAAAATTCAAAAATACTTTTCCAAATTTGATAAGTTAAGTAAGTGTGTGTGAGTGAAAACAAAATCTGCAATTCGAAAATCATTTAAATAATTCAGCATGACCAGATTAACTTAATTCACAAACGAAAAAAAAAATCAAAATTATTTTTTTAGAAGGTGTGTGAGTGAAAAAAAAACAAAGAAACCCATTTCAAAATTATGTAGCAAAAAAAATTCAGTTAATCGAGTGTGTTTGAAATTGTTATGGAGAAACATTACGATGAAATAATAGTTTGTTTGTAATTATTACAAGTCTCAATTTGTAATTCAGAGTTACACAAATGTAACAAACGAAGATGTAACTAAGGATTACGTAATCTTTGATTACAAATATTAGTAACACTGAATTACAAAACAGCATTAACTATAATGTTTGAAACATCACCAAAGAAGCTTATGATATTTCAAACTCGTGACCTGTTTGGTAGTTCTTTCCGATGGAAAATTTCTGTGCAGTCGATACGGATCGGGACGATCCTTTCTTGGTGGGGGAGCAGTTACGGAAATTGCTTTCCGCACAATTGATCGACGCCACCAACATCATCAGCACAGCCGACAACAGTAACTCAAACTGCGAACAAAGCTAAACTTCGTTCAGACCGTATACGTGATGTAAATAGTTTTGTGGAAAGAGCGAAGACGCGTGGGCGTTTTTTTGTGTTTTCTTTTGTTTGATTTAAGATCGCGTCTTGTATGCATTCTATATTCGATAAAATCGCTACATATTTCATTAAAATGGGAGAGAATGAAATCGCATATTGACAACGGGCGCGTTTAATTCAAGTGGTTTACATAGTTATATGCTCTTTTGGTCAAGCTTTCCACAGCCGGCTGTCTAGGTTTGAACTGTTTAATTAAAATTTAAAACTAAACGGGAATTGTCTCGACACACCCAAAGGGAAAATATATCTCAAAATCTGCAACAGTGGATTTGCTGCAGAAAATGTAATATTTTATTACATTTTTTGCAGCAAGCCCGTAGATCATTTTTGCCCGCGTGTAAACACGTCAGCGATCTGCAGTTCTCACCAACACATATAATGCAGGTGGTGAGAACATTATGATCGCACTCTGTCCCTCACAATTCATCAAGCGTCCTTGGCGCGGTGGTAGCGGGTCGGATCAGCATCCTAGAAGTTGACGGTTCAATCCTCGTTCTGTTAAGATTTTTTTCTGCAATACAATCAATCTGCCGTCGGTAATGTCGATAATTGTCGGTAACGGGCAAAAATGTCATACCCCTATAACGCAAAAAATGCATGAGGACAGATTGAAATCAGATTCTGATATACTTTCATGCCGCCATGTATCACAATCATGCGACCGCCGGTTGGGTGCAGCAACATCAGATGTTTGCCTTGAGAATAATAATTAAAATCCAATGTAATTAAACGGAAATTGTCTCTACAGCAGCATCAGATTGCTTGCCTTGAGAATAAAACTTTAGCCCATAAACACACCATGCTAATAACCGCAACGTTTGCTTAGAGCGTATCCTAAACCATTTACCTTCCCAAAAACCGGCCAACTCCAAGCGAAACTAACTTGGGACACCGTGGAGATTTTCCCTTGTCCCCTTAAAAAAGTGGAGCATCAACACTTCCCGTCTTCCAAATCCCTTTCCTTGTCCTTGGTGCGCGGTGGAGATGGGAGCGGCCGGCAATGGACGGCTGTCATGGTGTTGAGAATCTGGTTCAGGTGGAATTGGTTCTTTTCCCAGTTATCAATTCCTAGACAACTTGGGCTTAGACTATCATCACTTAACATGGCGAAATCCAGTCTGCAATCCGCTAAAATCACCGTCTCCTAGCGAAGCGAAGCGAAGAATAAACTCCAGAGTTTTTTTTAAAGGACCAATAAACTATTGTCTTTCATATGTTTATAGGACCTAATAAAAAAAACTCTAGAACTGTTAATTTATAAACAAATTTTCAAACCTGCCATGCTTTATGCTGTGCCGATCTGGACAAGCTGTTGCTTAACCAGGAAGAAAAAAATTCAGAGGATTCAGAACAAAATTCTGAAAATGATTCTGAAACTTCCTCCATGGTTCAGCACCAGTGAACTTCATCAATTAGCCGAAGTTGACACTTTGGATGTTATGTCCAATAAGATAATTGATGCATTTTGACAAAAATCATTGCAGTCTTCATCCGCTTATTATATAGTTTATAAGTTAGTTATAAGGTATCCCTTTTCCTTTTTGTACATGTAGGGTATTTTAACCATTAGTGGACCCTAGGGTGGTCCAAATCCGGACTTTTTTTGGGGCTACCCCCTGAAATCAATGATTGACCCATCACTAGGCTAAATTCCAAATTTGAGCTCATTCTGACCACGGAAACCCCTCCCTCCAATCGCTTAAAGTTTGTATGGGAAAAATAGTCAAAATGTATGGAGAAAAGCAACTGTTTTACTTTTTTACCTGTGCAAGGCGCCATAGTTATCCGATTCTTACCATTTCTCAAATGTAGAACCTTCATTAAGTTTAGAACAATTTTCCCGAAAACACTATATTTTTGGGATTTTTTCCCGCGAAGTTATTAGCGCTCAAAACTGACCATTTTTGCGCGGCTAGCTGTAAGGGGCTACCTAACAACGATGTTTAATTACAATTCGTACACGCACGTGCTCTCTCTCAGGTTCAAACTCTCTCACGAGCTTGCTCGCCTGCCTGCCTGCCTGCCTGTTTGCCTACAAGCGCGCGCGCTGTTTCTCTGCTTGGACTTTTGTCGTCGTCGTCGTCGTTTTCGTTCCGCTGCGCTGCGTTCCTGGCATGTTTATGGGTAATTCTCCGCCAACTCACACAGCAGTTGCCCCGACCCCTCTTCGATTTGCGTGAAACTTTGTCCTAAGGGGTAACTTTTGTCCCTGATCACGAATCCGAGGTCCGTTTTTTGATATCTCGTGACGGAGGGGCGGTACGACCCCTTCCATTTTTGAACATGCGAAAAAAGAGGTGTTTTTCAATAATTTGCAGCCTGAAACGGTGATGAGATAGAAATTTGGTGTCAAAGGGACTTTTATGTAAAATTAGACGCCCGATTTGATGGCGTACTCAGAATTCCGAAAAAACGTATTTTTCATCGAAAAAAACACTAAAAAAGTTTTAAAAATTCTCCCATTTTCCGTTACTCGACTGTAAAAAATTTTGGAACATGTCATTTTATGGGAAATTTAATGTACTTTTCGAATCTACATTGTCCCAGAAGGGTCATTTTTTCATTTAGAACAAAATTTTTCATTTTAAAATTTCGTGTTTTTTCTAACTTTGCAGGGTTATTTTTTAGAGTGTAACAATGTTCTACAAAAATGTAGAGCAGACAATTACAAAAATTTTGATATATAGACATAAGGGGTTTGCTTATAAACATCACGAGTTATCGCGATTTTACGAAAAAAAGTTTTGAAAAAGTTGGTCGTCATCGATCATGGCCGTTCATGGTCACCCGCGACAGACACGGACGACGAAACAAAGAGAAACGCAAAAAGCAACTTTTTTTTTTTTTTTTTTTTTTTTTTTTTTTTTTTTTTTTTTTTTTTTTTTTTTTTTTTTTTTTTTGGGACAATGTAGATTCGAAAAGTACATTAAATTTCCCATAAAATGACATGTTCCAAAATTTTTTACAGTCGAGTAACGGAAAATGGGAGAATTTTTAAAACTTTTTTAGTGTTTTTTTCGATGAAAAATACGTTTTTTCGGAATTCTGAGTACGCCATCAAATCGGGCGTCTAATTTTACATAAAAGTCCCTTTGACACCAAATTTCTATCTCATCACCGTTTCAGGCTGCAAATTATTGAAAAACACCTCTTTTTTCGCATGTTCAAAAATGGAAGGGGTCGTACCGCCCTTCCGTCACGAGATATCAAAAAACGGACCTCGGATTCGTGATCAGGGACAAAAGTTACCCCTTAGGACAAAGTTTCACGCAAATCGAAGAGGGGTCGGGGCAACTTTTCCCGATTTCGTGTGAGTTGGTAGAGAATTACCCTTATTGTAATTTTCAGGATATATTTCGATATTTATTTCGAGATATAAAATTAAATGTAATATGTGATTAACAATAGATATCATATTATCAGAGCGTGTGTGAGAGAATACAAATTTCGATAAATTAGATCCTCCATGAATTGTTGACCGAGCCACGTAGCCCAGTGGTAACGCTTCCGCGTTAGCGGTAGATCGGGGTTCAAATCCCGGCTCGGACCAACACAACTGGTGATCTTTTCCCTTCTGGAATCGATTGCTTAGGAAAGGGAAGGTAGTGTATCGTCACAAACTGGACCTTATCACAACACCTTAGGGAGGCGACCTATGGAATGTTAACATTAACCTTAACATGTTAACATTAAGTTGAGAATGAAACTGCCACTGAATCCGCTTTGTAAATGCCGGCCCCGATACTCTTCAAGGGTGTTCCCCTCAGGAACTGGGAAAGATTTACTTTTTTTTACTATGAATTGTCATCTGTTATTATTGAGTAAATTTTTAAATAGGGATATTGTAATTTAAATTTATTTCTAGTTTTTTTTAAATGGTACCATATCAAACTCGAGACTGGGATTTTAACTATTCTAGAAAAAATAAAAGACTTTTTTTTAACTTAGTCAAGTATAGATTTCAGGAAGAACAATACACTTAGACAACTCATCGATTATGGGAACTGTTTTTTATTCTACTTTTGTATACTATCAAACAAGCTTAAAAAGAAAATATTTGAAGTTTTTTCGTAGCCCTATGATCACGACTATTTTTCATTCCATACAAAATATTTTAATCTGCCGAAAATATAACAAACTTCCTTACAACAAATTGCGGTATATTTTGCTTTTGACGATTATTAGAAGTTTACGATTCCGAAACATCCAAAAAGTGCAACGATGTCTAAAAGAAAATCCTCAAAAATAGAGATTGTTGAGCTAGCTAGTTTTATAACTAATCTAATCTAATCTAATCTAATCTAATCGCCAGTCAGTCCAAAGAAAGCATCCGGGAAGAACTTATGGTTAGATTACGCCTCAAGTTCCTTCTTGTCATTATTAATGATTGCAGTACTTTCGAGAACCCCCGAAGCGTATTACACTCATTAAAGCGGCCCGGCCTACTGCGTTGCATTAACCGCATGAGACAGATATCTATCCCACATTTCATAGAACCATCAGGGGAAGAAGAAGAAGCCGGGGACATACCGTACCATCCGGTTCGAGTTATTCATAGATTATAATGGTGTGTGGTGTGTAGCGGAATCGTTGGGGAAGGGATTGTTGTATTATATAGTAAATGACCTTGTGACATTACTTCACCACTACGGATTAATTCACTCAAGGAGTGTTATCCCTTGGTGGCCGAATGGCTAGAGCATCCGACTTCCAATCCAAAAGTGTGAGTTCGAATCTCACCCTGATTCTATGCGTTTTTTGTTCATATTCAAAGTTCAATTACAGTCGAAAAATTTCAAGTAGACCGGTCGGGAATCGAACCCTGAACCTTCCGCTTATGAGGCGGGATCCGTAGCCATTAAGCCACGGGCCGGTCCTGAGCTAGCTAGTTTTTTTTATCTGGAATCAAATTGCCTTCGAATGGACAAACGGTTGGTCGGATGATATTTAGAGTAAAAAAACAAAATTTGTATTACCTGAAGATTTTTAAATAACTTTTAAATAACTCTAATGAGCATATACGAACAACTGCTTGTAATGCTTGGAAAAACGAACAAACCCTGTTCATTTGCTTAAATCTTTTAAATGAGCCTAAGCCAAAGCCTAAGCTGCCTTTTATTCAAATTATTTTTTTTTTCAGTGCACTTTAAAAAATAAAATTGACATGATCTAAGAATTTATATGCTAAATATATCTCAAAACAATCCTGCTATTTTAGTTGAAAATTATAATAAACATGCCAGGAACGCAGCGCAGCGGATAGCAAACGAAAACGACGACGACGACAAAAGTCCAAGCAGATAAACAGCGCACGCTTGTAGGTAAACAGGCAGGCAGGCAGGCGAGCAAGCTCGTGAGAGAGTTTGAACCTGAAAGCGAGCACGTGCGTGTACGAATTGTAATTAAACAACGTTGTTAGGTAGCCCCTTACAGCTAGCCGCGCAAAAATGGTCAATTTTGAGCGCTAATAACTTCGCGGGAAAAAATCCTAAAAACATGGTATCTTCGGGAAAGTTGTTCTAAATTTAATGAAGGTTCTACATTTGAGAAATGGTAAGAATCGGATAACTATGGCGCCTGCCACAGGTAAAAAAGTAAAACAGTTGCTTTTCTCCATACATTTTGACTATTTTTCCCATACAAACTTTAAGCGATTGGAGGGAGGGGTTCCCGTGGTCAGAATGAGCTCAAATTTGGAATTTAGCCTAGTGATGGGTCAATCTTTGATTTCAAGGGGTAGCCCCAAAAAAGTCCGGATTTGAACCACCCTACCCGACACTCATCAGCTGATCAGAAGTCCGCTGCAACACGATCGCGCTCCCCTCACAACTCTGTAACCGTTCAGTTACAAGATTCCTAGTATTTTTAATATGTTAATTTATTTATTTATTATTTAATGTTCTTTGTGGTAAATGTTCAATGTTTTGGGTTACGAGCTATAGGGAAACACCAAGATTGTATAGCGTAGTCCCCCGTCAACAAACACAACAAAATATTGTCTCTTAAGAAAGGGCTCAGTGGGTGCAAGAGGGGTATCCAGTGGGTGCAACTTAAGGGCAAGCTTCTACGATGTTGGCGGTATTGGGGGATGACGGTTGAGGAGACCGATGACGGATCCTTCGAGGCAGGTTTGACCGCCGTGAATCGGCGATTTCAATCCCGGTGTTCGTGCGAGAAAGTTAAGTGCTTTAGTGAAAGTTTAAAAGTGAGCCAGCAGAAGACGGAAGAAGGATTCCCGCATCACCCTGCTGTTCGTTCAGGACCTTTTGATTTCGTCCACCAAGCGTACGCGCCTCACACTCGCACGGGTCGGTCCATGTACATTGAGTGCGGAGAAGCCAGTACATGCACCTAAACGTAATAGGACCTTCGCTCTGGATCTGCGGATCCATAATTCGTTAAGGAGCGCATTTCTCGGGCTGAAGCCCTAATTACAAAGGAGACCCTTCTCGGAACGACCGTTACGGTGATCCCGTGGTCCGCCCGATCGAGCCAACGAAGGAAGACACCGTAAACCTCGACACCAGCCTACGCCATTGCTGGTCAGTACGCGCCATCCGTCCGCCATCGCTCAAGCCAGCCCGCGGTTTTCCACGGCCGCCATTGCCACCCAAGAGCACTGGTCGATGTTCCGTGCGCGGCGCTGAAGCGAGCGTGGCCATCCGAGTGGTGCTAGCCCACCAAGAACTCGAGCCAACCGAAGCCGAAGCAGAAGTAGGAGAAGAAGCAGTTCATCAACGGTACGTACCGCAGCAGTTCCAGAACCCCAGCAACCCCCCACAATAGCCCAAATTCCCCCCCATCACACACACAGTAGTTTCCGTAGTTTTTAATAAATAGTAGTTTTTAATTTCCATAGTTTCTTGATTTGTCTTTAATAAAACCCTTCCCTTGATATTTCCCACAAATTTGCTGTATTTTATTTGATCCGCGTTGTCCTCCATCACCTGAGGTGAGCCGACTCTGTTTTCCTATCCTAGGGGAAGAGTTAGTGCCAAGAGCTTGCCGACATCCTTGGATATCACACCTTTTTCTTATTAGTAGTTTCTCTAAAAGTATCAACTCCAACAACAACAACCCACGCATTAGCAGCAACAGTCGTGGTGGCAGCAGCAAAAACAATAACAAACCACGAACACCGTGCTGGAAGTGTGGCGAGCTGCACTACGTGGAGTTTTGCCAGTACCTGAACCATCGCTGTCGGGATTGCAACCGAGTCGGCCACAAGGACGGGTACTGCCAGTGTGTGCGGTCGAATCCAGGTAAAAAGCGTCGCGAGAAGTCCAGCAAGCCAGCGCACACCAGGGGGATCTACGTGAAACAGCTAGCTGTTCACCGCAACCGAAAGTTTGTGACCGTGGTGATTAATCACGTCGAGCTTCAACTCCAGTTGGACTGTGCTTCCGACATCACCGTCCTCACGGAAGCCAGCTGGAACCGCATCGGACGACCACCAATGGAGCCACCGTCACAGCAAGCTCGGACTGCTTCCGGACAGCCGTTGGACCTGATCGGCGAGATCGTCTGTGACGTCACGCTGAAAGGAGTGCATCGTTCAGGTGAAGTGTACGTGACCAACATTAAAGATCTGAACCTTTAAGGCCTCGACTTCATCGATCTCTTCAACCTGTGGGATGTCCCCCTGAGCACGGTTTGCAACCTGGTGACGTCATCTAAGGACAACGTGGAGTGGCTGAAAGCGTCGTTCCCGCAGCTGTTTTCCGACTCACTCGGATGCTGCAAGAAGGCCGAAGTGAAACTTTACGTTTTGCCAGACGTTCAGCCAGTGTTCCGTGCCGTTTGCCGCCCTGCAGCCGATCCAAACCGAGCTAGAACGTCTCCAGAAGCTGGACATCATCTCTCCGGTGGAGTTTTCGGACTGGGCTGCCCCCATCGTTGCCGTTAAGAAAAAGTCCGTCAACGGTGAGCCAAACAAAGTGCGAGTGTGCGCGGACTACTCGACTGGCCTAAACAGCCTCATCCAGCCGAACCAACATCCGTTGCCATTGCCCGAGGAGATTTTTGCCAAGCTTACGGGTAGCAAGATCTTCACGCACATCGACCTGTCGGACGCGTATCTGCAGGTGCCTGTCGAGAAGGAGTCTAGACAGTTCCTGACGATCAACACTCACTTGAGCCTGTTCGAGTTCAACCGCTTGTCGCCCGGTGTCAAGTCAGCCCCTGGCGCCTTCCAGAAGATCGTCGAGTCGATGGTCGCTGGCCTCGACGGAGTGGAGGTTTACCTCGACGATGTGCTCGTCCATGGCAGAACACCGGAAGAGCACCGCTCACGTTTGCTGAAGGTCCTGGAACGCATCCAAGAGTGGGGTTTCACCCTGCGCATCGAGAAATGCTCGTTTTTCATGTCGGAGATCACCTATTTGGGATTCATCGTCAACAACCGAGTAATCAGGCCGGACCCGTCCAAGACGTCCGCCATCTGCCGCATGCCACCCCCGCATGACGACAGCAGTTTGCGTTCCTTCCTCGGTGCGATCAATTTCTACAGAAAGTTTGTTCGCAACATGCACGATCTCCGACACCCACTGGATGCCAAGTGGGACTGGAACGAAAGCTGCCAGGAGTCGTTCGAGAAATTCAAGAACCTGCTCCGGTCGGACCTGCTTTTGGTGCACTACAACCCTGAGCTGGAAACTATCGTCGCCGCTGACGCGTCCAACTACGGTGTCGGCGCGTGCTTAATGCATCGATACGATGACGGCTTGATCAAGGTGGTGTGTCACGCGTCTCGGACGTTGACGTCGGCCGAGCAGAACTACGGTCAAGTTGAGTACACAGAAAAAAATATGTGAATTTACTCGACACGGAAAAAATGAATCACATGTGAACTCAGTTCATGTAAACTTGAGATTCGACGTAAACGGTTGAATCACACGTAAAATCATGTTTTTACGTTTATTTTGTTGCAAATTTACATCAAATTGCATTTAAATTTAAATGTTTAATGACGTGCAAAAGTGTTACATCATAAATGATGTAACATTCGGAAATATTTTTTTGTGTGTAGGAGGCTTTGGCGCTGATCTTCGGTGTTACCAAGTTTCATCGCTTCATCTGGGGACGGAGGTTCACACTTCACACCGACCACAAGCCGCTGGTCGCCGTGTTCGGGTCCAAGATGAGAATCCCGGTTCACACCTCCAACCGTCTTCAGCGATGGGCGCTGATCCTGCTTTCCTACGAGTTTGACATCGAGCACATCTCAACGCAAGACTTTGGCTATGCTGACATGCTCTCGAGACTGATCGACGCGCGGATCAAACCGGACGAGGATTTTGTGATCGTCGCAATCCAGCTCGAGGACGAACTTGCAGCGGCCATGGACGAAGCACTCAACATTCTAAAAGTGGCCACAAGCAACGACAAGCTACTGCAAGACGTCATCAAGCATGTCCAATCTCGCTGGCCCGGGGCAATTAAGCTGGTCGATGCTGAACTTCGCCCGTTCTACACAGAAAAAAAATCCGGTAAATTTACATCATATGATGTACCAAAAGTGCACGTCATTAATGATTCTAATTTACATTATATTCATTGGAAATTTAAATTTCATCCGACGTAAATGTGCCATAGAAATTCTTTTAGAAATCGTGTTAATTTCCGATAAAAATAACATAAATTTACCAAGTCCAAATTTTTTTTAGCCCCGCTGAATCTAGAATCCGACGTAATTTTCAGACGCGTTTGTAGATCGTGACATTGAAAAGTATACCTTTGGATTGCTTTATGATCAAAATTGAGCATTATACAAACATGTTTGAATACTCAAGAATGGTCATCAAACAATTCTCAAAAGTATAACTTTCAACCATCAATACAAAACGATGTTTGAAAATAGAATCGAAATCTAGATTCAACGGGACAAATTTTATACACAAACGAATTATAATTTTTGTACTTGATAGTAGAAATCAAATCTAATCTGGTGATTTTTGCAATACGGAATATACTTACTCAATGATGTGTTTGGGGGTTGAGTCTTCTTTAGCGGTACCATGAGGATTCCTTCAGCATTTGGGTTGCATGTGCCGCTAAGTCTCCGTTGGCCCAAGAAATTCTCAGACTGGTGCAGCACAGATTCAACTCTTTAGCTGAATCCTCTAAAGGCTTAACATTAAGATAATATTTACGTTGGCATGGAGAACATCGTCTTGAGGTACCGGCGAATCACCTTGTCCTCCGGGTGCGCCTTGATGGCCTTCAGGACCTCCTCGTCCAAGAACTTCTGATCGGCCTTGCGCTGTTCCGACGGAACGTACTTCACCTCCTTTTCGGCGAAGAGTTCCTCCTCGGTACAGGTTTTCTTTTTGCAGGCCCAGCGGAAGTAACCGTCGCACGCCATGGCGGAAGGCAATTATTATTGAAATTGAATGTACCTAAAATGTTTTTTCGTGGAAAGGTAGCTAAGGGGGTCCCTTTTCGATATCTGTGACCTAGAAAATATTTCACCTAGGGATTTTCGATTTTTTGTCATTTTCAGTTTTTTAACTGTATGTAACAAAGTGCGAGTGTGCGCGGACTACTCGACTGGCCTAAACAGCCTCATCCAGCCGAACCAACATCCGTTGCCATTGCCCGAGGAGATTTTTGCCAAGCTTACGGGTAGCAAGATCTTCACGCACATCGACCTGTCGGACGCGTATCTGCAGGTGCCTGTCGAGAAGGAGTCTAGACAGTTCCTGACGATCAACACTCACTTGAGCCTGTTCGAGTTCAACCGCTTGTCGCCCGGTGTCAAGTCAGCCCCTGGCGCCTTCCAGAAGATCGTCGAGTCGATGGTCGCTGGCCTCGACGGAGTGGAGGTTTACCTCGACGATGTGCTCGTCCATGGCAGAACACCGGAAGAGCACCGCTCACGTTTGCTGAAGGTCCTGGAACGCATCCAAGAGTGGGGTTTCACCCTGCGCATCGAGAAATGCTCGTTTTTCATGCCGGAGATCACCTATTTGGGATTCATCGTCAACAACCGAGTAATCAGGCCGGACCCGTCCAAGACGTCCGCCATCTGCCGCATGCCACCCCCGCATGACGACAGCAGTTTGCGTTCCTTCCTCGGTGCGATCAATTTCTACAGAAAGTTTGTTCGCAACATGCACGATCTCCGACACCCACTGGATGCCAAGTGGGACTGGAACGAAAGCTGCCAGGAGTCGTTCGAGAAATTCAAGAACCTGCTCCGGTCGGACCTGCTTTTGGTGCACTACAACCCTGAGCTGGAAACTATCGTCGCCGCTGACGCGTCCAACTACGGTGTCGGCGCGTGCTTAATGCATCGATACGATGACGGCTTGATCAAGGTGGTGTGTCACGCGTCTGGGACGTTGACGTCGGCCGAGCAGAACTACACAGAAAAAAATATGTGAATTTACTCGACACGGAAAAAATGAATCACATGTAAACTCAGTTGATGTAAACTTGAGATTCGACGTAAACGGTTGAATCACACGTAAAATCATGTTTTTACGTATAATTTGTTGCAAATTTACATCAAATTACATTTAAATTTAAATGTTTAATGACGTGCAAAAGTGTTACATCATAAATGATGTAACATTCAGATATATTTTTTTGTGTGTACGGTCAAGTTGAGTACACAGAAAAAAATATGTGAATTTACTCGACACGGAAAAAATGAATCACATGTGAACTCAGTTCATGTAAACTTGAGATTCGACGTAAACGGTTGAATCACACGTAAAATCATGTTTTTACGTTTATTTTGTTGCAAATTTACATCAAATTGCATTTAAATTTAAATGTTTAATGACGTGCAAAAGTGTTACATCATAAATGATGTAACATTCGGAAATATTTTTTTGTGTGTAGGAGGCTTTGGCGCTGATCTTCGGTGTTACCAAGTTTCATCGCTTCATCTGGGGACGGAGGTTCACACTTCACACCGACCACAAGCCGCTGGTCGCCGTGTTCGGATCCAAGATGAGAATCCCGGTTCACACCTCCAACCGTCTTCAGCGATGGGCGCTGATCCTGCTTTCCTACGAGTTTGACATCGAGCACATCTCAACGCAAGACTTTGGCTATGCTGACATGCTCTCGAGACTGATCGACGCGCGGATCAAACCGGACGAGGATTTTGTGATCGTCGCAATCCAGCTCGAGGACGAACTTGCAGCGGCCATGGACGAAGCACTCAACATTCTAAAAGTGGCCACAAGCAACGACAAGCTACTGCAAGACGTCATCAAGCATGTCCAATCTCGCTGGCCCGGGGCAATTAAGCTGGTCGATGCTGAACTTCGCCCGTTCTACACAGAAAAAAAATCCGGTAAATTTACATCATATGATGTACCAAAAGTGCACGTCATTAATGATTCTAATTTACATTATATTCATTGGAAATTTAAATTTCATCCGACGTAAATGTGCCATAGAAATTCTTTTAAAAATCGTGTTAATTTCCGATAAAAATAACATAAATTTACCAAGTCCAAATTTTTTTTAGCCCCGCTGAATCTAGAATCCGACGTAATTTTCAGACGCGTTTGTAGATCGTGACATTGAAAAGTATACCTTTGGATTGCTTTATGATCAAAATTGAGCATTATACAAACATGTTTGAATACTCAAGAATGGTCATCAAACAATTCTCAAAAGTATAACTTTCAACCATCAATACAAAACGATGTTTGAAAATAGAATCGAAATCTAGATTCAACGGGACAAATTTTATACACAAACGAATTATAATTTTTGTACTTGATAGTAGAAATCAAATCTAATCTGGTGATTTTTGCAATACGGAATATACTTACTCAATGATGTGTTTGGGGGTTGAGTCTTCTTTAGCGGTACCATGAGGATTCCTTCAGCATTTGGGTTGCATGTGCCGCTAAGTCTCCGTTGGCCCAAGAAATTCTCAGACTGGTGCAGCACAGATTCAACTCTTTAGCTGAATCCTCTAAAGGCTTAACATTAAGATAATATTTACGTTGGCATGGAGAACATCGTCTTGAGGTACCGGCGAATCACCTTGTCCTCCGGGTGCGCCTTGATGGCCTTCAGGACCTCCTCGTCCAAGAACTTCTGATCGGCCTTGCGCTGTTCCGACGGAACGTACTTCACCTCCTTTTCGGCGAAGAGTTCCTCCTCGGTACAGGTTTTCTTTTTGCAGGCCCAGCGGAAGTAACCGTCGCACGCCATGGCGGAAGGCAATTATTATTGAAATTGAATGTACCTAAAATGTTTTTTCGTGGAAAGGTAGCTAAGGGGGTCCCTTTTCGATATCTGTGACCTAGAAAATATTTCACCTAGGGATTTTCGATTTTTTGTCATTTTCAGTTTTTTAACTGTATAAATGGAGGCGCACGGTACTTTTGGTTACTTTGCGGTTGCACAGCACCTCCCTAATCCTTTTAATTGCAATGGATACTGATCAAAGGGGTCGTCGATGAAATATTTCACAATATTTAAGGCCCCACCCACCCTTACAACCCCCCCCCCCCCCACTCCCCCTTATTTATTTAACAAAGACAATAACATTTTTTTTAGTATGAGGCGTCATCCATCAAGTATGGCACACTAAAATCAGCAAAAAATAACCCACTCCCTTTTCTGCTAATCGGTTGTGCTGAAATTAGTCGAGCTAGGTATATGCAACTGGTACTGGAAACAGAAAAAAAATGAAAATTCAGGCTTAAAATATTTACAAAAAAGTTATTTGATGTTAGATAAGCTTAATCAGTTTACTGTCGGCTTCCACTCGCTTCAGACGTGTGCAGTTATACGCTACCAGAAGTATCGAGTATTGAGCTATTGTGAAAATAATCTCTTGACCTTGAACTGAGTTTGATCCGGAAAGTGTAAGAAAATGGAGGCGAGAGTTGTGCGCGAGAACACTGTGAAGCTAAAATTTGGTGCCCAAAACCGTGGACCAACTAACTCGGAAATGTTCGCGTTTTTCCGGAAACAGAACTGGAATGAGGAAATGCTTTCGGCTATGTACAAGGAGGACTACAGCCTTCTTGTGAAATTCCGGACGAAGCAGCTTATGCTGGACGTTCTTGCCAAGTTCGGGAACCACGTGGAATTCGGGTATGAGGATGGATCGAATGTTCAGTTGGCCGTCTCGGCCGCTTGTGGAGTGTTCAAGTACGTGAGAGTATTTGGTCTACCGCCAGAAGTAGATGACAAAGCTATCGCAGATGTGTTCGGGAAATTCGGGAACATCCACCAGATGGTTCGAGAACGGTTTCCGGCTGAGACCGGGTTCCCCATATGGAACGGTGTCCGTGGTATCCATATGGAGGTGACCGCGGAGCTCCCCGCTCAGGTGTACGTCCAACACATCAGAGCGCGGGTGTATTATGACGGCTTCCAGAACAAGTGCTTCTCTTGCGGGTCGACAGAGCACTTGAAAGCGGTTTGTCCGAAGAAGCAAACAGTGCAAAGTCGGTTGGAATCTTATGCTCACCCACCGCTGGACCGCGGTGCGAAAGGATCGGGTCAAAAAGCGGGCCTAGGAGCGGGCCAACGAGCGGGTCAAGGAGCGGGCCAAGGAGCGGGTCAAGGAAGCGGATCAAAAAATCCTAGCTGGAACGACATGATCAAAAACTTCCCGGATCTCCCGACGAACGTTCAAACATGTTCGACACCGGAACAGGCTACACTAAACAAGCCGGGGCAGGAGCAGCGCAAGGAAGGGGAACAAGGGGAAGGGTGGGTAACCATCCCGATCAAGGAAAAGCTTCGCGGCCGGGGGTTGCGGCAAAGGAAAGCGACCGACGCGGATTCGGATCCAGAGGACCTGTTCAAGGTTCCAGACGCGCCGAAACTTGCGAGGCTGCAAGGAACGAGGTCTCGATCGCTGAACAGCCGGAAGCAAAAGGAGAACGCGAACGCTCAGGTGCCGGTCGTTCTGATCGAAGGCTCACCTTCTCCGAGCAACCAGAGGACGGACACGGAAACGAGCGATGGAAAGGCGTCCGAAGAAGACGCAGCAATGGTGGATCTAAAGTGAGGTTAGGTGAGTTCACCTGACCAATTGTTATTGAGAGAGTGTGTGAGTGTGTGAGTGTGTTTGTGTGAATGTGTGTGTGTAGTATAAAACGAAAAGATGCAATATTCCTATAAAATTGCCACAGTTAATCTTAACAGTACCAGTACAGATGTCAACAAGGGTTTGCTTAGGGACTTTGTATACAATCATGATATCGATATTGTGATGTTACAGGAGGTTGCGTATGATAATTTCTTGTTTATACCAACACACTTTCCGTTGGTCAATATTAGTGAGGATAACAAGGGTACCGCTGTATTAATAAGAAAGAGTTTCAATTTTAAAGATGTTTTGCTCGATCCAAATGGGAGAATAGTATCGTTTGTTTTGAATAATATAAACTATGTTAATATTTACGCGCATTCGGGCTCTGACAAAAGACGGGAACGCAATGATTTGTTCACAAATCGTTTAGCAGTACACTTAAACAAACCTGGGACACGATTTTCTGTTTTATGTGGTGATTTTAATTGTATTTTAGATGGCGATGACACTCGCAGCAACGTTAAAAACTTTTGTGCCGGACTTAAAAACATAATTAACCTATTTTCATTCAAAGACATAGCTAAACAATTGAAAAAAGCAGCTTTTACATTCATTCGTGGCGATTCGGCCTCTCGGTTGGATAGATTTTATGGACCGATTGAGTTTGTAAATGAAGTGATCGATTTGCAGAACATCCCAGTGGCATTTTCGGACCATCATGCAGTCATTATTAAAGTTAATTCATTAAAAGATCATATTTGTGCTAAGGGCAGAGGGTACTGGAAAATTAATCCCAGCTTACTTGATTCGGAAGAGATTTCTAAAAGATTTCAAGATGAATACATTAAGCTTAAATCGCGATCAACTTATAATACAGATTTGAACAGCTGGTGGCATTTTATTTTAAAACCTAAGATTAAACAATTTTACAAAACAGAAAGCTGGAAAATTAATAGCGCAACCCAATTGCAGAAATCAAATTATTTATCAGAATTATTAAAAATGGCTGAAAGGCAACACAAGGGGGAAAATCTTACTGCTGAAATTGCTGCATGTAAAACGAAGCTTATGGAAATTGAGTACAACAGACTGAATAACTACTCAAAAAAATTATCAAACCTTAATATTTCAGAGGGAGAAAAAATTAGTGTTTTTCAAGTTTCCAAACAAATTAATCAAGGTCATGACAGTCAATATTTACGACTTCAAGGATCTGATGGAATTATTACAGAAAAAAATGAATTAGATGAACTTATTTTCCAACATTTTTCAAAACAATTTGATATTGATAACACTAGTACAAATTTAAGAAATGAAGAGAATCCTTTAGACTCTATATCAAAATCATTGGATGATGATGATCGGGAGACGATGATTGATCCAATAACTGAAGAAGAAATTTTTAATATACTTAATGCTTGTAATAAGAAAAAATCACCAGGAATTGACGGCCTTACATACGAATTTTATATAACTCATTATGATTTAATTAAAAAAGATTTGACAAAATTGTTGAATGGATATTTAACCGCAACATATTCACCCCCAAAAGAGTTTACGGACGGTATTGTGATTTTGATTCCCAAGAAAGGTGACAATAAACAATTGGAAAATTATAGACCTATTACTCTTTTAAATACTGATCATAAATTACTAACAAAAATCATAGCAGCGCGAATACAAGGAAAAATGGATAAGTTAATTGGCCCTGGTCAAAGTGCGTGTGTTAAAAATTTATCATGTTCCGATAATCTTAAAGATATAAGGAAAATGATGACTAAAGCAGCAGAGACAAAACGATTTAAAGGATTTTTGTTGAGCCTGGACCTAGAAAAGGCGTTCGATCGTGTAAATCATAGTTTTTTATGGGATGTCTTGATGAAATTTGGATTTCCTGAGCAAATTATTGATTGTGTGAAGAAATTGTACGTTCATGCAAGCTCTCGAGTTTTATATAATGGTTTTTTAAGCAAAGAATTTAAAATTAAAGCTTCGGTGCGCCAAGGATGCCCATTAAGTATGTTATTATTTGTATTATACATAGAACCGTTAATCAGAAGAATATATGCAAATACTTGCGGTATTCTTGCTTATGACAAGATCCTTAAAGTTACAGCATATGCTGATGACTTAAATGTTTACGTACGCAACTGTGAAGAATTTGATTTAATAATACAAATCATTTCATCATTCTCAAAGTTTGCTAAAATTCGATTGAATCAAAGGAAATCGGCATTTTTGAGAATAAATAATTGCATTTCAGGACCGTTTCTTATTCCTGAAGCAGATGATTTAAAAATATTAGGTGTAGTTTTTAAAAATAGTTGGAACAGTAGCATTGATCAAAATTATAATAAACTTGTGAATGATATAAAATATAGATTAACGTTAAACTCTTTCAGAAAGCTGAGTTTAGTAGAAAAATGTTGGTTCGTCAATTCGTTTGTACTTTCAAAACTATGGTATATAGCCAAAATTTTTCCTCCAAAAAATATTCATTTAGCAAAAATTAAGGCAAGTGTTGGAAATTTTATATGGAACAATCAAATTTTTAAAGTAGATAGACGGCAATTATATCTTTCAGTAGAAAATGGCGGCTTAGGACTTCAAGACCCTGAAAGTAAGTGCAAGGCAATATTTATAAGAAATGTGTTACAATCTGATTGTCCAAGTAATGATGAATATTTACTTCGATACAAATATCCATCTAAATTATCGCGTAACTCGAGAGAATGGCTGGAAACTGCAAATATGATAAAAAGCAACTACAATCTTGACTCGTGCAAACTTATCTATTTATATTTTATTGATGAATTTAAATTTAAACCTAAAGTTGAAATAGAATATCCGCAAATGAGCTGGGAAACTGCATGGCTGAACCTAAGTTCAAATTTTTTGCAGCCAGAAGATCGATCTAGTGTTTATAATTTCTTAAATGACTTGATTCCTAATAGATTTAAATTATTTCAATACGGGATAAGAAAAGTAACTGATGATAAATGTGAAATCTGCTTTGAAATTGATAACAATCTACATCGCCTTAAATCGTGTCCCAACGTTATGGAAATTAGAAATTGGACTGAACAGATTTTGAGAACCCGAATGAATGTAAGGTGTAATGATTTAGAAGACATATTATTCTCCCATATTGATAAAAATAGTATTCAACAAAAAGCAGCATTATGGATTACGGTACATTTTGTAGGATTTGTCTTTAGAAAATTTCCAAAGTGTAGTTTGTATGTATTTAAAAAGAGTATTAGGGAGCTTAGGTGGAATAAAAGAAAACAATTTGTATTACATTTCGGAACCTTGTTGAACATCTGTTGAAATTCTCATGTATTGTAAAAGCTTAACGTAAACTGGTAAATAAATGATTATTTGAAAAAAAAAAAAAAAAAAAAAAAAAAAAAAAAAAAAAAAAAAAAAAAAAAAAAAAAAAAACTCATAAATCAAACATGACACAAGGCATTGATTGAACTCAGAACTAAAAAAAAATAAAAATGTCAAAAAAAAACAAATTACAAAACGTGCCGGACTTTTCAAGAGGGGGGGGGGGGGGGTTGCGTGACAATGTGTGGCATAGGGGGGAGGGGGTTATTTTTTGCTGATTTTAGTGTGCCATACTTTATGGACGCCGCATACTAAAAATAATGTTATTATCTTTGTTAAATAAATTAGGGGGGTGGGGTGGGAGGGGGGTTGTAAGGGTGGGTGGGGCCTTAAATATTGTGAAATATTTCATGGACGACCCCTTTGATCAGTATCCATTGCAATTAAAAGCATTTGGGAGGTGCTGTGCAACCGCAAAGTAACCAAAAGTACCGTGCGCCTCCATTTATACAGTTAAAAAACTGAAAATGACAAAAAATCGAAAATCCCTAGGTGAAATATTTTCTAGGTCACAGATATCGAAAAGGGACCCCCTGAGCTACCTTTCCACGAAAAAACATTTTAGGTACATTCAATTTCAATAATAATTACCTTCCGCCATGGCGTGCGTCGTTGATGTGCTTCGAGATTTTGGCCTTGCGCAGATCGACGCGGGGCTTGGTCACGATCACGTAGTTCTACGAGACGCGATGAAACGGGCGGCTGTGCGGACCGGTCACCAGCAGCAGACCCGACTTCCGTGTATAAGCAGGACGATGCGCTTTCCCTTATGGCGACCGAGCAACAGGATCCTCACCTTAACCTTCTTCAGCGTCTTGTGGATGTAGCGCTTGTGGTCCCGGAAACACCGCTTGGCGGACCGCTAACGGATCAGCGACTTGGTCGGCAGGTAGCTTATGTACTTCTTCACCAGCACCTTATATTCACCAACGTTCTTCGCACCGCTGATCTTCTTCACCACCTTAGGCTTCTTCGTGCGGACCATCTTCAGGCTCTTGAGCGAGAAATGCTCCTTCCGGGCGGCGATCTTGCCCTTCTTAAAACGACGTACTCCATCGGCCAACAGCGCATTCTTGCGGTTTACGCGCTTCTGCTTTTGGACACCACCGGTTTTGCCGGGTTTTCCCCTTTCAGGGCCACGGCGGCCTTTTCTTTGTTTGGGACCATCTCGAAGCACGTGTGAATAAGTTTTTGAGACTGTCTTTTCCACCTCAATTACACATTCCCGGTCCCGGAACGAATTACAATATTCGAAATCGAACAAATTTAATCGTCTCCGCAAAAAAAAAGTGACGGGAAACTGTTTTTGTTTGGTGATGGTCGTTTACGTCATTTTACGTCTAGAGTTTTGAAGCTGTCATGGAAAATACGGAAAATAGACTGGTAAAGGTAGGCATTGAAATGTCGGAGTTGTTGTCGGGGCAAACTGCCAAAAATTTCTTTTTGGGCGTCATTCATAAAGTATTTAACGCTCTAAGGGGGAGATGGGGAGGGTTTGAGCGTGACATTGCATGTTATAAGTATAGGAAAAGTGTGACAAAGGGGGGTAGGGGGATTTTAGAGTGACGTTATGAATGACATTTATAAAAAAAAAATGCGAGTAAACCTTGATTTTTTTATGTCATTTTTTTTGCTTTTTGATTGTTTAAAATCCAACTATGGGTTGGAACCGAGATGGCTATGCAAAAACACCCAAAAAGCAAAAAAAAAAAATGGTATATTAAACTTTTGTTCAAATAAAAATATAAAAATTCAAATAATAAGTCAGAATTTTAACATTTTAATGGAGAAATGCATGTGAGCAGTACAGTTGGTTTGCAATTTTTTGTTGTTAAAAAATCTTAGATTCTGCAAAAATAACTTTTTGCGGAACTGTACATTGAAAGTTCACGTAAACACAAATTATTTTTAAATTACCTCAAGCGTGTTTGAAACGCTGGGGAATGCATTTTAAATTGTTTTCAGCTGATTACATAAAAAATTTCATTTTCTTATAAAATATATTTTTAAGAAGAACAAAAACTTTAAAAAATATTTAATTAGCGAGATCACCCTAAATCAAGAGCATTTGCAACTCCGACATTCTGATGCATGCACCTTGCTAGGTCTACATCCTTGGCCTGTTGTCAACTTGCCCTCCAGACAAAGCGCGACAAACATTTCAAATGGACACTGCCGGTTGCTAAAGAATCGTGCATCTTGCTCACTTCTCAAGGCAACAACCATTCGAATGAGTGAGATGGACAGTTTTCTATTGGTAATTACACCGTGTGCCGACCCCTCGGCCTCAGCAGCGAGATGACACTAACACAACGACAACGATCGAGCGAGCGCACGCAAGGCTTGCTGCGCCATATTGTTTTTCTCATTCCCAAACGAACGCTCAAAGTGTAAAGACGCGAGAAATATATTTTACCTTTGTTTGATTATCTAAACTAATTTCGCCTTTTTTATTCCACTTGGACGAAAAGTCCCAAGAGGTTATGGGCACCAGTGCAGTGCGGAATTAGTGGAATCGCGGATAAAATCGTCGTTTTTTCGAAGTGCAAAAGTTGGTCGAGAAAGTTCGAGTCGCGTCGCGTGTGAAAAAAAGCAAAATGGCGGACGACAAGATCGAGAAGCTGAACGACCAGAACTTCGAAATATGGAAGTTCCGGATGGAGCTCAAGCTGACGAAGGAGAAGCTCATCAAGGTCGTCCTGGAGCCGAAACCAAGACTGAAGCCGGTCGCGGGTAGCGGCCAAACGGAGGCGACGGGAGACCAGACGGATGCTGCAGCGGCGGGGGTTCCAGCGGTGTCGGCAGCAGAGATGGCGGCCTGGCTCGAGAAAGACGGGGAGGCGCGTCATGCGATCGGCATGGCCATGGAAAACGACCAGCTGGTCCACATCTGCCGGAAGAAGACCGCCAAGGAAATGTGGGACACCCTGCTCGGCATCCACGAAGTTGAGTCCATGAACACAATGATGACGGTGATGCAGAAGATGTGTTCGCTGAAGCTGCAGGAAGACGGCAACCTCCCGGAACACCTGAAGAAGCTGACGGCGATGCACAACCGGTTGGAAGTGGCGGATGAGGGGTTAAAGCCTCGTCAGTTTGTGGCGGTGATTCTCTCGAGTCTCCCGATGTCCTACGGCACGTTGATCAACGTCATCGAGGGGTACCCGAGAGAACAAATCACAGTGGACTTCGTGAAGAGCAAGTTGCGCGACGAGTGGCGTCGCCGGCAAGAGTGTCAGGAGTTCCAAAGTGGCCCAAGCGACGAGAAGGCTCTGAAGATCAGTGCTAAAAGTGGTTCGCGTGCGAAGCCTAAGGCGGCAGAATTGAAGAAGAAGAAAAGTGGTGTGTGTCATTTCTGCCAAGAAGAGGGCCATTTTATTCGTGACTGTCCAGTGATGGCTGAAAAGCGGAAGGAAGTGATGAAAAGTGACGCCAAGAGGGGCAGTGCGAAAGTGAATTTGGCAGCGGAAGTGCACTCCGAAAAGGAGGTGTGCTTGATGGCGACGACGGCGTGCGAAACGAACCGGTGGTACCTGGACTCTTTGCTTGGCGGACGGAACGAAGATAGTGTGCAGCGGTACCGGAAGTGGAAAGCTCGTGTCCGTCGACGAAGGTGGTGCTCGGGTGAAGGTGACGCTGAACGACATCATCCACGTCCCGTCGCTGGCAGGGAACTTGCTCTCGGTGAGTAAAATTTGCGATCTTGGACTGAAAGTGCTATTCGACCGAGACGGGTTCGAAATCCTGCGGGCCAAGAAGCGGTTCTGCTGGGCGAGCGGCACGGCGGGCTCTACCGCTTATAGCAGTTCGTGGAGAAGGCGATGCTTGCGAAGCCGGAGCACCCACAACTGTGCGAACATCTGTGGCACCGACGATTGGGGCACCGTGACCCTGATGCAATCTCTGCGATCGTCCGAGAGGAGCTTGGATTTGGCCTGCAAATGAAGAAGTGCGATGTTCAGTGTGTCTGCGGGGTGTGCTGCGAGGGCAAGATGAGTCGCCTACCGTTCCCGAAGGAGTCCCTGAGCAAGTCGCAAGCAGTCGGAGATCTGGTCCACTCTGACCTCGGAGGCCCCATGGAAGTTGCGACGCCGGCAGGGAACCGATACTTCATGACGATGTTGGACGATTTCAGCGGGTACACAGTGGTCTACCTGCTGAAGGCGAAGTCAGAGGCCGAGTCCAAGATACAGGAGTACTTCAACTTGGTGAAGAACCAGTTCGGACGTCCTCCCAGAGTCCTTCGCACAGATGGCGGCGGCGAGTATTCCGGATCGTCGTTGAAGAAGTTTCTGGCCGAAAGCGGGACGATCCATCAGATGACGGCTCCGTACTCACCCCAGCAGAACGGGAAAGCGGAGCGGAAGAACCGGTACGCTGTGGAGATGGTGAGGTGCATGCTCGTCGAGTCTGGCCTTGGCAAGCAGTACTTGGGCGAGGCGATAACAGCTGCGAACTACCTGCAGAATCGCCTACCTTCGTCGTCCGTCGAGAAGACTCCGCACGAGCTGTGGTACAACAAGAAGCCATCGTACAGCCACATCCGGATCTTCGGCTCGGAGACATTCGTGCACGTGCCGAAAGAGAAGCGCCTGAAACTCGACATGAAGGCGGAGAAGATGGTCTTCGTGGGGTACGCTGAAGGGCGGAAGGCCTACCGTTTCTTGGACCCCGACACCAACCGGATCGTGATCAGCAGAGACGCCAAGTTCATCGAACAGGACGGTGTCACGGAGTTGCAGAGGAATCGGCCCGAACCGGCTGAAAAAGCCGACGCCGTCGAGATGGTGCAGCTACCATCGTATAGCGCCGCGCGGAACGAAGGATCCACAAGCAGAGAGGTCCAGACGGAACCGGTGGCTGAGGTCGATGAACCGGAGACCACTGACACCGAAGAACCGGAAGACACCGCAAGTGAAGAACAGAACGAGTCGGTCTACGAGAACGCATCCGAAGGCGAACTGTCCTTCCACGGGTTTCCACTGGACGAGATCGCGCGGCGGTCGCTGCGACCGAACCTTGGAGTCCCACCCAGGCGGCTGATCGAAGAGATCTTCGTCGCTAGAGAGGAGGAGATGGAACCGAGAACGTTGAAGGAAGCGCTGAGCTGTGACGACAGTTCAGAGTGGAAGCGAGCTATGTTGGAGGAGCTCAAATCACACGCGACGAACGGTACCTGGGACTTGGTGGAACTACCTGCAGGCCGCAAACCAGTCGGCTGTCGGTGGGTCTACAAGCGGAAGCGAAACGCAGCCGGAGAGATTCTCAAGCACAAAGCGCGCCTGGTGGCACAGGGGTACTGCCAGAAGTACGGCGAGGATTACGACGAAGTCTTTGCCCCTGTAACGAAGCAGACCACGCTCCGCGCGTTGCTGGCCGTCGCAAGCAAGAAGAAGCTGATCCTCAAGCACTTCGACGTGAAGACGGCTTACCTGTACGGCAAACTCGAGGAGGAGCTGTACATGAAGCAACCGGCCGGTTTCGAGAAGAAAGGAACAGAGAAGCTGGTGTGCAGACTCAGGAGGAGCATCTACGGGCTGAAGCAGTCCGCCCGGTGATGGAACCACCGACTGCACGCCGTTCTGGTTGGAATGGAGTTCGTCCAAAGTGGTGCAGATCCCTGTCTGTACACAAAGGACGTCGACGGCGAACGGATGTACATCTTGGTGTATGTTGACGATATCCTCGTCGGCAGTGCGGCGGAGACAAACATCCAGGAAATCTACGGCTGCCTGAAGAAGGAGTTCGAGATGACGGATCTCGGAGACCTGAACTACTTTCTGGGTCTGGAGATTCACCGAGAGGACGGCAAGTACAGTGTATCGCTGGAGGGGTACATCGAACGAGTGGCCGAACGCTTTGGACTTCGCGACGCGAAGGTCGCCAAGACTCCGATGGATGAAGCGTTCGTCAAGGTGGAACCCGAAAGTGTCGCACTGCAAGAATCGACCACGTACAGGAGTCTCGTTGGAGCACTTTTGTACATCGCAGTGTGTGCAAGACCGGACATCGCGGTGAGTACATCACTGCTTGGTCGCCGAGTGGCCTCGCCAACCGAGGCAGACTGGACAGCCGCGAAGCGCGTCGTGCGCTACTTGAAGGGGACAAAGCACTGGCGGCTGCACTACGGCGACACTGAAGCTGGTCTGGTCGCGTATTCTGATGCCGACTGGGCCGGAGACCTGAAGACACGAAAGTCCACGTCAGGAATGGTGTTCTTGCTAGCTGGGGGCGCTATTTCCTGGGCAAGCCGGTTGCAGAACTCTGTAACCTTGTCTTCGATGGAGTCGGAGTTTGTGGCGTTGAGCGAAGCGAGCCAAGAAACTGTTTGGCTACTACACTTGCTGGACGATCTTGGCGAAGCTCCCCAGAAACCTGTTGTAGTGATGGAAGACAACCAAAGCTGCATCAAGTTCGTCGGATCGGAACGTGTCTCCCGACGCTCAAAGCACATCGAGACCCGAGAGTGCTACGTGAAGGAGCTGTGCAACGATGGAGTCATCGAGTTGGTCTACTGCCCTACCGAGGACATGTTGGCTGACTTACTCACCAAACCGCTCGGAGCGGTCAAGATGGCCAAGCTATCGTCACTGCTGGGTTTGAAATCCGGTGTCGGCAAGCGTTGAGGAGGAGTATTGGTAATTACACCGTGTGCCGACCCCTCGGCCTCAGCAGCGAGATGACACTAACACAACGACAACGATCGAGCGAGCGCACGCAAGGCCTGCTGCGCCATATTGTTTTTCTCATTCCCAAACGAACGCTCAAAGTGTAAAGACGCGAGAAATATAATTTACCTTTGTTTGCTAAATTAAAACTAATTTCGCCTTTTATTCCACTTGGACGAAAAGTCCCAAGATTTTCTTTACAGTATGAAGAGCCATTTTCAAGTGTTAAGTGCGAAAGGTTTGAGTTTTAAACAACTGTCACCTGATAAACTGTCAGAAAGTTCACAGGCAAGAAAAAATAGGATTTTTTTTAAAAATTATGTTATGTTCGCGAAGTAGGTTCTCGGCCGTTCTGCCAAACCCGGTTCCGGCATCGAGCGGATGCGGAACAACTCGATGAAAACGTACTCGGAGACCAACTGGTAAGGTTCAGTTCCTCGCCAGACGACGGCAAACCAAATATTTGTGCACTCGGATTACGAATTGGATGAAGGATACACAGCCCAGCCGGATCACGACACGGAATGCACCTGCTAGAATTTCTATGTGCACACCGTGGAGGGGGTGGAGGTGCAGAATATCCTGATCGGAACGTTTATGATCCGAATTGCGATCAACAGCAACATAATCTGGTATTCCCCCCGAGGTTGTAAACACATATCCGCTGGGGCAATACGGCACGTTTAGAACGATCGAGTTTCAGAATGATTCAGTGGAAGATTGGCGATGGTTTTTTAATCTGAAAAGTGAATAAAATGTTATTTCGTGAGTTCTACATATTACCAAATCGTTCGAATTGCACTCTTCGGGACCGTTGTTGGTTTCGTCCTTCCTTTCGAGCTTCCGGAAGAGTTTTTGTTCTATGAATCGTTGCTGATCAGAATATTCTGCAAGATTCCGGAGACGGTTTTGGTCCAGATTATTTACTTTGTTTGTAATGAGACAATTCAGTACAAAAATAATTACACTTCCTAGATCTTGAACAGAATTTTCTGAAGGTAAATTGGCAGTATTTAGTCACCTTTTAATTTTACTTACACGTTTAATCTGCTGAACTTTAGCTGAGAGTTAGTGAATCATTTCTCTTAACCCGACTCGATACCGTAAAAGTTAATCTTGGCGACGACACGGGAAAGTATGACCCACTATCGTCTTCACTGAAAGAAAGGCTCACAGCTATATCACATGTTTCACACGTGAATCCGCCCCATACGACTTCACATGTGAATGTCATGTGCAAATCACTTCGAAAAATCTCATCGCGCGACACGGTAAATTCAAAAGCAAAACACGTTAACTTCACGTGACGACGCACATGAATATGCAATGCTTTTCTTATTAATGTTAAATGATTTTGTAGTGTAGTTGTTGTTGTTAATTCATTTATTTCTGGCAGCTTTAACCTTCTTGTTCATTCGCTGCCCTCCTTCGTAGTGTAAATCGAATAGATTTCCAATGGTTTTCATTTGTGTAAAAAAATGAGAGGTTGTTTCTTTTTTTATGAATTTATTTCTTGGTTTGAATCATAATCAAAATTTATTCATATAAAAAAAAATTGAAAACATGTACAAAAATCACTAATTTCACTTCACTGTTACGCTCGTGGTTTTGATCAGGTTCCGACCGCGTTTCGATGATCTACACAGAAAAAAAAGTGTAAAATTACACGACACTGAATTGATGTTTCTAATTTAAACAACCTTAATTTAAAATTGACATTCATCGTAAAGCGTTGAATCACACCTAAAGAGGGTTCATGTAAACTGAAATTGAACGTAAAGCGTGTTTCTCATGTAAACGATTTTAAATTTGTTTACTTTTGCCAAAATTTGAATTATGAAAAGCATGTAAAAGATAATTCATTGTAAATTTTGCCTTATGTAAACGTGAAAGACACAAAAGTTTCAATTGAAACTTTGGCTGTTGTTGTTGACAGTTCATTATTATTTACGATTGGTGAGGAATGGTGCTGGAGTGTTTAGAAGAGAAATGCTCAGTTTGGCTAGAAAATTAAGGGATGTTCGTGATAATTGTGATTACAAATAAGTGAAAAGGAACACTAAATTTTGATTATTAATGGGGTTGTTTTGAATAGACGAAAGAGGTGAGAAAGAAGCTAAGAATTGCCAAACAAAGCAAAGCTTTACTGTAAACAACACATGAATGGCCTTCCGGAGGTTGTCAACAACGGTAGCAATGTATCTGCAAGAGATGTTCCGTCGAATGTTTGTGTGTGGAATTCCGATGGAATGGAATAAAACATCAATGCTTCCGGCTGAATCGCAGCGGGATGAACGAGTAAGCTAATTTTCGTTCTGATTAATACTTACAAAATAATTTTAGTGTCTGCAGCTGCTGACACTGTCCCCTGCCGATCTTCGTCAGCATCCTTTTCCGAGTTTCTTCGTCGGCGGCGGCAAAAAACGGTACGGGCAAATTTGTCCGAGGCTACGGCACCTTGACGGTGTCTTCACGTCATCGTCCGGTAGATCGCTTGGACTGATTACAGGCGCATCGGAAACGCCGAATGCTCCCTTAGCTTTAGCCTCCGAATCATGCGGATCGGGTGGATGATATTTTTGATCGTGACGGATGGAGTGGCTGCCGGAAATTTTGCTTCGGTTTACTTCCGTATCAGGGTTTTGTCTCATTCCTACGGGTAAGAATATTCTGCGGTATAATGGTCATCCTGGCACAGGGGGCCAAATTTGGTGATAGATACTCACGAATTAGAATTTTTAAATTTACAGGAATCACACACACTTTCGATTTTCAATTTGAATCTGACAAAATACAGTACACAGAACTGACAGAACGTTAACACTGTCGGAGTTCACTACACGATAATCTTAACATGCTGAAAAGTTAATCCAAGCAACTCCGACAAGCTAAGTAACCAAATTTGGTTAATCAACGATGTTATGTTATGAGTATTATTTTTGGGAAACTTTTGAAAAGCTGTATAAAAAATGTCAAGCAAAGTATAGGCCCCCAAAGCCAAAGCTAAAAACTCTATTCGCCACCTACATTCGAGTAGGAGAACTTTGGTGCAAGGTTACGTTTACGTTTTTGCGCGATAAGTGCAAAGGGGAGTGAAAACTATTTTAAGGTTTTTTAAAAGAAAATTGATCTTTTGGAATAAAATAAAGTTAACAGGAGGTAAGAAATAAAAAGTTCTATCGACTGACTTTTTGATTTTTTTTGCTAAGTTGCCTTTTTCATTGAAAATTCTGAGATCCGGATTGAAAACGCGAGAATGAGGTTAGATTGCTAATTTTGAAAATCATTCCAATTACCATTTTTCAAGCAGAGCTTTACTTTTAAGGTAGAAGTGACTCTAAAAAATATTTGTCCACTTGAATAATCTACATTCCTAATGTATTAGTAAGGTTTTGGTTGATTAAAACATTCCCTTATTTTGAATCAGAAAATGAACAGGTTAAATCGGCTATCACAAAAATATTTTCGTTTATATCAATTTAGCTATTTATTTCTTACCTGAAAATGGTATGATTTGCTATTAATGTCGATTTTATGATGAAATAAAACATTTTCAAATTTCAAACCAATTTACTCGCTTTAGGTTATAATGAAAACATCACCCCAAGTTTCAGCGCCCTCTAGTGGGGGGTAATTTTGACGTTTGATTGCCTATTGGGACCATCCATAAACCACGTGGACACCTTTGTTTTATTTGTATGGAAATTGTCCACGATGGTTGAGATTTCCAAAAAAGTGTGTTATGGATGGTCCCATTGCAGAATTGTACATTTTTTCCAATGCAAATTTCTACTTGAGGAAGTAACTTTTTTGTACCCTATTTTTTGGGAAACGTTTTGAAGGAGGGAAGGTAGGAAAACACATTGAACAACGATTTTTGGCCAAACTTTAGTAGCATTGATGAGAGCTTTTTTTCAATTCAATAAGATTTATTATCATCATCTGGGGAGAATTGGGGCAGCTGTTTTAGCGTTGCTACTGCACAGTACTTAGATATGTTTGACTGGTTTCGGATATAACAGACACAGAACAACGCTTTAAAAACTGCTGTCCCAACTCAGACTGCAGCTGACGGTATTCTTTAAAATATTTTAATCAGCGGCTGTACACAACTCAGTTCTTTATAAGAAATGGCCCAAATCTATCACAACAAAGTAACATAAGCAAATAAATAAGTATAGAAACAGCACTCTCTAATCTGTTGATGTGTACATTAGGAATGAGCAAGATTCAGTAAACTTGTTCAAACTTGGTCAATTTTCGTTCTCCAATTGTAAGGATTTAAAAAAAATCGTAGGCTTGTGAATTAGGTGTTGTCTGTCTCATTCGTTGATTCAGCCATTTAAAAGAATGTTAGATCAAATTAATCAAATCAAAAAAATTTCATTTTTGAATTTTTGTTTGTGAAAAGTCAACTGAGGTGAATCGATACTACAATATACACTTAAAAATTAAAGTCGTGTTAGCTAAAAAATAGTTATCGACGTACGAGATGTGTCAACCGGAGGTACCAATAGCGCAAAAAATAGGATTGTTTTGAACTCTTAGCAAATTAAACAAGAAACTAAAAGTAATGTACATAATTTTTATCAGTTTTAAAGTGTATACAATTTTCTTTAGTTTTAACGATCTCTAAGCGAAACCAACCGGTTCAAGATTAAATTTAAGGTCTTAGGCACAAACATAACGAACAGCTTTTCTTATTTACGTAATATGTCCGAATTCACCCCAGCTGACCAATTCCAGAGTTTTTTTTGAAAAGGACCAATAAACTATTGTCTTTCATATGTTTATAGGACCTAATCAAAAAAAACTCTAGAATTGTTTCCTTGTTCGCTGAATTATTTTTCGCTACCAATTTTTAGCTGGAAATTGCTATATTTACCCAAAATTGAGTAGGTGCGAAAAAACACCAACTCCGACAGTTTCCAGTTCCAGACAGAAAGCCAGTCTACTAATTTAACAGGTCATTGAATTATAAATGTCAAACATGATGAAATGAAAACAAACGTCAAATATTAAATTTTCCAAGAAGCTTCCCGTAAAGTGTGTCCAACACAGTATTTTAACTAAAAATCCAACTTTATCAATGTTATCAGGTACGTAGCCGGTATGAGAAGTTAAAACTTTATTCAAATCGTGGCTGTAATTTTAAAGAAACCTGTGCGGGCTGTGACAACGGAGATAGACATTTATAAATTTTACCAAAAACCCTTTTTTCAATTCTCAAACCAGCCCAACTTAAAGCTCAGGGCAGTCTAAGCATCAAATCACCAAAGAACCTGCTCCAAAGACATCAGTCTGCTCCCCACCCCGTCTTGCAGCTGCTTCCTGCTTCGGAGGAATCGACCATCTACATCACCCAGCAGCCTCACGACCTATTAGCAGGGCTGCCTCGATTTGGGCTCGCGAATCGCCAACCTGGGCTACGCCGACCCGCGGAAGTTGTTCCCCCAGCCGGCGAACTTAAGTCGGACGACCCGGAGCAACGCGACTCAATTTTTTCGCTGACCTCGTCGAGCGATTCCGTCTACTAGGGGGGCGCTGATCTGAGCGACGATCCAAACGGATTCTGCGAGAAGTTAAGGAATGTCTCGAGTGCGAGGACTTCCGTGACTCGGCCGTCTACAGCGGAGACGACACACGGGCGGACGCCAACGACCAGTTCGCATACGAGTCAATCGAGGAGGTCACCCAGCAGTAGCAGAAGCATCTTTTTCAACCTCCAACATCTTAAGCGCGTCATCGTCTGCTTCGAGCAGCTTCAACGTTGCGGGACCACCGCCGATTCCGGTCAAGCCGGTCCACTTAGAAGGACGAAGAGTGGCCGTAAATATTGAAGGACCTAGGCAGAGTGAAGAAGTACGTCTCCAGTCATGTGATGACGTTTCTGCATGCCTGTCTTTACGGGTGAGTATCTAAAATGCTTTTGTTTTTATTTTTTTCAAAATCTCTGTTATAAGCTTATATTCTCGTTAAAAACCAACAAGATAATATCAAAAACTATTATTTCTAAAACACTAATTGGAATTCCTTTGTCGGATCGTGATTGGCGGATTTCATTGTGATAAATTTGTTTATCAATTGTTAAGAACACACAGAACAATTAAAACTCTAAACTTAAAACCTCCGATTAGTTTGTAATATGTCCTTAGTGCCTTAATTAAAACGAAAATACAAAAATAAAACCAAGCTCCACTGAATCTGGATTCCGATGCAATATTTAAACGCTTTGTTCTTAAAAATCAAGTATTATGTTTTGATTTTTAGTTTTTTTTTTTACCAAAAGTATTGTTTTCTAAACAATAATTCATAAAAGCGTTTAAAATTTACATCGGATTTTGGATTCAGTGGAGCCAAAAAATTTTTTTGCTTTGGGTAAATTTACGTTATTTTCATCGGAAATTTACATGTTTCTGAGCAACATTTGTTCCGCACGATTACGTCGGATGACACTTAAATTTACAATGAAATTCATGTAAATTAGCATCATTAATGACGTGCACTTTTGGTACATCATAAATGATGTAAATTTACCGGATTTTTTTTTTCTGTGTACCACGAAGTTTTTGCACGCACTGTCGGACCGGAGAATCACAACGACCAGGTCGTTCGGGAACGGGTTTGAGCTGGCCGATCAAAAGTGCACCGAGACGACCAAGTACTGCTCGGTTCGGTAGCTGGTGAATCCGTAGCCCGCCCTGGATATCCATGATGCATCTCGAAAGACCTTTTTTCAGGACTAACAGTTCCGAATCTGGAGCAGATTCCGAAGACAAAACCTGACCTTCGGGAAAAAATAAAAACGCATTAATTTCAAACAGATTAATTCTTTCTCTAAATTATACGTACCACCAGCTCAAAATATTAAAAGGAAATTTGTTGGCTAAACGATCGTTTCTATCCGAAACGATCCGAAAAGCAAATTTTCCACCACCATCATCCGTGGCCATCTTACTAATGAAGATTTTTTTCGTCCGACGCAAAACCAGAACCATTCCAATCTAACGTGTTTTTCACTTCAACATCAAAGGAAATGTCTAATGGGGCAAATCGATGAGAAATTCATTTGAATTTGAAGAGAACTTCATGTGAATAAAGAGTGGAAGGTTTCTCGCTAACGATCAGCTGCTTTCAAATTATTTTCACATCCATTTGAAATGTAAAACACGTGAAGGCCAATGGAAAAACACTTGAAAGAATCGTGTTGATCTTTTGAGACACTCACGTAAAAAACACTTGAGTTTGCTATGCTGGTTTCTTTCAGTGTTCTGCAACAGTACACAGAAAAAAAACTTTTCGGCCTTTTCACCAAACGTCAAATCAGTAAAATTGCTGCCGGATCTTTTCCGGAACTCTCCCGGAAAAGATCCGGCAGCAATTTTGAATGGTTTGACCATAGACTAATTAAAGACTAAACACTCCGAACATTTTTTTCAAAAAAATATGACTCATATGCTGTGAACCGCGTGAACCACGTTGAACCGCATCGGCTTACCCCCCGTATGACAGATTTCCTAGGCCGCACTGCCTTTTTTTGACATAATATATATATATATATATATATATATATATATATATATATATATATATATATATATATATATATATATATATATATATATCCCCACGAAAACAGCATGGAAAAAAACAAAAGTGCTCGGATCGGGCTCAAAATTTTTCTGGGGGTTCCCTGGCCGAAATAATTAGACCCGTATTTTTTTGTTTGGCCATTAGGGTGACCTACGCCGTGTTAGGGTGGTCTAAAAAATGACCATTTTCGTCGATTTTCGCAAAAACCACTTTTTTCGAAAAATCATAACTCCTCGCCATTTGAACCGATTTCAATTGTCTTATACGCAAATGAAAGGTGATAAGTTGGCCTTTCAAAGAAAAATAATAAGAAGTTTCAAAAATCTAGCCTAACATATGAAATGGGCGTATGAAACTTTAAAATGCCGTTTTGACGGTGTCTGGACCAAATAGCCTATGTCTGGAAATATTTTTATCGGAATCCCCGGACATTTTTACATAACATACTAAAAAATGGGAGGAGTTCATTAACAGGATTCCGAGATATGATTTTTTGAAAATAAAATCCTTGTTTTTCGACGCGCCGCGCGCAAAAACCGGAGAAAGATAAAATTGGCAAAAAATCAACTTTTTTCACTAAAACTGCGATAACTTTAAAATTTCAGCGATGACCTATACATGTCTGGGTACCAAAAGTTGCGTCTTTTAATGTATATATATATATATATATATATACAGCAATTCCCCACGAAAACAGCATGGAAAAAAACAAAAGTGCTCGGATCGGGCTCAAAATTTTTCTGGGGGTTCCCTGGCCGAAATAATTAGACCCGTATTTTTTTGTTTGGCCATTAGGGTGACCTACGCCGTGTTAGGGTAGTCTGAAAAATGGCCATTTTCGTCAATTTTCGCAAAAACCACTTTTTTCGAAAAATCATAACTCCTCGCCATTTTAACCGATTTCAATTGTCTTATACGCAAATGAAAGGCGATAAGTTGGCCTTTCAAAGAAAAATAATAAGAAGTTTCAAAAATCTAGCCTAACATATGAAAAGGGCGTATGAAACTTTAAAATGCCGTTTTGACGGTGTCTGGACCAAAGAGCCTATGTCTGGAAATATTTTTATCGGATTCCCCGGACATTTTTATGTAACATACTAAAAAATGGGAGGAGTTCATTAACAGGATTCCGATATATGATTTTTTGAAAATAAAATCCGTGTTTTTTCACGCGCCGCGCGCAAAAACCGGAGAATGACGAATTTGGCAAAAAATCAACTTTTTTCACTAAAACTGCGATAATTTCAAAATTTCAGCGATGACCTATAGATGTTTGGGTACCAAATTTTTTGTAATTAAAAGACGCAACTTTTGGTACCCAGACATGTATAGGTCATCGCTGAAATTTTAAAGTTATCGCAGTTTTAGTGAAAAAAGTGGATTTTTTGCCAATTTTATCTTTCTCCGGTTTTTGCGCGCGGCGCGTCGAAAAACAAGGATTTTATTTTCAAAAAATCATATCTCGGAATCCTGTTAATGAACTCCTCCCATTTTTTAGTATGTTATGTAAAAATGTCCGGGGATTCCGATAAAAATATTTCCAGACATAGGCTCTTTGGTCCAGACACCGTCAAAACGGCATTTTAAAGTTTCATACGCCCATTTCATATGCTAGGCTAGATTTTTGAAACTTCTTATTATTTTTCTTTGAAAGGCCAACTTATCACCTTTCATTTGCGTATAAGACAATTGAAATCGGTTCAAATGGCGAGGAGTTATGATTTTTCGAAAAAAGTGGTTTTTGCGAAAATCGACGAAAATGGCCATTTTTTAGACCACCCTAACACGGCGTAGGTCACCCTAATGGCCAAACAAAAAAATACGGGTCTAATTATTTCGGCCAGGGAACCCCCAGAAAAATTTTGAGCCCGATCCGAGCACTTTTGTTTTTTTCCATGCTGTTTTCGTGGGGAATTGCTGTATATATATATACAGCAATTCCCCACGAAAACAGCATGATTCGAAAAAAAAGTTCTCCGATCGGGCTCAAAATTTTATCTTAAATGCCCAGGTATTTAAAAACGTAGGTTTTAAAGAAAACCTAGATGTTTGGGTATCAAAAGATCGGAAATTTTATGTCCTTTCCGATTCCACATAGGTTGACTTGTGAATCGTGGACCGGTTCGGATGCCGGCGGATTTTCCTAAGACGTAATTCCGGGTTGGTACGAAATTCCAACGAAAAATCTATTCTATCGATACAAATACCCCCAAAACGGTGTTATACCCACTCCAAAATGTTTATTTAGCAATTATATGGTAATATATTGACATTTAGTTGAATTAAAAGTTTGCAAAATTAAGTTTAGATAAGTTTTATATAGAATTTCCAGAGTTATATAAACTTTTATACTAAGTAGTTAGTAAACTTTATATTCAATCCAATCTCTTTTTTTAATCAGTCAAGGATGCCTATTTGGAGTTGGGAGACTGGATTTATGGTGATTTGTCAACAAATAACATTATTTATGTTAATTTTTCGAAAGGTGTACATACTTTTTTTGCACCTTTTTTATTTTCGTAATAGTATTTGTTATATAACTTTTTATAGAAATCATCTTTTCATGAGCTTTTTGTAGCAAAATGTTTGGCATGAGTTTTTGAACAAAACGTAGTACTAGGTTCCTGTCAAACTTTAATTTTTTTACATGTTTCATCACAAAATGTGCATAGTGCCCAAGGGGTGTAAATACTTTTTTTACATACTGTATACAGCAATTCCCAACGAAAACAGCATGGAAAAAAACAAAAGTGCTCTGATCGGGCTCAACATTTTTCTGGGGGTTCCCTGGTCGAAATAATTACCCCCATTTTCGTCATTTTTTACAAAAACCTCTTTTTTCGAAAAATCCTGCGCCATTTCATCCGATTTTAGCTGTCTTAGACGCAAAAGAAAGGTGATGAGTTTGGCTATTTGAGAAAGATGATAAGTTTGACTTCCAAGAAAAAAATAATGTAGAGTTTCAAAAATCTAGCCTAACATATGAAAAGGGCGTATGAATCATTAAAATGCCGTTTCGACGGTGTCTGGACCAAAGAGCCTATATCTGAAAATATTTTCAACGGATTCCTCGGACAATTTTACATAACATATCCAAAAATGGGCGAGGTTCATTAACAGGATTCAGAGATATGATTTTTTGAAAATAAAATCCGGGTTTTTCGACGCGCCGCGCGCGAAAACAGGAGATTGACGAAATTGGCAAAAAATCAACTTTTTTCACTAAAACTGCGATAACTCGAAAATTTCAGCGATGACCTATACATAAGGCTACCAACTCTTGCTGAGCAAAAATCCGTACATTTTGCCGATATGAAACCATGGTTTAACAAAAACTGTCAATGAATTATTTAGATAAATTAAATTTAATAAATCTGAGAATTAAAAAGGTGCAGGTGGTTATGTTACACATGACCAGTATGACAAAGAACTTTGCTAGATGATTGTTGAAATTTTCGATTAGAACGTCCGATCCAAATTTCCCCATGATTCCCTTATAATTACACAAGACAACTCTTTTGTGGTCTATTTCGTGGCTCTGAAACAGGCTGTTTGATTTGTAAAGTTTTAAGGTATAATATCAACGTCCTATCGAACTAAGGCGATGAAAATTGCAAGTGGAGCTGAACTGCCCTATTCAGGGCTCTAATTGATTACGAAATAGTTATTCTAAATTTCCAGAAACAGTTTAACAGTCATTTTTCCCCAACTCTTATGGTTCGGCAAATGTCTCCCCATCGGAACATCCCCGGGGCGTCCGGCCACTCCGGATTGTGGCCACTACTGCTGAAATATCAAATTTCATGTCCAGTATCAAAATCCATAAAGTTTGATACTCATATTGTACCAACTCTTATGGTTCGGCAAATGTCCCCCTATCGGAACATCCCCGGGGCCTCCGGCCACTCCAGGTGGTGGCCACTACTGCCGAAATGTCAAATTTCATGTCCAGTATCAAAAACCCTAAAGTTTGATACCCATATTGCCCCAACTCTTATGGTTCGGCAAATGTCCCCCCATCGGAACATCCGCGGGGCCTCCGGCCACTCCGGATTGTGGCCACTACTGCCGAAATGTCAAATTTCATATCCAGTATCAAAAACCCTAAAGTTTGATACCCATATTGCCCCAACTCTTATGGTTCGGCAAATGTCCCCCCATCGGAACATCCGCGGGGCCTCCGGCCACTCCGGATTGTGGCCACTATTGCCGAAATGTCCAATTTCATATCCAGTATCAAAAACCCTAAAGTTTGATACCCATATTGCCCCAACTCTTATGGTTCCGCAAATGTCCCCCTATCGGAACATCCGCGGGGCCTCCGGCCACTCCGGATTGTGGCCACTACTGCCGAAATGTCCAATTTCATATCCAGTATCAAAAACCCTAAAGTTTGATACCCATATTGCCCCAACTCTTATGGTTCGGCAAATGTCCCCCCATCGGAACATCCCCGGGGCCTCCGGCCACTCCAGATGGTGGCCACTACTGCCAAAATGTCAAATTTCATGTGCAGTATCAAAAACCCTACAGTTTGATACCCATATTGCCCCAACTCTTATGGTTCGGCAAATGTCCCCCCATCGGAACATCCGCGGGGCCTCCGGCCACTCCGGATTGTGGCCACTACTGCCGAAATGTCCAATTTCATATCCAGTATCAAAAACCCTAAAGTTTGATACCCATATTGCCCCAACTCTTATGGTTCGGCAAATGTCCCCCCATCGGAACATCCGCGGGGCCTCCGGCCACTCCGGATTGTGGCCACTACTGCCGAAATGTCCAATTTCATATCCAGTATCAAAAACCCTAAAGTTTGATACCCATATTGCCCCAACTCTTATGGTTCGGCAAATGTCCCCCCATCGGAACATCCCCGGGGCCTCCGGCCACTCCAGATGGTGGCCACTACTGCCAAAATGTCAAATTTCATGTGCAGTATCAAAAACCCTACAGTTTGATACCCATATTGCCCCAACTCTTATGGTTCCGCAAATGTCCCCCCATCGGAACATCCCCGGGGCCTCCGGCCACTCCAGGTGGTGGCCACTACTGCCGAAATGTCAAATTTCATGTCCAGTATCAAAAACCCTAAAGTTTGATACCCATATTGCCCCAACTCTTATGGTTCGGCAAATGTCCCCCCATCGGAACATCCGCGGGGCCTCCGGCCACTCCGGATTGTGGCCACTACTGCCGAAATGTCCAATTTCATATCCAGTATCAAAAACCCTAAAGTTTGATACCCATATTGCCCCAACTCTTATGGTTCGGCAAATGTCCCCCCATCGGAACATCCGCGGGGCCTCCGGCCACTCCGGATTGTGGCCACTACTGCCGAAATGTCCAATTTCATATCCAGTATCAAAAACCCTAAAGTTTGATACCCATATTGCCCCAACTCTTATGGTTCGGGAAAAGTCCCCCTATCGGAACACCCGCCGGGGACTCCGGCCACTCCAAGTGGTGGCCAATTCCAATTCCCGCTCATGCCGGCTGGCATGTCTTGGCGTGTCCATGCCTCCAGGCTATCTGCTCCCGGGCCTCCAGGCCGTCTGCTACCGGGCCTCCAGGCCATCTGCTCCCGATGTTGACTCGTCGACGTCCAGCAGCAGAATGAATTTTCGGGACTGACCGAGCCGCTTTTTGTTGATTTAGGTCGGGGACGTATGCCCCGCCTTTTTGCACCCATTCTCCTACATCTCCTTATTCGCTTTTTGCCGCGTCGACGATCCGAAAATTATGAGGTAGAGTGGGGGTGATTTTAGATACATCAATCTCACGTCTCTATATTGACTGATTGGGAAACGTTTGTTCAACCAACCAGCGTGCACCAAAAAGAGGGGAAATTTGCCGAGAGGGGAATTCGTCACGTAACGTTTTGGCTTCGCGAAAATTTTGGATTGACACCCCGTATAGAAACCTTAGGACAAAGTTCTTTGTCAAAATATAAAACTGTGTCGTTTTTACAGCTAACAAATTTCACAAAATGCTATCAGAGTGCTTATGACCTGCACGTTTAAAAGTATTCATAAAATAAACCGTGATTTGAATCAAATCATTATATTCTTCAATTTTTTTTGTTAAACGTTTAAAAGTTTACGAAATGTCAAGTGTCCCTGGCTTTTACGAATAATATCGTTCTTAGTGTTTTCACGAACACTTTTCCAGAGTTTTTTTTATTGAAAAGATCCTATAGCGTGTGAAACACAACAGTTTATAAGACCTTTAAAAAGTTCTAGATTTGTTAAATGTTCAAATGTATTTACAAGTTTTAGAAAGCCTTTAGAAATGGAATATATTTAGTAAGGAATTTCTAAAAGAACAATTCCAGAGTTTTTTTAAAGGTCCTATCAACATATGAAAGACAATAGTTCAAAAACTCTAGAATTATTGATAATCTAGTTTGAATTGAAGAAACCCCGGAAAACTCAAACTCATAGAAAAATAAAAATTTCTAGTAAACAAATGCTTCGACTAAATCAAAAAAGCAATTTAATGATTAAAAAGTTGTTAAAATTCCGTACAAATCCGTATTATGCGTAAAATTCCCTACAAAAAATCCGGCCTGTTAAAAATCCGCGAAGAGGTTCCAAAATCCGTATGGTAAGGAAAAAATTCGTACAGTTGGTAGCCTTACCTATACATATATATATACAGCAGTTCCATATGGAAGTTAAAGAAAATCGTTGCGTATTTCAATTACGGAAATTTTGGTACCCTAACATGTATAGGTCATCGCTGAAATTTTCGAGTTATCGCAGTTTTAGTGAAAAAAGTTGATTTTTTGCCAATTTCGTCAATCTCCTGTTTTCGCGCGCGGCGCGTCGAAAAACCCGGATTTTATTTTCAAAAAATCATATCTCTGAATCCTGTTAATGAACTTCGCCCATTTTTTGATATGTTATGTAAAATTGTCCGAGGAATCCGTTGAAAATATTTTCAGATATAGGCTCTTTGGTCCAGACACCGTCGAAACGGCATTTTAATGATTCATACGCCCTTTTCATATGTAAGGCTAGATTTTTGAAACTCTACATTATTTTTTCTTGGAAGTCAAACTTATCATCTTTCATTTGCGCCCTAGACAGCTAAAATCGGTTGAAATGGAGCGAAGTTATGATTTTTTGAAAAAAGTGGTTTTTGTGAAAATCGACGAAAATTGCCATTTTTACAGAATGGGGAATTGCTATATATACAGCAATTCGCCACGAAAACAGCATGATTCGAAAAAAAAGTTTTTCTGGGGGATCCTTGGCCGAAATAATTAGACCCGTCTTTTTTTGTTTGGCCATTAGGGTGACCTACGCCGTGTTAGGGTGGTCCGAAAAATGGCAATTTTCGTCGATTTTCGCAAAAACCACTTTTTTTCAAAAAATCATATCTCCGCGCCATTTCATCCGATTTTAGCTGTCCTAGACGCAAAAGAAAGGTGATTAGTTTGGCTAATTGGGAAAAATTGTAAGAAGTTTCGAAAATCTGAGCTTGTAACGCACTGTCATAGATCAAATTAGCTAGAAACGCATATTCTTCAAGCGGTGCCAACCCAGCTCGCAACTCAACTCTTATGGAGACTGCCTCCGCGTACTGTTTTCAGTCGATATTTCGCGTCAGGTCGTAAGGCATCTCCACCGTTGTCGATTGTTGTGGGCCATGGCTAACCAGAATAGTGATCGGCAAATGATCACTGCCACGAGGATCTTGGAGCACGTTCCAGTCACAGAGAACTGCCAGACTGTTGGAACAGGACGACAAGTCGATGGCACTCGCCTTCGTGCCGGACGAAGTTGACGTTGGTGGTGTTGCAATCCGCGTAACTTGTTTGTCCCTGTTTAGGAGGGTCATCTGGAAGTCGTCGCACAGTTCATAAATCATGAGGGTCTGTTTTGTGACTTCCCCACTTGGTGCTGTGAAGATTAAGCTGCCTGCAACAGCTCAAACATACCCCACAACTTTTGTCGAGTTAACGACACCTGTGGGGGAACGTAGACGGACACAGTGCAAATGTCCAGTCCTCTGATCCTGGCCTGTGCTGCGACTGCTTCGATTCCTCCTAGCTTCGGGAGCGTGACCTTTCTAAAAGTGTGGCATTTCCTGACCCCAATCAGTACGCCTCCACCTCTATTTGGTCCTGCCCTGCTCTCTGTGATGATGTTGTACCGCCGGAAAGCTGGCGTCTCATCTCCGATAAGAAACGTTTCGCTCAGTGCAAACACATCACAGTCCCGTTCGAATGCGAATTGTTGAAAATCGTTTTCTGGGGGTTCCCTGGTCGAAATAATTACCCCCATTTTCGTCATTTTTTACAAAAACCTCTTTTTTCGAAAAATCCTGCGCCATTTCATCCGATTTTAGCTGTCTTAGACGCAAAAGAAAGGTGATGAGTTTGGCTATTTGAGAAAGATGATAAGTTTGACTTCCAAGAAAAAAATAATGTAGAGTTTCAAAAATCTAGCCTAACATATGAAAAGGGCGTATGAATCATTAAAATGCCGTTTCGACGGTGTCTGGACCAAAGAGCCTATATCTGAAAATATTTTCAACGGATTCCTCGGACAATTTTACATAACATATCAAAAAATGGGCGAGGTTCATTAACAGGATTCAGAGATATGATTTTTTGAAAATAAAATCCGGGTTTTTCGACGCGCCGCGCGCGAAAACAGGAGATTGACGAAATTGGCAAAAAATCAACTTTTTTCACTAAAACTGCGATAACTCGAAAATTTCAGCGATGACCTATACATAAGGCTACCAACTCTTGCTGAGCAAAAATCCGTACATTTTGCCGATATGAAACCATGGTTTAACAAAAACTGTCAATGAATTATTTAGATAAATTAAATTTAATAAATCTGAGAATTAAAAAGGTGCAGGTGGTTATGTTACACATGACCAGTATGACAAAGAACTTTGCTAGATGATTGTTGAAATTTTCGATTAGAACGTCCGATCCAAATTTCCCCATGATTCCCTTATAATTACACAAGACAACTCTTTTGTGGTCTATTTCGTGGCTCTGAAACAGGCTGTTTGATTTGTAAAGTTTTAAGGTATAATATCAACGTCCTATCGAACTAAGGCGATGAAAATTGCAAGTGGAGCTGAACTGCCCTATTCAGGGCTCTAATTGATTACGAAATAGTTATTCTAAATTTCCAGAAACAGTTTAACAGTCATTTTTCCCCAACTCTTATGGTTCGGCAAATGTCTCCCCATCGGAACATCCCCGGGGCGTCCGGCCACTCCGGATTGTGGCCACTACTGCTGAAATATCAAATTTCATGTCCAGTATCAAAATCCATAAAGTTTGATACTCATATTGTACCAACTCTTATGGTTCGGCAAATGTCCCCCTATCGGAACATCCCCGGGGCCTCCGGCCACTCCAGGTGGTGGCCACTACTGCCGAAATGTCAAATTTCATGTCCAGTATCAAAAACCCTAAAGTTTGATACCCATATTGCCCCAACTCTTATGGTTCGGCAAATGTCCCCCCATCGGAACATCCGCGGGGCCTCCGGCCACTCCGGATTGTGGCCACTACTGCCGAAATGTCAAATTTCATATCCAGTATCAAAAACCCTAAAGTTTGATACCCATATTGCCCCAACTCTTATGGTTCGGCAAATGTCCCCCCATCGGAACATCCGCGGGGCCTCCGGCCACTCCGGATTGTGGCCACTATTGCCGAAATGTCCAATTTCATATCCAGTATCAAAAACCCTAAAGTTTGATACCCATATTGCCCCAACTCTTATGGTTCCGCAAATGTCCCCCTATCGGAACATCCGCGGGGCCTCCGGCCACTCCGGATTGTGGCCACTACTGCCGAAATGTCCAATTTCATATCCAGTATCAAAAACCCTAAAGTTTGATACCCATATTGCCCCAACTCTTATGGTTCGGCAAATGTCCCCCCATCGGAACATCCCCGGGGCCTCCGGCCACTCCAGATGGTGGCCACTACTGCCAAAATGTCAAATTTCATGTGCAGTATCAAAAACCCTACAGTTTGATACCCATATTGCCCCAACTCTTATGGTTCGGCAAATGTCCCCCCATCGGAACATCCGCGGGGCCTCCGGCCACTCCGGATTGTGGCCACTACTGCCGAAATGTCCAATTTCATATCCAGTATCAAAAACCCTAAAGTTTGATACCCATATTGCCCCAACTCTTATGGTTCGGCAAATGTCCCCCCATCGGAACATCCGCGGGGCCTCCGGCCACTCCGGATTGTGGCCACTACTGCCGAAATGTCCAATTTCATATCCAGTATCAAAAACCCTAAAGTTTGATACCCATATTGCCCCAACTCTTATGGTTCGGCAAATGTCCCCCCATCGGAACATCCCCGGGGCCTCCGGCCACTCCAGATGGTGGCCACTACTGCCAAAATGTCAAATTTCATGTGCAGTATCAAAAACCCTACAGTTTGATACCCATATTGCCCCAACTCTTATGGTTCCGCAAATGTCCCCCCATCGGAACATCCCCGGGGCCTCCGGCCACTCCAGGTGGTGGCCACTACTGCCGAAATGTCAAATTTCATGTCCAGTATCAAAAACCCTAAAGTTTGATACCCATATTGCCCCAACTCTTATGGTTCGGCAAATGTCCCCCCATCGGAACATCCGCGGGGCCTCCGGCCACTCCGGATTGTGGCCACTACTGCCGAAATGTCCAATTTCATATCCAGTATCAAAAACCCTAAAGTTTGATACCCATATTGCCCCAACTCTTATGGTTCGGCAAATGTCCCCCCATCGGAACATCCGCGGGGCCTCCGGCCACTCCGGATTGTGGCCACTACTGCCGAAATGTCCAATTTCATATCCAGTATCAAAAACCCTAAAGTTTGATACCCATATTGCCCCAACTCTTATGGTTCGGGAAAAGTCCCCCTATCGGAACACCCGCCGGGGACTCCGGCCACTCCAAGTGGTGGCCAATTCCAATTCCCGCTCATGCCGGCTGGCATGTCTTGGCGTGTCCATGCCTCCAGGCTATCTGCTCCCGGGCCTCCAGGCCGTCTGCTACCGGGCCTCCAGGCCATCTGCTCCCGATGTTGACTCGTCGACGTCCAGCAGCAGAATGAATTTTCGGGACTGACCGAGCCGCTTTTTGTTGATTTAGGTCGGGGACGTATGCCCCGCCTTTTTGCACCCATTCTCCTACATCTCCTTATTCGCTTTTTGCCGCGTCGACGATCCGAAAATTATGAGGTAGAGTGGGGGTGATTTTAGATACATCAATCTCACGTCTCTATATTGACTGATTGGGAAACGTTTGTTCAACCAACCAGCGTGCACCAAAAAGAGGGGAAATTTGCCGAGAGGGGAATTCGTCACGTAACGTTTTGGCTTCGCGAAAATTTTGGATTGACACCCCGTATAGAAACCTTAGGACAAAGTTCTTTGTCAAAATATAAAACTGTGTCGTTTTTACAGCTAACAAATTTCACAAAATGCTATCAGAGTGCTTATGACCTGCACGTTTAAAAGTATTCATAAAATAAACCGTGATTTGAATCAAATCATTATATTCTTCAATTTTTTTTGTTAAACGTTTAAAAGTTTACGAAATGTCAAGTGTCCCTGGCTTTTACGAATAATATCGTTCTTAGTGTTTTCACGAACACTTTTCCAGAGTTTTTTTTATTGAAAAGATCCTATAGCGTGTGAAACACAACAGTTTATAAGACCTTTAAAAAGTTCTAGATTTGTTAAATGTTCAAATGTATTTACAAGTTTTAGAAAGCCTTTAGAAATGGAATATATTTAGTAAGGAATTTCTAAAAGAACAATTCCAGAGTTTTTTTAAAGGTCCTATCAACATATGAAAGACAATAGTTCAAAAACTCTAGAATTATTGATAATCTAGTTTGAATTGAAGAAACCCCGGAAAACTCAAACTCATAGAAAAATAAAAATTTCTAGTAAACAAATGCTTCGACTAAATCAAAAAAGCAATTTAATGATTAAAAAGTTGTTAAAATTCCGTACAAATCCGTATTATGCGTAAAATTCCCTACAAAAAATCCGGCCTGTTAAAAATCCGCGAAGAGGTTCCAAAATCCGTATGGTAAGGAAAAAATTCGTACAGTTGGTAGCCTTACCTATACATATATATATACAGCAGTTCCATATGGAAGTTAAAGAAAATCGTTGCGTATTTCAATTACGGAAATTTTGGTACCCTAACATGTATAGGTCATCGCTGAAATTTTCGAGTTATCGCAGTTTTAGTGAAAAAAGTTGATTTTTTGCCAATTTCGTCAATCTCCTGTTTTCGCGCGCGGCGCGTCGAAAAACCCGGATTTTATTTTCAAAAAATCATATCTCTGAATCCTGTTAATGAACTTCGCCCATTTTTTGATATGTTATGTAAAATTCCGAGGAATCCGTTGAAAATATTTTCAGATATAGGCTCTTTGGTCCAGACACCGTCGAAACGGCATTTTAATGATTCATACGCCCTTTTCATATGTAAGGCTAGATTTTTGAAACTCTACATTATTTTTTCTTGGAAGTCAAACTTATCATCTTTCATTTGCGCCCTAGACAGCTAAAATCGGTTGAAATGGAGCGAAGTTATGATTTTTTGAAAAAAGTGGTTTTTGTGAAAATCGACGAAAATTGCCATTTTTACAGAATGGGGAATTGCTATATATACAGCAATTCGCCACGAAAACAGCATGATTCGAAAAAAAAGTTTTTCTGGGGGATCCTTGGCCGAAATAATTAGACCCGTCTTTTTTTGTTTGGCCATTAGGGTGACCTACGCCGTGTTAGGGTGGTCCGAAAAATGGCAATTTTCGTCGATTTTCGCAAAAACCACTTTTTTTCAAAAAATCATATCTCCGCGCCATTTCATCCGATTTTAGCTGTCCTAGACGCAAAAGAAAGGTGATTAGTTTGGCTAATTGGGAAAAATTGTAAGAAGTTTCGAAAATCTGAGCTTGTAACGCACTGTCATAGATCAAATTAGCTAGAAACGCATATTCTTCAAGCGGTGCCAACCCAGCTCGCAACTCAACTCTTATGGAGACTGCCTCCGCGTACTGTTTTCAGTCGATATTTCGCGTCAGGTCGTAAGGCATCTCCACCGTTGTCGATTGTTGTGGGCCATGGCTAACCAGAATAGTGATCGGCAAATGATCACTGCCACGAGGATCTTGGAGCACGTTCCAGTCACAGAGAACTGCCAGACTGTTGGAACAGGACGACAAGTCGATGGCACTCGCCTTCGTGCCGGACGAAGTTGACGTTGGTGGTGTTGCAATCCGCGTAACTTGTTTGTCCCTGTTTAGGAGGGTCATCTGGAAGTCGTCGCACAGTTCATAAATCATGAGGGTCTGTTTTGTGACTTCCCCACTTGGTGCTGTGAAGATTAAGCTGCCTGCAACAGCTCAAACATACCCCACAACTTTTGTCGAGTTAACGACACCTGTGGGGGAACGTAGACGGACACAGTGCAAATGTCCAGTCCTCTGATCCTGGCCTGTGCTGCGACTGCTTCGATTCCTCCTAGCTTCGGGAGCGTGACCTTTCTAAAAGTGTGGCATTTCCTGACCCCAATCAGTACGCCTCCACCTCTATTTGGTCCTGCCCTGCTCTCTGTGATGATGTTGTACCGCCGGAAAGCTGGCGTCTCATCTCCGATAAGAAACGTTTCGCTCAGTGCAAACACATCACAGTCCCGTTCGAATGCGAATTGTTGAAAATCGTTTAACTTGGGGGTTAAACTTCTACAATTCCATTGTAGAAAGGAGATGCCGTTTTTCGTTTTTGGTGTATTACCCATCAAAGGAAATGAACGACAAGAGGGGCATCGTGCTAGCAAGCTGTTTCCCGATGTGTCTAGCGAGAGGCTCAAACCGCTTTATGATTAAACGCGTCGGTTCAGGAGGATCTTTGGCAGCTTGGGAACGGGCTTCAGCGGCTTGAGAGGTATCGGTGGATCACAGGGCTTCAGCGGCTTGAGAGGTATCGGTGCCGGCTTCGGAGCGGGCTTACCCGACGGACCGAAAGGAAAATCCTCCTCGAAGTTCAACGAGTCACTTTCCTTACCCTTGCCGCCAGCGGCATTTCTAGACTTGGAAACCTTGTTGCGCTTCGGATTTGGCCCGGAAGAGTCACTTTCCTCGTCTCTCTGGAAGAGAACTTCCTCCTCGTTTTCCTCGTCTCCCGAATCATCTGCCAAGGGGGCGTAACGATTGGATTGGTTCGCCTGACTAAGGATTTCCGCGAAGGACTTCTTGGAGCGTTTCTTCAAGGATCGCTTCATTTTGTCCTCGCGCTCCTTGTACTTTGGGCACTGCCGAGTTTTGTGTGGTTCCCCGCCGCAAAGCAGGCATTTTTCAGCCTGCGTTTGACAGTCCACGTCTTTGTGGGGGCCGGCGCACTTTGAGCACTTGCTCTTGTTGCTGCAGTAGGTCTTGGTGTGTCCCAACTGTTGGCAGTTTTCGCAACTCATCACTCGCGGAACGTACAATCGAACTGGAAGCCGATGCTTGAACAGCTCAATATAGTCCGGCAGAGCTGCACAGCAAAAAATCCGATGGTAAAATCGCATGCAAAAGCATGCACATCACCTTCGGCAAAATAAACACTTAATATGCATGTACAATTTTTGTAAACACAAAAAAAAAGTTGCAACCGACGGGATTCAAACCCAGCACCAACAGTAAGGACTGGCGCCTTAGCCCACTCGGCCATCGGACCGATGTAAAATGGAAAGGATAAACGCATATATGAGCTTGACATTTCGGTCAAGTAGGTTTCCCATACTGATGGGCTACATATTTCAGGGTGTAAAATTACACAAAATTGCATAGAATAATGCAATATTTATTTTACACCCAGGCCTTTTACACGCAGCTGGATTACTACTTTTTTAGCTGTGTGACCCTGCAAAAGTCACCCGGAACGAGGCAGAAGGAATGAACTTTTCTGGCCACCCTCGGTGGTGACATTGCCCAGTTGCCGGCACTCGAGGACCTCCACAGCTGGAAGTTTGGGGTTCTTGAAGCGTCCAACCGCCCTTGAGAGGTCGACAAGCGACAGACTGTCATCGGTCACCACGCCGTCGATTTTAAGAGGTTTTTGTTTGGGCCGGAAGAAGACCGGCCCAAACAAAAACCTTTGGTTTGGTTAGCGAACGACTGGACATGGCGTACCATAGGTACTTCGAGTACCGCAGGAATAAAATAGACCCACCAAGCGGTCCGTTAGCCTCTTGTCCAGTAACTCCGATACCCTGGCCTCCCCGCGGCGCTAGCCGGGATACTAGTAACCATTGGAGAGATCGGGTAACCAACCCCGGTGGGAACTCTGGTAGTATGCTGACAGGGAAGGGGGGCTCCATCCTCTTCGGAGGGTGTAGCTATGCCGTTAGGCCTCGTGAGAAAGGCCCCCGTTACGGTGTCGAGAGAAAACCGGAGCTGGGTCTCGGTAGCTTCAAGGTGGCAGCCCCACCCCGAGACTAGGTATCGCAGCCCCAATCCGGCTGCATACCGAAAATTCAAGTATTACGAACAATCAAGAAGGAATAAGGATCCGGAACAAACGGCATAGACCTAGGCACGAAAAGGACACCGATTGGAAACTCGGAACATGGAACTGCAGATCGCTACGTTTCGATGGGTATGAGTACGCTCTGTTGAACGAGCTCAAACCCCGCAACTTCGATGTTGTAGCACTGCAGGAGATGTGCTGGAAGGGAGCGAAGATGTGGGAGGATGATGCTTTGGAGCTCACCATGTACCAGAGCGGCGGAGCCGAAAACAAGCTGGGAACCGGCTTCATAGTGTTGGGCAAGATGCGGAGTCGTGTGATAGATTGGGAGCCGATCGACGACCGGATGTGTAGGTTGAGGATTAAAGGCCGTTTCTTCAACTATCACATCTTCAACGTACATTGCCCACACGAGGAATCATCCGATGCCGAGAAGGAAGCGTTCTACGCGAAGCTGGAGCAGAAGTTCGACAGCTGCCCGCAGAGGGACGTCAAGATCGTCATCGGAGATATGAACGCCCGCATAGGAAGGGAGGAGATGTACAAGCCGGTGATCGGGCCGAACAGCCTGCACACCGTCACCAACGACAACGGCCAGCGGTGCATCAACTTCGCAGCCTCCCGCGGTATGGTGGTACGGAGCACATTCTTCCCCCGGAAAGACATCCACAAAGTCACCTGGACATCGCCTAACCAACGAACAAAAACACAAATCGACCACGTCCTCATCGACGGCCGATTCTTCTCGGACATACGGAACATCCGCACGTACCGCGGTGCGGACATCCACTCGGACCACTACCTGGTGGGTGCAAGCATGCACTCAAAACTGTCGACGACGTACCACCGACGACGGAGCCGGCTCCCACCGCCGTTCAACACCGAGCGGCTGCAGGACACGGCTGCGGCTCAGCACTACGTGCAGCAGCTGGAAGCGAGCCTGCCAACGGAGGAGGAACTCGGCGCTGCCTCGCTCAACGATGGATGGAGCAGAATATGCTCGGCCATCGGCAGTGCCGCTGAAGCCGCGCTAGGTAGTACGGTCCGAGTTGGAAAGCAGCGCTGGTTCGACGAGGAGTGCCAGCGGCTACTTGACGAGAAGAAAGCAGCTTACGCGGTGAAGCTGAGAGCCGCAACTGATGAGAACGTGGCCAGATACAAACAAGCGCTGAAACAGCAGAGAACGGTCTTCAAGCTCAAGAAGCGCCAGCTGGAAGATCGCGATCGCGCCGAAATGGAGCAGCTGTTCCGGCAGAACGAGACGCGAAAGTTCTACGAGAAGGTTAACCGGTCCCGCAAAGGCTATGCGCCGCAAGCCAACACTTGTCGGGACGCCGAGGGAAACCTTCTTATGGACAAAGGCGAGGTGTTGAACAGGTGGCAGCAGTTCTTCAACGAGCACCTCAACGGCGATGTAGCGCATGGAGACGGCTTTGAAGCCCAACTTGGACCGCCCGCTGCTGACCAACAGTTCCCGGCACCTGATCTGGAGACGGTGAAGAAGGAGATCAGGCAGCTGAAGAACAACAGGGCCGCCGGTAAAGATCGGTTACCCGGTGAGCTCTTCAAATATGGAGGAGAGCAGTTGGCGAGGGCGATCCACTTGGTGATTTCTAAGATCTGGAGGGAGGAGAAACTACCAGAAGAATGGATGGATGGTGTCGTGTGTCCCATCTACAAAAAGGGCGATAAGCTGGACTGCGGCAACTACCGCGGCATCACGCTTATCAACGCGGCCTATAAAATCCTCTCCCAGATCCTCTGCCGTCTGCTGACACCGTACGCACGGAGGTTCGTGGGCCCCTATCAAGCGGGGTTTACTGGCGCTCGGGCCACCACGGACCAAATTTTCTCGCTCCGGCAAATCCTCGAGAAATGCCGTGAGTATCTTCATCGATTTCAAGGCAGCGTACGATACAGTCGACCGCGAACAGCTATGGCAGATCATGCACGAGAACGGATTTCCGGACAAACTGACTCGGCTGATCAAGGCTACCTTGGATCGTGTGATGTGTCACGTGCGAGTGGCAGGGGAGCTAGCGGACCCCTTCCAATCGCACCAAGGGTTACGACAAGGTGACGGCTTATCCAATGCGCTGTTTAACATCGGACTTGAGGGAGTTGTGCGAAGAGCGGGTATAGACACGAGAGGCACGATTTGCAACAGGACAGTCCAACTTCTTGCTTATGCGGACGACATTGACATCATAGCAAGAGACCTAGAGACGGTGAAAAGGGTTTACACCGCCTTAAAGACGCAAGCAAGACGAATTGGATTGGCCATGAATACGACGAAAACAAAGTACATGAAAGGGAGGGGCTCAAAGGACGTTGACCCCCCAAGACTCACCCCTTTAGCTGTGGATGGCGATGTGCTGGAGGAGGTGAGCGAATTCGTGTACTTGGGATCGCTGGTAACGGCCGACAACGACACCAGCTTAGAGATCCGGACTCGTATCCACTCCGCGAATCGCGCCTACTTTGGATTACGGAAAACCTTGACATCTGATCGAGTGCAACGCGCCACGAAGCTGACCCTGTACAAGACACTGATTAGACCGGTTGCCCTCTATGGCCATGAGACCTGGACGCTGCGGCAAGAGGACGAACGAGCCCTTGGAGTTTTCGAACGGAAGGTGCTGCGAACGATCTACGGTGGAGTACGTACAGCTCAGAACGAGTGGCGAAGGCGCATGAACCACGAACTGCACGCGCTGCTGGGAGAACCAACCATCGTCACACTGGCGAGAATCGGGAGGCTCAGGTGGGCCGGCCATGTCGCGAGGATGGACGAAGACCATCCTGTCAGGATGCTCTTTGACCGCGCGCGACCGGATGGCGGCACAGGCCGACGAGCAGGAGCACAGCGTGCACGATGGGGAAATCAGATCGAGGCGGACCTAAGAAAGATCTGCAACCTAGGAGACTGGCGAGCTGCAGCCCAGAACCGAGCAACATGGAACAACCTTCTTGATACAGCACGGGCACCGCGTATGGTGTTCTAAGCTGATTGGTATGGTATGTAGAAGACCACCCACTCCGTCTGCGAGCCCACCACGTACTGGCGAGCGCGAGCTTGAACTGGTCTTTCCTTGTCATCTGGTGGATTTGGATTTGGAGGGGTTGGTGCCGGAGGAATGGGATTTGGATTTGGCGGGATCGGAGGGGTTGGAGCCGGTGGGATAGGATTTGGATTTGGCGGGATCGGAGGGGTTGGGTTTGTTGGGACCAGAGGACTTGATTTCGGTGGAAGAGGAGGATCCGGTTTTTTTGTATGGTTTCGGAGACAGCCGAGACTTACGTTTTTCCGCTTTGCGCCCACCTTTACAACGCGAGGATTTGAGTCCTTCCCAAAGAGTTCAAGCGCGCTTTTGTTGGAAGGAACTCCCGGGAGAGGATCACTCAAAGGGTCAACCTCAACGTCCGTGTCCCACTCCCCGTTGGACTCGGACATTTTTTCCACCTGATCCGCATCCGGATCCATGGTTGGAGGAAACTAAAACTAATGCAAAAGCTAATCAAAACTAACGCGAAAAAGAATAAAAAATCTAAGAAAAGCAAAGCAAAATACTATAAGAAAAAAAACTAAACGCAATCAAAATCTCGCCTTTCGCACTCACCGCCGAACTGGCCGCACTGGCTGCCGCCCGCAGCGGGATGCGCAGAAAGCTCGTTTTCGCGCGCTTGTTGTTGTTGTGCTGCCTGCTGCCAGCCACGTAAACAAAGGGGTTGTCTCCGACCTGGCCTGGCCGAAAACTGGTCCGCCGACCGCAGTCGACTCTCCGGGGCCGATTCAACCGGCCAACGACCGTCTCTCGCCTCAGCTGCCTCAGCAGCCGCTGCTGCTCAATCCTCCTGCTGCTGCTGCTCGGATACGGGAACTCGTTACTTCTCCGCCGCTGCACCGCCGCCGTGTCCAGGACGACGCGCTGAGACTTCTACCGGAGCAATGGCACTAACATATATTATAACATCAACACATACTTACATAAGGGTGGTCCAAATCTGGGCTTTTTTGGGGCTACCCCCTGAATTCAAAGATTGGCCCATCACTAGGCTAAATTCCAAATTTGAGCTCATTCTGACCATGGGAACCCCTCCCTCCAATCGCTTAAAGTTTGTATGGCAAAAATCGTCAAAATGTATGGAGAAAGGCAACTGTTTTACTTTTTTACCTGTGGAAGGCGCCATAATTATCCGATTTTCACCATTTCTCAGCAAACGAAAACGACGACGACGACAAAATTCCAAACAGAGAAACAGCGCGCGCGCATGTATGTAAACAGCCAGGCAGGCAGGCAGCAAACTCGTGAGAGAGTTTGAACCTGAGAGAGAGCACGTGCGTGTACGAATTGGAATTAAGAAAATCGCTGTTAGGTAGCCCCTTACAGCTGGCCGCGCAAAAAGGGTCAGTTTCGGGCGCTAATAACTTCGCGGGAAAAAATCCCAAAAATATGGTGTCTTCGGAAAAGTTGTTCTAAATTAAATGAAGGTTCTACATCTGAGAAATGGTGAAAATCGGATTATTATGGCGTCTTCCACAGGTAAAAAAGTAAAACAGTTGCCTTTCTCCATACATTTTGACGATTTTTCCCATACAAACTTTAAGCGATTGGAGGGAGGGGTTCCCGTGGTCAGAATGAGCTCAAATTTGAAATTTAGCCTAGTGATGGGTCAATCTTTGATTTCAGGGGGTAGCCCCAAAAAAGCCCAGATTTGGACCACTCTAACATACATATAATACATATTATACAGCAACTCCCCACGAAAACAGCATGGAAAAAAACAAAAGTCCTCGGATCGGGCTCAAAATTTGTCTGGGGGTTCCCTGGCCGAAATAATTAGGCCCGTATTTTTTTGTTTGGCCATTAGGGTGACCTACGCCGTGTTAGGGTGGTCTGAAAAATGGCCATTTTCGTCGATTTTCGCAAAAACCACTTTTTCGAAAAATCATAACCCCTCGCCATTTTAACCGATTTCAATTGTCTTATACGCAAATGAAAGGTGATAAGTCGGCCAAGTTTCAAAAATCCAGCCTAACATATGAAAAGGGCACATGAAACTTTAAAATGCCGTTTTGACGGTGTCTGGACCAAAGAGCCTATGTCTGGAATTATTTTTATTGGATTCCCCGGACATTTTTACATAACATACTAAAAAATGGGAGGAGTTCATTAACAGGATTCCGAGATATGATTTTTTGAAAATAAAATCCGTGTTTTTTGACATGCCACGCGCAAAAACCGGAGAATGACGAAATTTGCAAAAAAATCAACTTTTTTCACTAAAACTGCGATAACTTTAAAATTTTAGCGATGACCTATAGATGTTTGGGTACCAAAATTTTCGTAACTAAAAGACTCAACACTGCATGTGTATAGACTAACTCATTCTGTCTCCCTCATAATAATGTAACGTAGAAACTTACCTAGAGTTAAGCAGGGTAGTTTAAGTCTTTGAAGAGAAATAAAGATTCATTATATAACGTGTGGTGGCAGTGCGTGGCCGAATGGTTACGCTGTCCGCTTTGTAAGCGGATGATTCTGGGTTCGATTCCCATCTGCTGCAACCATCCATCGGATGAGGAAGTAGAATGTCGGTCCTGGCCTTGGTTGTTAGGCCTTTAAATCATTCCAGGTGTAGGAGTCGTCTCCATGCCATAAATACAAACAACACACCAAACCAAGCCCACTCCGGTGGAATCGCTGGCGGCGGTTGGACTCGCAATCCAAAGGTCGTCAGTCCAAACACTGGGGTATTTTTTCTGTCTGAGTAATCTACCACCTCGACCAGTACTTAGATCTATTGTGGGATCGCCCAATTTACTGTTGTTGGGCCTTTCTGTTGACTTCGCACGCAAACACTATTGTATTGAGTGAGTGCGTGTGTCGACCAGCCGAAAAGCCGCAACTCTAGTTGAACCCTTTTCATGCGTCCTTCTTGTGCATCGCTAGAATTGCAGCCAAGGATTTGAACCCGAGTTTGTTTACAAGCAGAAGATTGCATTGTAAAGCAACCGCCTTACTCGCACGGCTGCGGCTCCCCTTCCCCCGAAACACTGGGGTGGAAGGTTCCTTGGAGTAGAAAGAGGTTTGGGTGCTCTCTCCATTCAAGCATTTGGACTCCTAGGTTCGAGCAGAAACTTGCAATAGAGACCACAAAAGACCCGGGGTCGTTAATGTGGATGGTTTGATTTTTTTCTATAATGTGGAGTCAAACCAACAAGTGTTACATTATTCGTATCAAAGTATCCAGGATAGAGTCTTGACAATTCAGCCAGTTACCTGGAAAATCGAAAGCAGGTCACGAGGTATAACAGCGCGGTTTCATCAGAAACAGCAGTAGACGGAGTACCACAAGGAAGCGTTCTTGATCCTTTGTTGTTTATTCTCTACATAGACGACATAAAACAGACACTGAAGCGAGTACAGGTAAACCCGAGGGTAAACCTGTTTGCCGACGTCACAGTGCTGTTTGTGGTTGGTTACAGTTTCGACGAGTGCTTTGATTCCATGAACGAAGAGCTGATCGAGTTCTCAGAATGGTTAAAGTGGAAGAAGCTGCAGCTGAATTTTGACGACACGGCAGATCAGTGAGTGTAGAAGATGTGTACAGATGGATGGTGGAATCGTGGAGCGGGTGGGGACCATGAAATATCTCGGAGTCATGTTGTACGAAAAGCTGAATTTCAACGAGCACATCGATTACACTATCAGAAAGGCAGCCTTAAAAGTTTGGAGTTTTGTGCAGAATCAACCGCTACTTGACAGCACAAGCAAAGGTTCAGTTATACAACTCGCTGATCGCACCGCACTTCGACTACTGCTCATCGATCTTGTTCTTGGCAACACAACGGCAACTGAAGAGGATGCAAGTTCTCCAGAGCAAAACCAGGCGGCTCATCCTTAGATGTGATCGACTGACACCGAGACGGAGCATGCTGGAATGTTTGCAGTGGATGTCGGTGAAGCAACGGATTCGAATACAACACACTTGTCTTTGTTTTTCGTGTGAAGGAAAGGATGGCACCACAATACTTGACGGAAGCCATGGTACGCGGAAGGGATATCCATGAGCACGACACTAGAGGATCTGACGATCTCAGATTGCAGAAATGGAAGAAAGCGTGTACGCACAACTCGTTGTTTTACAAAGGATTCAAGCTATACAACCAGCTTCCATCGGCTGCAAAGATGACGAGCAACATCAACAAGTTTAAACGGAGCTGCAAGGAGTTTGTGCGGCAACGGCCGTTCGAGTTAAAGGGAACCACGATGGAACTGTGACGAAGAGCACGTTATGACAGTCGGCCATCTTCATTATCGGTACGCATTCGCTTGGGGACACTTGGGGCTGCATATGATAAATTTGAATTAAATTAGCAAATGGTTCCAATACCCTATGTGTGTGTGTGTGGTCCAATCCAATACCCGCTGGCCGGCAGCGAAATTATGGGAAAGTATAATTTGTATCAGACTTGGGTTATGCTGATACAGCTTATCTCAGTCCCGGGTATTAGGTGGTGACAGCCCTCGCGCTGCTTCCAATGACCCATTTCAGAATGGCAGAGATCCTAGCGGCCCAATTCCGAGGTCATTGGGCATTGTCTGGCCCCGCCTAAACATAGAACAAGAACCAGACGGATCCTCGAACTATCTTTAAACTTCCAATCCCATCAGGCAAAACAGGGATCAGCGCGTATATAATGATAAATAAGTGGCATTTGGGTAAAACACTTTTTTCTTCCTCTTTTCCCGCGCGAAACAACGACGCAGGCCAAACACGATCGAATCAGGCCTTGCCTCGCAAAGAGCAACGGCGAGACTGGCCAGCTTCTTTCAAATCACTTTTATCTTCTTTTCTCCCGCGCGAAACAACGACGCAAGCCAAACACGATCGAAGCAGGCCTTGCCTCGCAAAGAGCAACGGCGAGACTGGCCAGCTTCTTTCAAATCACTTTTTTCTTCTTTTCTCCCGCGCGAAACAACGACGCAAGCCAAACACGATCGAAGCAGGCCTTGCCTCGCAAAGAGCATCGGCGAGACTGGCCAGCTTCTTTCAAATCACTTTTTTCTTCTTTTCTCCCGCGCGAAACAACGACGCAGGCCAAACACGATCGAAGCAGGCCTTGCCTCGCAAAGAGCAACGGCGAGACTACAAATGGTTCCAATACCCTAAGGCCTAAATAGATAAAATGTCTGCAATCTGAATGATAAGGAAAGTCTCGGTACAGGATTTGTAAGAGCGCCTTGAGATTAGAAAAGAGAGATATGGATGGGCATTAGGGTGCCCAGAAAAAATGACCCACTGCTCCACAAGCGGAAAACGGCATCTGTGTAAATTTTGAGCGAAATTGGTTGAGATTAACCCGTTGATACCCGAGCCTAAAGTTGGTGAAAAAAAAGTTTTTCATACAAAAATGACTTTTTAAAATCGCTAATAACTTTTCAGGATCGAGTTTTACAGCTTTGGTATGTTCTACAAAGTTGTAGAGCATTAAATTTTCAATGAGAATCTTACTTTTGGGAATATCGAGGGGGATGACACTCCTGCGTTGACCGAGCGATAAAGCTCCCTTTCCAGACCTTTGCATCGCTAGTTTTTGCTTTCCCGCTTTATTTTGCTTTAACTCGCGTTAACCGCGATAACTCGCTTTTTGGCATGCGTTTTGTTCCGTTCACGCATCAGGCTGCTCGATTTTTATGACAGCGAAAGCTGTCAAACGCATATGACAGTTCTCGTTGTCAAATCAGTCGAGCAGTTTGTTTTGCTGGAACCGATCATCAGCGACCGAAATTCTTGACCGGATCCCGTCGCCGGAGAACCGCGACGACCATGAGGAGGAGGAAGATCCTTCTTCTCCACCATCTTCCTCCTCCCATAAAAGTAAAGTACCTGAACATTATCGCCAAAGCCGCCGTTAACACGACCTGCGAGGACCGAGAGCGCCAATGATCGAAGGAGACACGCATCCGCGTCGATGCGGTTTCGGGGGGAGTTGCTTTGCTCCCGGTGCAACGTCGTGATGGATCACACCCGGAAAGGTTCAATCGATAAGCACTGGCAGGCGCAAATGCACTTCAAGAATTTGTGGGGAAAGGAAGAATCGAAGGCGTCCACCAAGGAAGGTTTCACCGTACGTGTCGTGTGAGACACGGGTCAGGCAATATCCGGAAGGGACGTTTCACGACGATCCGGACTGCGGGGAATTCATGTGTTCCACGTGCAACGTGATAATGGACCATACGCGGAAGGGACCTGTTGGCCAAGTTACGCGTCAATCATAGTGTGAAATCTGCCTCCAAGCGGGACAATTCCGTGCTGCGGATCAACAAGTTACAGGACAAGGACGGTCTTCCGGAAGACGATCAAACCTCTTAGGTGGGTCGAATGATACCCACCCAAAACAACCGCATCCAACGCAAGCTAGCAGGACGCAAGCTGGCCCGGCTTCAGCGAATAAGCAGCTTCCGGATGGAATGTTAATGAAAACGGGCCGCACGCTGTGACCGGGGTTGGGTATGATGAGTCTGCTGTGCTGTACGGCGATGAACTTCCGGAGGGCCATCTGATGGGCCAGCCACCGAAGTGCCCCACGGAATCCTGCCAAGCACTTTACCGGGGATGTCTGACGGAACACTGTTACCGAGACTGAAAACGTGATTGAAAAAAAATGCGATAAGAAAATGACGAAACGGAACCTGCTCAACCGGAACCAATCGGAACACCAGCAAAACTACCTCACAAACAGAACACAGAACACAAGTTCCGAAAAAGTTCGATGTGCGGAGAGAAAGTCGTGGAAGCATAATCAGCTTTTAAATTGTTCTTATAGCGATGAAATACACAATAAAGATAAATTTAAATAATTTATTTGATTTTATTTTATACTGCTCGATTTATTCCAGATTATCCTTCCAGAAATGATTTCCTGAACTTGCCGTAGCCTCTTAGATAATCGATTCTCCAAATCGCGACGCGCACTCCGCCTACACAGAAAAAAAAAATTGGGTAAATTTACATCATTAATGATGTACCAAAAGTGCACGCCATTAATGATGCTAATTTACATCAACTTCATTGTAAATTTAAATGTCATCCGACGTAAACCAGCCGAACAATGACCCCCCCAGAAACATGTAATTTTCCGATATAATCGATGTAATTTTACCGAAATCAAAATTTGTTAACCCCGTTGAATTTTGAATCTGATGTAAATTTCAAAGCTTTTTGAGCTCACTGTTTATTGAAACCACTTACTTTTGTTATCATTCCAAGTTTATTTGGACACATAATTATGTTCAAATAGTAACTCTTATTAAAAAAACAAAAGCAAATTATTTTAAAGTTCAGTGGGCTCATAGCTTATCAAACATTATCAGATTCTAAATTCAACGAAGTAATACGAAAAAACACAAATTGTGAGAATAATTTTGGTTCATGACTGTGTAGATCGTGATGTGATTTTAGCTCTACGGATTTACTAGGAATTTATTAAATTGCAAGACTTACAATTATGCGAGAACATTTCCGTCGTCGGAGAGCTCATAGTCACCATCATGCCCCTGGTGAACAGCAACTTAGCGTTGTAACTAGCCGTGGCGGAAGATTTGAGACCACCATAGCGTCCTGCAGCAAGGTAGTTGATTGAGGTACAGATCGGCGAGCTGCGTAAGAAAAAACACAAAAAATATAATTTACCGATTCGAAAGAATTTACCACAACATACCAGCATAACTGAGTGCGACATTTGAGCCGCTTCTTCGAACAGGACTTCACATACACTTGGTTGTGGCATTTGCGACCGTGTTGCTGTTTTGTATTTGATCAGCAGGACCGAAATGCCCAAGTGAGCTGCAGCAGATGGGCCCAGTTGGCACCAAATCCATCGGCATCCCTGCATAGTGGGTAACTTCCGCGTCGTGCTGTGAGAAATAAGACAGATTTAATAACTTATACAGCTTTTTGAGACCATTTCTTACCTTTATCAAAACTTAAACTAATTCGGTTTCCCCCCAAACGAGCGCCTCGCGCAGTGGCGAGAAGTTTTACACTTGGTTTCCACACAAAAAACGGAATAAAAAAAAATCAAAATAAAAAATCATCTGATCGAATCTCCAAATCCAAATCGAATGACCAAATTTTTGCTTTTTCGTTTTCGCACCTTTTCACAACAAACATGAAAATGAAAAAAATGAAAACATTAAATGTTTTGACATTTAACACCAATGACTTTGAAATTTGAAAAGCAGCCATGAGATTCTGTCGGAGTTAACATTTAACCTGGATACTTTCAATGTGATCCTTGTAAGTAAGGTTTTTGTCAAAAGCAAGTCCAAGATATTTCACTTGATCCTCCCACTTTAAATTTACCTCATTCATCTTTATAATGTGATGACTTTTTGGTTTAAGAAAATCAGCCCTTGGTTTGTGAGGGAAAATAATAAGTTGAGTTTTTGCAGCATTTGGAGTAATTTTCCATTCTTTCAAATAAGAATTGAAAATATCCAAGCTTTTTTGTAATCTTCTTGTGATGACACGAAGGCTTCTACCTTTGGCGGAGATGCTTGTATCATCAGCAAAAAGTGATTTCTGACATCCTGGGGGCAAATGAGGCAAGTCAGAAGTAAAAATATTGTATAAAATTGGACCCAAAATGCTTCCTTGAGGGACGCCGGCACGTACAGGTAGTTGATCAGATTTGCTATTCTGATAACATACCTGCGGAGTACGATCCGTCAAATAATTTTGAATAATTTTCACGATGTAAATCGGAAAATTAAACCTTTTCAATTTCGCAATCAAACCTTTATGCCAAACACTGTCAAATGCTTTTTCTATGTCTAGAAGAGCAGCGCCAGTAGAATAGCCCTCAGATTTGTTGCTTCGAATTAAATTTGAAACTCTCAACAACTGATGAGTAGTTGAATGCCCAAGGCGAAATCCAAACTGCTCATCAGCGAAAATTGAATTTTCATTAATGTGCGTCATCATTCTATTAAGAATTATTCTTTCGAATAATTTACTAATAGATGAAAGCAAACTAATGGGCCGATAGCTTGAGGCTTCAGCAGGATTTTTATCCGGTTTTAAAATCGGAACTACTTTGGCATTTTTCCAACTACTGGGAAAATATGCCAAATCAAAACATTTGTTGCAAATTTTGACCAAGCTACTTAAAGTTGCTTCTGGTAATTTTTTAATTAAAATGTAAAAAATGCCATCCTCACCAGGGGCTTTCATATTTTTAATTTTTTTGATAATAGATTTTATTTCATTCAAATCCGTATTAAAAACATCATCTGATGAAAACTGTTGTTCAACAATATTCTGAAATTCTATTGAAATTTGATTTTCAATAGGACTCAGAACATTTAAGTTGAAATTATGAGCACTCTCAAACTGCTGAGCAAGTTTTTGAGCTTTCTCCCCATTAGTTAATAGAATATTATCACCATCTTTTAAAGAAGGGATTGGTTTTTGAGGTTTCTTAAGAACCTTTGAAAGTTTCCAAAAAGGTTTGGAATAAGGTTTAATTTGTTCGACATCTCTTGCGAACTTTTCATTTCGCAGGAGAGTGAATCTGTGGTCAATAACCTTTTGCAAATCTTTTTGAATTCGCTTCAGTGCAGGATCACGAGAACGTTGATACTGTCTTCGACGAACATTTTTCAGACGAATCAGAAGCTGAAGATCGTCATCAATAATGGGAGAATCAAATTTGACTTGGACTTTAGGAATAGCAATATTCCTAGCATCCAAAATTGCATTAGTTAAAGATTCCAAGGCTGAATCAATATCAGCTTTGGTTTCTAAAACAAAATCATGATTTAAATTATTCTCAATATGATGCTGATACCTGTCCCAATTAGCTTTGTGGTAATTAAACACAGAACTATTGGGTCTGGTAACTGCTTCATGAGAAAGTGAAAAAGTTACTGGAAGGTGATCAGAATCAAAATCAGCATGAGTCACTAAAGGACCACAATACTGACTTTGATTTGTCAGAACCAAATCAATTGTTGATGGATTTCTAACAGAAGAAAAGCAAGTTGGCCCATTCGGGTATAAAACCGAATAAAGACCAGAAGTGCAATCTCTGAATAGAATTTTACCATTGGAATTTACTTTTGAATTATTCCAAGATTGGTGTTTGGCATTAAAATCACCGATGATCAAAAATCGAGATCTATGCCGAGTAAGTTTATTCAAATCCCCTTTGAAATAATTTTTATTTTCCCCAGTGCATTGGAATGGTAAATATGCAGCTGCAATCATAATTTTCCCAAAAGAAGTTTCAAGTTCAATGCCCAAACTTTCAATAACTTTTAACTTAAAGTCACGTAAAGTGCTATAAGTCATACTACGGTGGATAACTATTGCAACTCCAACGCCATTTCGATTCATTCTGTTATTGGTTATAACTTTATAATCTGGATCACTTTTCAAATAAGTGCCAGTTTTTAAAAATGTTTCGGTTATAACAGCAACATGCACGTTATGAACTCGTAAAAAGTTGAAAAATTCATTTTCTTTCGCTTTTAAAGAGCGAGCATTAAAGTTCATAATATTGATGGAATTACTTAGATCCATGATTAAACTTCAGGGTAAGAACAACATCATTCGCAAATTTTAATCCAATTTGGATAGCTTCCATCATGGATGTAGCATTACTCATTGTTTGAATCAAACCAAACAGTGAGTTTTGCAAAAAAAAGTCATTTTTTCAAACGTAACATCGCCGAGATCAGAAGATCCCAAAGCGTTGCCAGCAGAAAAATTTTCAAATGAAATTTGAGGTACCTGCCCAATTTGAAAATTGGTAGAGGATTTAAAATTCGTGGATGAACCCGAACCCGAAACGACGTTGGCATAAGAAATACCATTGCTGTTACCTAACCTGACTTTGAGAAAATTTCGGTTTGGATTTCGGCTGATGCTTAGCACGAGAATCCAAAACCTTTTTTCTGACGGGGCAATCCCAGAAATTTGATTTTTTTTTTCATAAAATTATTTTTATTAGGTCCTTTTTGGTACTGGGACCTGGTTAGGACCGAGTCGGCTTTTGTAATTACAAAAAACGTAATAATTACAGAGGATCTTGTGTGTAAATGTTAGTGGGAGGGGAGCCGATTACCCGCGGCCTACTCGGGGTTAGTTGGGAAGGGATTGATGTTAAAGACAAGGCATGGGATGGGAAGGGGGATTGTGTAGGGGTCTTGGTTGGCTCTGCTGGCCTTTGCGTTTTGTCCTCAGCCGCAACTCGGTGTCCAGCTGCTGGGGCGATCTTGCTTTGCTTCCGGTGCAACCATAAACGACGGCTTTGTGTGAAGGCGAGTTATACTAACTGGAGGAAAACTAACTGAAGGAAAACTAACTGGAAGAAAACTAAATGGATATTTTGGAATCTGAGAGGAACTGATAGATAGGATAGAGAACATCAAGGTCTAGTTGAGATAGTGCGTCTCGCATCGGGATTTCTGGTGGTCTTCCTCGGGCCCTGAGGGTATCTTTCAACTTAATTCTGTGAGCCTGGTGATCTGGACACGCCCATACGAGATGGTCGATGTCCTGATAACCCTGCCCACAGTCGCATAAGTTCGTATCACTCATGTTGATACGGTAAAGATGAGCCTTGGACGAGTAATGGTTCGACATAAGGCGGGACATCGTTCTGATGAATCCACGCGTCAAGTCCATTCCCTTGAACCAGGCTTTTCTTTGCACCTTAGGTCGTATGGAATACATCCAACGTCCCTTGGTGTCGTCGTCCCATTGTTTTTGCCAATCCAGGAGCGCACGCTGCCTCGGCAAACCGTAGCCGCTTTTTCATTACCCGGAATCGAGCAATGAGCGCGGACCCACACCACCGTGATGCTGAAGGACTGAGCCGCCAGGTTGTTTAAAGTCTTGCGTATTTCCGTGAGGAAAAACGCAGACTCCCTGGTCGGCTTCAGAGACCGGATAGCCTCAACAGAGCTAAAGCTATCGGTGAAGATGAAGTAGTGGTCAGGTGGCATGGTCTCGATGATTCGCAGTGCGCAGTAAACCGCGGCTAACTCTGCGACGTAAACCGAACTCGGGTCCTTCAGCTTAAAGAACAGCTGATAAGATTCATGATAAACACCGAAGCCCGTACAGCCGTCGAGCTTGGAGCCATCGGTGAAGAATCTGTTGTTTGGAGGAACATGGTTGTACTTTGATGCGAAGATCGACGGTACAACTCCCCGCAGAAGATGGTTTGGGATACCGCGAGTATCGGCTTTCATGGACGTGTCGAAGCCAATCAGGGTGCTACTGGTTAACGGAGGCGTGCGCTGTACCGTTGTGCTCGGGCTCCACTCCCACGATGACATAAAGTCATAGTATAAAAGCATGCGCCGAGACTCAACGTGAAGGTTCAGCAACGTTTCAAAGTTGTCAATTACCAGTTTATTCCTGTAATCACACCGGATCAGGAACCGGTAAGACAGTTCGTAGTAACGAGTTCGCAGAGGCAATACTCCCGCCAAGACCTCGAGGATCATGTTGTGAGTTGAGTGCATGCATCCCAAGACAATGCGAAGACTTCGGTACTGTATCCGCTGGAGAACCAACAAGCGTGATTTCGCAGCTGACTGGAAGCAGAAACTGCCATATTCCAGCACCGAGAGTATCGTTGTCTTGTACAGTCGAAGCAGGTCAGAAGGATGAGCACCCCACCGGTTGCCAGAGACACTGCGCAGAAAATTAGTTCTTTGCAGGCACTTTTGCTTCAAATAGTTAATGTGCTTCCCCCATGTTCCCTTTTGATCGAAGATGGTACCCATGTACATGAAGTGGTCCGACTGCTCGATAGTCTTTCCCGAGAGAGAAAGATTGAGCTGTGCCGGTTCATGCTTCCCTGTAAAAACGACCAGTTCCGTCTTCGCCGGAGAGAATTCAATACCCTTTTCAACTGCCCAATAGGCCAAGTTGTTCAGGGTATCTTGCAAGGGTTCTAGCAGATCGAATTCCTTCTTGGCAGCGATTGAAACCACTGCGTCATCTGCGTACTGTATAAGGGTGCAGTCTCCGGTCAAGCAATCATCGATGTCGCTGACGTAGAAGTTATACATGGATGGACTAAGGCGTGAGCCTTGTGCCAAACCCATGTAACTTATCCGGGTGATTGCCAGATCACCTTGCACAAAGTGCATGTGTTTTTCTGACAACAGGTTGATGAGGAAGTTGCACATCGTCGGATTGAGACCGCTCCGCCGCAGCTTTACTCCCAACACATCGATGGAGACTGAATCGAATGCACCCTTGATGTCTAGGAAGACAGAAGCCATTTGCTGTTTTTTACCACGGGCTATGTCGATTCCTGTGGCCAGCAAGACTAGACAGTCGCTTGTTCCCTTGCCTCTCCGGAAGCCGTACTGCGTGTCTGACAGCAAGTGCTCTCGTTCCATCCATGGTTCGAGGCGGTCGAGGATCATCTTCTCCAGCAACTTGCGTAGACACGACAGCAAGCTGATTGGACGATACGAGTTGTGGTCGGATGCCGGCTTACCGGGCTTTTGAATGGCAACCACCCGGACCTGTCGCCATTCGTGTGGAATTATGTTCTGCTCCACGAACGTGTTGAACAGATTCAACAGACGCTGCTTGGCGACGTCTGGAAGATTTTTCAGCAAGCTGAACTTGATCTTGTCCGGACCAGGAGCAGTGTTGTTGCCCGTCAATAGTGCTATGGAGAGCTCTACCATCGAGAAAGGAGGATTAGCATCGCTCCCATCAACAACGTCGAATGATGGTTGTGTCGGCACCGAGTCCGGGCACACCTTCTTGGCGAAATCCAAAATCCACTTGTCCGATTTTTCCACACTCTCGTTCGGAACGGAACCTCTTCGCATGGCCTTCGCAACGCGCCACAGAGTGCTCATGGACGTATCTGCTGGTAGTCCTTCAACGAACTCCCGCCAGTACATTCGCTTCTTCCGCTTCAGAGTATTACTGTACCTGCGATCAAGAGCTCTATACCTTTGGAAGTTCGCTGGGGATCCACACTTGCAGAAGTCCACATAAGCTACAGACCTGGCCGCCGAGAGATCCGTACACTCCTTGTCCCACCAGGGAAGTGGAGGGCGCGTTCGGATGTATGGTCCCGGGACGGGTTTCGTCTGAGCTTGTAACGCACTGTCATAGATCGTATTAGCCAGAAACGCATATTCTTCAAGCGGTGCCAACCCAGCTCGCAACTCAACTCCAATGGAGACTGCCTCCGCGTACTGTTTCCTGTAACCGTCGGGACTTCACTAGTGAAGGTCTCCGCGGCTATCGCGTAGTAAATTCGTAAAAATACCATGCTTGGGTAGTGTTTGTGTGTCTGGTGGTTTTCTCCCAGCGAAGACTCGGCTCATCGTCCACCAACAACATCCCAGTGTGCAGCCAGCGCTACCAACGAACTTCCATAACCCGCCACCAGAGGAGCTGTTAGCTGTGGGCGGGGAGGCGAAAGGAGTCGTGACAGGAAGGATGGGGATCAGGGGTGAAGGCTCGGATGAAGATGAGGAGGCAAGGGGAAGAACTAGGACCGCCATCATGCTGGGAGTCCGCGGAATCGTTCTATTCCCCGGACGACGCCAAAGCGAACAGATCTGTCGACTACCATCTGTTCCGCCAAGTTACTTTTAATAGTGCCCAGTAGTGCCCATCAGTGCCCAGAAGTGCCCAGCATCACCAGCTGGACCAGTAGGAGAGCAACGCCGAGTTGCTAGAGTGCAGGAGTTGATTTGGAGGACACCAGGTACGCCAGTAGTCTCCACAGTACGCCCAAAGATCCCTACCCACCCCAAAACCCAACCGTCACGACCCTAACCTCAAACCATCTACTGCCAGGACCCCTTGTGTTTGGTGATAACCGTCTCAGTACCAACGACGGCTCACCAGTGTCGCTGACACCTACCGGGGACTCAAACCACCTCGAGTCTCCCCGAACGCAACCGTTACCGGGATAACCTGCTTGACCTGTGCCTATCCGGGGATTCCGGGCACCCTCGACGGTGTACCGAAGGCCACAGCCGTAACCATCTGTGGTGAGGCCAGGACGAGCAGCGGACGGGTCCATCGACGACGCGCCGTAGGAGAGTCACCTTGGACGGCAAGCGGTCGTGCACGCGTACGCCAGCTTGAAGAAGCGGAAGTGAAGAAGGAGAAGAAGGAGGGAGCGGAAGTGTGTAGCAGAAACAGGAAGGTGGACATCGCCGGCGAGCTGCGATCGACGACGGGGCCCCGAAGAAGAAGTGAAGGAAAAGGTCAGATTAGTCTGTAAGAAAGTGGGAGGAATAAAGAGAAGTGTAGAGAGAGAGAATAAAGTGTGTAGAGTTTTGGACCGCACACCTGGAGTTTTACATTGGACATCACAAGCATTCCCCAGCTGCGCGACTTGACTAAAGGCGTGCCGACCCTGAGGGCCTTGAACTCTGGGAGTCTCTGTGACGCTCAGTAGTCGGACAACCCCATAAGTTACACTTTGGCGCCCAACAAAAATTTGACCTTTAGTCAGTTTTCAAGGGTAATCCAGCTTGGGAAGAATTGCTTGTGAAGAACCAACCAACGCAGGCGTCTCTGGGAAAACGCCCAGCCAGCCTAGAATAACGTTCGCATTAGTGCGACCAAATTACATTCTCTATACACTGCGATTGATCATTCCATTTTTCATTGAAGGGGTTCTGATGTCCAAAATTGTGTGAGAAGGGCGATTGTTGAAAAGAAGGTCGGAGTTGTTAAGGATTAAATTGAATCGAGATTGTTTGGAGCACATTGTTTTGTCTGTGTGTGGTGATCGTTCGGATAGTTGAAATAAAACAACAAGAAAAGTGAGCATTTATTAGCCACAGAAGCAATTCGTTTGGACGAAAGCTTCTTTACAAACTTACGTACTAATTTCAACTATAATTTTTGGTAATTTATTTTTTTTTGTTTGAAGTTGTAGTGATCGTTCTTTTTAAATTTTAAATTTGTTGATTTTCCTACGCATTTTCAAAATGGAACACGATACTCTTCGAGCCCAATACTACTCGATGGATGCAAATCATTTGCTTGATGATGAGTTGCAGCATGAATTAACCATACGCGAGGTCAACACAGCAGGAGTGTCGCGCAGTCAATGCATTCGTATGTTGCGTGGAATGTTGAGAACTGAAAGAGAAAATCGAGAAAATAATTATAAACCAGGTTGGAGTTCATTGTTGTTTGAATTACGGTGTTGTGACGAAAAAGTGTCACAAATAATTTTGGCTTTGGAAGGTCCTAAGAAAAAAAAGGTCCCTGATCAAAATTGGAAGACTAGGCTACTCCACTGCTTGTTCCGTTTAGAGCGAGCAAAAGCTCACGCGAAAGAGGAAGCAGATTTGGGTAGCATTGGTATGATGGCGAGCGAATGTTTGAAAATGTTGAGAGTATATTTTTCTCTGTTCTCTCCTCACCCGGAGGTGCGAAGTGCTGAACTTTCGATTTTGAATGAAAGCTTACGCAAACTTCGGGAGGATGGAGAACCTGGAGAGAATCAGGAGGAAGATGAGATCGAGTCGAACGAAGACCTAGCTGAAGGAGAACAAGATTTGCAGAGAGAGCCAGAAGTAAGTGAGGAAGATAATAGAGTGATTGGAGAGATTGGTGTGTTTGGAGAGATTGGTGTGTTTGGAAAGAGCGTGAGCGTAGATGAGCATAACATACTGGCGGAGATTGGTGTAGTTGGTGGAAGTAAACAACCCAATAAAGCTGCGAATGAAATCGTCTCAGGACTTATGAATGAAAATGAGAAGTTGACGAATACGGTGGCTCTGCTAATGGAGCGAATGGCAATTCTAGAAGCGAGCAACGCTGTCGCAACTAAGGCTTTGAGAGAGAAAGCTTCCAACAGCACACAGGTGAATGAGGACTCTCTGCAAAGTGAGCAAGAGAAAGCACAAAAATCAGTTGATTTTTGTGAATGGATCAAGAAAAAGTACGGGTCGTTCGACAGTCTCAAGGGTAGTGAACAAAATTCGAAGTTCAACCAGGCGTCGGGGAGCAGATCAGACAATGTCTCGAACAACAGGCGGTTGCCGGTGCACAAATGGTCTGTGACGTACGACGGGATGGACAACGGTAGAAGGTTGAATGAGTTCATTAAGGAGGTAGAATTTAACGCGAGATCGGAGAGGTTTGATGACGACGAGCTTTTCATGTCTGCACATCACCTGTTTACGCGTAAAGCGAGGGCGTGGTTCATGGAAGTGAATAGTAACAACGAGCTGAGGACGTGGAAAAATCTGGTAGAAGAACTTAAGAATGAGTTCTTGCCAGTGGACATTGACTACCAGTACGAGCGCCAGGCGACCATGCGGAAACAAGGTCCGAAGGAGAAATTCCAGGATTATTATCTGGACATGGTGCGAATTTTCCGGAACATGTCGGTTCAGTGGGATGCAGATCGGAAATTTAAGCTATTGTTCAGGAACACCAGGGAGGATTGCAAGACGGCGATGCTCGCCGCCAAAATCAAAACAATTCCAACTATGCGTGAATTTGGAAAACAGTTTGATTCGATCAACTGGCAAATTTACAACAACAACACTAAGGAAAACAACTACCCACCTAGAAGGAACGCAAAGATCGAGGAAATTGGACAGCAGCAGTCGTACCAGAGAGGCGGAAATGGAGGGAACCGTTTTCAGGAGAACCGTTTCCAGGAGAACCAAGGTGGCCAAAAGACTGGTTATCAAGGAAAAAACTTCAACCCAAACTACAAACCACCGATTAAGCAGAGTTTCTCAACCCAACAAGGTGGAAAACCTCCTCCGTCAGGTGGGAAACCTCAATTCCAACCGAAACCGTTGGCTAAGCAGGAGAGTGGTTCAAGACCGGAGCGAAAACCGGAGGAAGCAAGACCAGGTCCAAGCGGAACTGACCCACTTCAAAGGATTTTGAAGGCGTACATTCCTATTAAAAAGGGTGTATGTTTCAACTGCCACGATGAAGGACATAGGTTCCAGGACTGTGACGAGACGAGGAAAACTTTCTGTGAGAACTGTGGTTTTCCAGGGTTTCCAACCAAAGATTGTCCTTTTTGTGAATCAAAAAACGTGCGACGGACTGCTCAGTGAGGCAGAGCAGTCGCATCAACGAAGCCGAAAGACCTCTTGCTGAAGAAGAAGACGTGTCAGCCACACTTCAGGAGTTAGGATACTCGCAGGTGGGCCAGGCCACCGAGAGCGACGAGATTGCTTCGATGCTCGTCAAGCTCAGTGGAGACGCCAGGCCATTCACGAGAGTCGAGCTCATGGGAATTGGCGTGATTGGGCTTCTGGACAGCGGAGCACAACGGACAGTTTTAGGGGTCGGTGCGAAGAAGATCATGAAAGCGTTGAATCTGAAGCTTGAACCTTCGGATGTCAACTTGAAAACAGCCGCGGGAGATGATTTGGAAGTCCTTGGGAGTGTAGAGATTCCATTCACGTTCAACGGCTGCACTAAATTGCTGAATGTTTTGATCGCCCCGAAACTGCACCGTAGATGTGTTTTAGGCTACGATTTCTGGTTGAAATTTGGAATTCGACCAGCAGTACAGAACGAGATGATTGAATTTTTGGATGATGGAGCACACGAAGGTCTGGACGACGAGGAAACGTTGTCAGACGAACAGAACCGCGAGCTGGAGGAGATTAGAAAACTGTTTCTGGTGGCGGAGCCAGGTCTCTTGAACCAACAAGATGGAACACAAGATAGAATTGAAAGAAGAATTTGTTCACGCGGATCCGGTGAGGCAGAATCCTTATCCGTGGAGTCCGGAGATCCACCGGAAGATCCACCTTGCAGTCGAGAAGATGATTCGTGAAGGGATTATCGAACCGTCGGAGTCCGACTGGGCACTTCCGGTTGTGCCAGTTAAAAAGCGCGATACTGACGAAATTAGACTTTGTTTGGATGCGAGAAAACTTAATGAGCGAACAAAAAGGGATGCGTACCCATTACCGCACCAGAACCGGATCTTGAGTCATCTCGGTCCGGTGAAATATCTGTCCACCATTGACCTGTCACAAGCTTTCTTACAGGTTCCGCTTGATCCGGAGTCAAGGAAGTACACAGCTTTTATGATACCAGGCATGGGGCTGTTCCAATTCAAACGGCTTCCGTTTGGGTTGGTTAATAGTCCCGCCTCGCTTAGTAAATTGATGGACAAAGTCCTAGGTCATGGTGCGTTAGAGCCGGCGATTTTCGTTTATTTAGACGATATCGTCGTTGCGAGTCAAACGTTTGACGAGCATGTGCAAAGGTTGAGGGAGTTAGCGAAACGCTTGAAGGAAGCCAACTTATGCATCAATCTTCAAAAATCAAAATTTTGCTGCCAGGAGTTACCGTATCTTGGGTACATTCTGTCCCAAGATGGGCTACGACCTAATCCTGATCGCGTCCAAGCGATCATCGGATATCAGGTTCCTCACTCGGTAAGAAAATTACGTCGATTCCTCGGTATGGCCAATTATTACCGACGGTTCATCGCAAATTTTAGTGAAATTACATCACCTCTCACTGACTTATTGAAAAATAAGCCAAAGAGGGTGGTATGGAACACGGCAGCTGATTGTGCATTTAAGACCATCAAAGAGCGGCTCATTTCTGCCCCTGTGATGGCAAATCCTAACTTTACGCTTCCATTCACCGTCCAAACGGACGCGTCGGACAACGCTATCGCTGGCGTCCTCACACAGGTGCATAATGGGGAGGAGAAAGTGATTGCTTACTTTTCTGAGAAATTGAAGGGGGCGGAACTCCACTACCACGCAGCCGAGAAGGAAGGCTTAGCCGCACTTCGAAGCATAGAAAAGTTCAGGTGTTACATTGAAGGTACGAGGTTCAACTTGGTGACCGATTCTTCAGCCCTGACTTTTATTATGCGATCTAAGTGGCGGTCTTCTTCTCGGTTGAGTCGGTGGAGTATCCTCCTACAACAATACGACATGGAGATTAAGCATCGCAAAGGTAAGGACAACATAGTTCCGGACGCGCTCTCCCGATCCATCGAGAGTCTTGAAGAAGAGCCCGAGGACGGTTGGTACCGGAAACTATTCGCCGCCGTCAAGGACGATCCCGAGAAGTACACGGACTTCCGGATCGAGGACGGCAAGCTCTACAAGTTTGTCGCAGCAAAGTCTGACGTCATGGACTATCGTTTCGAGTGGAAACAGTGTATTCCAGTCTCGCTGAGAAACCGGATATTGAAGGAAGAACACGACGAGAATCTCCACATTGGGTTTGACAAATGTGTTGAGAAGATCAAACAACGGTACTACTGGCCACGGTTGTCATCAGATGTTAGGAAGTACTTCGCGAAGTGCGAGCCGTGCAAAGTAAACAAACCGTCTACGAAGTCAACTGCGCCGGAAATGGGGAAACAGCGTGTCGCTACGCGACCCTTCCAGATCATATGCATCGACTATATCCAGTCTCTGCCACGGAGCAAGCAGGGCAACGCTCATTTATTAGTGATCATGGATCTATTTTCTAAATATTGCCTGCTTGTTCCCGTGAAAAAGATTTCTGCGATTAGTGCTTGCAAGATTCTGGAAGAGTTGTGGTTTCGACGACTGTCCACTCCCCAAATCCTAATCAGTGACAACGCGACGACGTTTTTGTCGAAAGAGTTCCAGAGTTTGCTGGAACGATATGATGTTCAGCACTGGGCTAATGCGCGGCACCGAAGTCAGGCGAACCCGGTGGAACGTCTTAACCGCACCATCAACGCTATGATTCGATCGTACGTGAAGCTTGACCAGAAGCTTTGGGACACAAAATTGTCGGAAATCGAGTTCGTGCTTAATAACACCATTCACTCGACGACTAAATTTAGTCCGCATTGCGTCGTTTTTGGTCACGAGATCATCAGTAAGGGATCGGATCACAGGCTTGAGAAGGAGCAAGAACTCAGCGAGGAAGAGAGAATAAAAAAATTCGACGGAGTAACGAAGAGAATTTATGAGTTCGTGAGAGAGCAGCTGAAAAAAGCTCACGAGGAGACTAAACGGAAGTACGACCTTAGACACCAGCGATACTCACCAAGTTTCGATGTGGGTCAGCGTGTGTATAAAAAAAGCTTTCGTCAGTCGTCGGCAGGAGACCAATACAACGCCAAGCTCGGACCCCAGTACACACCGTGCATCATCGTCCGTAAGAAGGGCACCAGCTCGTACGAGGTGTCGGACTTGAACGGAAAGTCCCTCGGCGTGTTCTCGGCTGCCGATCTCAAGGCGTAAAGGACCTAAAACAAAACCTACATTTAGTCACCGAAAGCTGAACCGCGGATTAAAATTGGGGTACGGTACGAGTTATGATCAAACCTTTTTCCTAAACTAACCGACTACTCCAGTTTGTCAACTCCAAGGAGGTCTGCAGCGTTCGGGCGGGAAATGTCAGGAAAATCCAAAAAGTAGGTGGCATAGTGGATGCACCGTGCTTAGGAACCAGTACGTGGGTGTCATTAGGTACACGACGTACGACAAATCAAGGATCGTTCCAAAAAGCTAGCAAAAAAATTGAAAAGTCAATGAATTTATCATTTTAATTGGTTTTGAATGATTTTAAAATCTGGTACCAGTGAAAGAATATTTATGAATGAACGGAGAGGAGAGAGGAGTTGTAAAAGTTTTCTATGAATGAATGAGAGGGAGAGAGTGCAAGTGCATTTCATCCTGTGCGCGTTTACATAACTTGCATGCAAGATCGTAAACATAATTTGATCTGCAGCAGTGTGTGTGAATGTGTTTAAAGGGAAGAGGCGGACTTGTTAGGGAAACTATTCACTGTTTATGTCACGATCACTAGAATTTTCAAATTATAAAATATCCTGTCAATTAACAATCGGGAAACATAGATTGCTACTGTTCACCATACTTACGTTTTCATAGTCATAGAGTTTAGTGTTGAGTTTTAAGAGGGAATTTTCAGGGATTACCAAGCGAAAATCGTTGTTATCCACAGAGATCAACATGGCCATTAAATTTCGTACGAAAATAAACATGATAAAACCGATTTTCGCCCCGCGCGCACCCAAAAATTCTCCAATTAAAATCTCAACACACTTTTCACATGTTTACAGCATCTTAAAGCACATTTTAGTGACAGATGATTGACAGATTCTGTGAGTTCCCTGATAAGATCGCATGCACACAGACACAACGGTGATAACGAGATCTCGAGATAATGTACTAAAACGCAACTCCGACAACGTTGAAATATTTCATGTATAGTCACACATGACTTTACTTTTGTATATAATTGCTCCGGAGCCCCAGTCATAAACTTATTCATTTTTTTTAATCTATTTATTTGCATGCTATTTATTGAATTTTAAAATGTTCATGTGCATGTGTTATTTAATTTATTTTCTTGTAGTGATTTCGTTAATTTTAATGTTTTTGCTAATTACCTTTTCAACAATTGGTGAGTTACCACGAAGTATATAGATGGATTATTCGCTGGAGGCCGGAGTTGAAATATACGTTGAGGGCCAGTACACAGGTTTGACCTGCTAAACAGCGCGGAGAGGGATTTTATCCTTCGTTGAAGCCTTATGACCCCGATAATTCCTATCACAATACTTCGCAAATCTCACATGTTTCTTATATATTTTTGGATGTTAGAGTTCAGATTTGAATGGTGAAATGTTTCATGAGCTACCGTAAAGGTAGTGAATTCCGGTCCTGTGTTCGTTATGCTTGGTTCGGAAGGTTCAGCTAGGCCGCACCGGTTGGGGACTCGCAAAAAATTCACAAATAAAACGAATTTTTGAGTTGCAAAAAAAAAAATCCTTGCTCTCAAGTATTTTTTTTACCCGAGCTGGGGGAGAGTGTAACCGTCGGGACTTCACTAGTGAAGGTCTCCGCGGCTATCGCGTAGTAAATTCGTAAAAATACCATGCTTGGGTAGTGTTTGTGTGTCTGGTGGTTTTCTCCCAGCGAAGACCCGGCTCATCGTCCACCAACAACATCCCAGTGTGCAGCCAGCGCTACCAACGAACTTCCATAACCCGCCACCAGAGGAGCTGTTAGCTGTGGGCGGGGAGGCGAAAGGAGTCGTGACAGGAAGGATGGGGATCAGGGGTGAAGGCTCGGATGAAGATGAGGAGGCAAGGGGAAGAACTAGGACCGCCATCATGCTGGGAGTCCGCGGAATCGTTCTATTCCCCGGACGACGCCAAAGCGAACAGATCTGTCGACTACCATCTGTTCCGCCAAGTTACTTTTAATAGTGCCCAGTAGTGCCCATCAGTGCCCAGAAGTGCCCAGCATCACCAGCTGGACCAGTAGGAGAGCAACGCCGAGTTGCTAGAGTGCAGGAGTTGATTTGGAGGACACCAGGTACGCCAGTAGTCTCCACAGTACGCCCAAAGATCCCTACCCACCCCAAAACCCAACCGTCACGACCCTAACCTCAAACCATCTACTGCCAGGACCCCTTGTGTTTGGTGATAACCGTCTCAGTACCAACGACGGCTCACCAGTGTCGCTGACACCTACCGGGGACTCAAACCACCTCGAGTCTCCCCGAACGCAACCGTTACCGGGATAACCTGCTTGACCTGTGCCTATCCGGGGATTCCGGGCACCCTCGACGGTGTACCGAAGGCCACAGCCGTAACCATCTGTGGTGAGGCCAGGACGAGCAGCGGACGGGTCCATCGACGACGCGCCGTAGGAGAGTCACCTTGGACGGCAAGCGGTCGTGCACGCGTACGCCAGCTTGAAGAAGCGGAAGTGAAGAAGGAGAAGAAGGAGGGAGCGGAAGTGTGTAGCAGAAACAGGAAGGTGGACATCGCCGGCGAGCTGCGATCGACGACGGGGCCCCGAAGAAGAAGTGAAGGAAAAGGTCAGATTAGTCTGTAAGAAAGTGGGAGGAATAAAGAGAAGTGTAGAGAGAGAGAATAAAGTGTGTAGAGTTTTGGACCGCACACCTGGAGTTTTACATTGGACATCACAAGCATTCCCCAGCTGCGCGACTTGACTAAAGGCGTGCCGACCCTGAGGGCCTTGAACTCTGGGAGTCTCTGTGACGCTCAGTAGTCGGACAACCCCATAAGTTACATTCCAGTCGATATTTCGCGTCAGATCGTAAGGCATCTCCACCGTTGTCGATTGCTGTGGGCCATGGCTAACCAGAATAGCGATCGGCAAATGATCACTACCACGAGGATCTTGAAGCACGGTCCAGTCACAGAGAACTGCCAAACTGTTGGAACAGAGCGACAAGTCGATGGCACTCGCCTTCGTACCGGACGTAGTTGGCGTTGGAGGTGTTGCAATCCGCGTAATTTGCTTGTCCCTGTTTAGGAGGGTCATCTGGAAGTCGTCGCACAGTTCATGAATCAGATATGCTTGAGGGTCTGTCTTGTGACTTCCCCACTCGGTGCTGTGAAGATTAAAGTCACCAAGAACTAGTCGCGGTGCCTGCAACAGCTCAAGCATACCCCACAACTTTTGTCGAGTTAACGACACCTGTGGGGGAACATAGACGGACACAATGCAAATGTCCAGTCCTCTGATCCTGGCCTGTACTGCGACTGCTTCGATTCCTCCTAGCTTCGGGAGCGTGACCTTTCTAAAAGTGTGGCATTTCCTGACCCCAATCAGTACGCCTCCACCTCTATTTGGTCCTGCCCTGCTCTCTGTGATGATGTTGTACCCCCGGAAAGCTGGCGTCTCATCTCCGATAAGAAACGTTTCGCTCAGCGCAAACACATCACAGTCCCGTTCGAATGCGAATTGTTGAAAATCGTTTAACTTGGGGGTTAAACTTCTACAATTCCATTGTAGGAAGGAGATGCCATTTTTCGTTTTTGGTGTATTACCCATCAAAGGAAATGAACGACAAGAGGGGCATCGTGGTAGCAAGCTGTTTCCCGATGTGTCTAGCGAGAGGCTCAAACCGCTTTATGATTAAACGCGTCGGTTCACTCACGAAAGAGCACAGCCATTCCACGATTGTGGAAAAAGGAAGGACTCCTTTGAAGGCATCGGTGATCGGATTCAGTTGAGGAACCGGTTTTAGAGGGATCTTTGGCAGCTTGGGAACGGGCTTCAGCGGCTTGAGAGGAATCGGTGCCGGCTTCGGTGTCGGCTTCGGAGCGGGCTTACCCGACGGACCGAAAGGAAAATCCTCCTCGAAGTTCAACGAGTCACTTTCCTTACCCTTGCCGCCAGCGGCTTTTGTGGACTTGGAAACCTTGTTGCGCTTCGGATTTGGTCCGGAAGAGTCACTTTCCTCGTCTCTCCGGAAGAGGACTTCCTCCTCGTTTTCCTCGTCCCCCGAATCATCTGCCAAGGGGGCGAAACGATTGGATTGGTTCGCCTGACTAAGGATTTCCGCGAAGGACTTCTTGGAGCGTTCCTTCAAGGATCGCTTCATCTTGTCCTCGCGCTCCTTGTACTTTGGGCACTGCCGAGTTTTGTGCGGTTCCCCGCCACAAAGCAGGCATTTTTCAGCCTGCTTTTGGCATTCCACGTCCTTGTGGGGGCCTGCGCACTTTGAGCACTTGCTCTTGTTGCTGCAGTAGGTCTTGGTGTGTCCCAACTGCTGGCAGTTTTCGCAGCTCATCACTCGCGGAACGTACAATCGAACTGGAAGCCGAAGCTTGTACAGCTCAATGTAGTCCGGCAGAGCTGACCCTGCAAAAGTCACCCGAAACGAGGCAGAAGGAATGAACTTCTTCTGGCCACCCTCGGTGGTGACGTTGCCCAGTTGCCGGCACTCGAGTACCTCCACAGCTGGAAGTTTAGGGTTCTTGAAGCGTCCCACCGCCCTTGAGAGGTCGACAAGCGACAGACTGTCATCGGTCACCACGCCGTCGATTTCGACTTTGTGGGCCGGAATCCAAACACGGTACTCGACACAGAACCGAATGTCTTTCACGATCTGGTTAGCTTCCTCCGCGGAGTTCACGATCACGCTGAGCTTGCTCTTGTTCAGCTTAGTACATTGTACCAGCCCAGGATAATGGTTATGCAGATCTTTTGTGATCCGAACGAAGTTAAGGGGTTTTTGTTTGGGCCGGAAGAAGACCACCCACTCCGTCTGCGAGCCCCCCACGTACTGGCGAGCGCGAGCTTGAACTGGTCTTTCCTTGTCACCTGGTGGATTTGGAATTGGAGGGATCGGAGGGGTTGGTGCCGGTGGAATAGGATTCGGATTTGGCGGAATCGGAGGGGTTGGTGCCGGTGGAATTGGATTCGTATTTGGCGGGATCGGAGGGGTTGGGTTCGTTGGAATAGGAGTTGGATTTGTTGGGACCAGAGGACTTGGATTCAGTGGAAGAGCTGGATCCGGTTTTTGTGTTGGAGGGGAAGTGGGATCAGGTTTTGGGTATGGTTTCGGAGACAGTCGAGACTTGCGTTTCTTCGCTTTGCGCCCGCCAGTGCCCTTCACAACGACCTTGGTGTCCTTTCCGTAGAGTTCCAACGCGGTTTGGTTAGAAGGCACTCCTGGGAGAGGATCAACTTCACCCTCGTTGTCCGTGTCCCAGTCTTCGGACTCGGACATTTTTTCCACCTGGTCCTCATCCGGATCCATGGTTGGAATGAAAAACGAAAGAAAAACTAATACAAAAGCTAATCAAGATTTACGCGAAAAAGAAAAAAAAACCCAAGGAAGAGAAAAAAAAATATGACTAACAAAAAAAAACTATGAGAAAAAAAAAACTAAAAGCAAACAAAAAACTCGCCTTTCACACTCACCGCCGAACTGGCCGCACTGGCTGCCGCCCGCAGCGGGATGCGCGGGAAGCTCGTTTTCGCGCGCTTGTTGTTGTTGTTGTGCTGCCTGCTGCCAGCCACACACAAACACCGGGGTTGTCTCCGACCTGGCCTGGCCGAAAACTGGTCCGCCGACCGCACTCGACTCTCGGGGGCCGCCTCCTGCGACCACCGCTCGTCTGCGTCTGCCGCCGCCTCCTCCTGCTGCCGCCTCACGGTAGCGGGAACTCGGGAAGCTGCCTTGGGGAACCGCCGCTTCTGCGCCGTCGCCGTGTCCGCTGCGTCCAAAACGTGGTGCCTCGCACCACCTGCAACCGCCGGAACGGAAAATCGCCGTCGAAAACGCCGAAATATCGCGCTAAAAAACTCGCGTAAGAGACAACTCGTCAACACGACCGACTCGTACCGAGTTTGACAGGAGAATCCAGAAATTTGATTTGTGATTTCCACCACAATTTGCACATTTAAATTGGGTGATTTCTTTCACGGGACAATTGTCCTTGTCGTGAGAAGAATCCCCGCAAACCATGCATTTTGGAACCATGGCGCAATGATCAGTACCGTGACCGAATGCCTGGCAACGCCGGCACTGGGTCAGATTCTGCCCATTACCGCCATGTTTCTTAAGATGCTCCCACTTTACCCGTACATGGAACAAAAACTGAACTTTGTCCAAAAGTTTCAAATTGTTGATTTCATTTCTGTTGAAATGAATCAGATAAAATTGTGAAGTCAAACCAAAGCGAGAAATATTCCCGTTTGATTTTTTCTTCATTGGTATTACTTGGGATGGGGCAAAGCCAAGCAACACCTTAAGTTCGTTTTTGATCTCGTCCACCGACAAGTCGTTGGAGAGACCTTTCAGGACCGCCTTGAATGGACGAGCATTCTTGGTCTCATACGTGTAGAAATTGTGTTTGTGGTTTTTCAAATAACCAACAAAAGTTTGGTGATCTTGTAAAGATTCCATCAACAAGCGACATTCTCCTCTTCGACCAAGCTGGAACGAAACCTTCAAATTGCAAGTTTCCTTGCAATTCTTCAGTTGCGTTCGAAAGGGCTTTTGTAATTACAAAAAACTTAATAATTACAGAGGATCTTGTGTGTAAATGTTAGTGGGAGGGGAGCCGATTACCCGCGGCCTACTCGGGGTTAGTAGGGAAGGGATTGATGTTAAAGACAAGGCGTGGGAAGGGAAGGTTGGCAGCAACTTTGGTGAGCCCGTTTTGATTTGAGTTGTATTGTTGATTTGATTTTGGTTGGCCGCGGTGGGTTTTCTTGAAGTAATTCGTTGGCTGTCAAAAATTGATCGCGGTAGATCGCGGTGGATATTTTTCTACCACAGTTTTTTTGTGTGATCAATCTGGTAGATGCTTTGGTGGATTTTTGACGGTTCCAATTATTTCAGGAAGGTTCACGGTTGGCCGGAATCGGATTAACAATACAACTTTGGTGTTTTTCTGTCTGATTAGATAACGTTATGAGGGGTCATTTGTGAGTTTCCACAATTGGTGAACTCTATCATTTGGCTCATGTATGGATGGAAGCATGAATGGATTTAATTTTATTATAATTTTTTTCATTGACCAATTTATTTTAATGTATCAATTTATTTCAACTTATTAATTTCAATCTATCTATTTACTTTAATTTATCCTTGTATGTATCTTATATTTTACATATTTTTTCCCCACTTTCCCTCTTCTTTTTCTTCTTTCCTTCTTTCATGTCGCGTAAAAAATAATATACCGGTCGTTAAACGAGAATGTCTAACTCGAGTTCATGCGTCGTTTTTACGGATTCGTTCTCCTCTTACTCTGATCTTATTTTTCCGATAATTATAAATATAACGTAAAAGATATAACTACCTATAACGACTTCGGCTTAAAAATGCACCATTCGTAAAAATTTACCATTCGTGATAGTGTCACTTTATTAATAACTGCTCGAAACGAAAACTTTCAGTTACTATTTTTCGCAATTCTGTCGGTCTCGTAGATTACTATTTTCGGATCATTTCGTCATAAAATCCTGCAACACGATGAAATCATTGCAAACCTCACTATAAAGTTTTGATTTAATTCATTTGGAAACCACAGAAAATACAATTTAATCTATTGCTTAAATAGTAAAAGGAGGAGCCCTTCTTACAGCGTCGTTGCTCGGAAGGCACGCCGACGAGGGAATGAATGATAATTTTACCCCGCGTTCGAATTAAAACTATTTCTAAATCAATGATTGTGTATCTTTCCGCAGCCGGCTGCCTAAGATTTTTAAAATTTCAACAGATAAACAAATTGCTTATGGTCGCATCACCTACCACAGTGAATCCTGACCTCATACCCACCTTACTAACCCCTCAAAACTCATGTGATACTTTGTCGGAGACGCAGTCGATTTGGCGGTCCCATCACTCAAGTATCGGACTAACATTCCCATCCACTTCCCCGTGTCTTACCACTGGTCGTGGCCGGCGTCGGTATTGATCAGCATGATAGGGACCTTTGAAAATTGCGAAGGGGTGATGATTGGTTCCTACTTTTCATCTGTGGTCCACGGAGCAATTTTTGGGGGTCCTGGTCAATAACGAAGTAGCAGCTACGGGTAGACACCAATGCTATGCTAATTCTTCAGTTGCGTTCGAAAGCTGGCCAAATCAGAGACGGAAGTCACTACAATTGGCGGAGCCTTTACTCGTTTCTCGACGGCAGAAGGCTCAGTACGAGGAGAAGGATCCTTGTCAACAGTTTCGGATAAAACACCGAAACTGTTTGTCAATGGAATTGGAGGATTGACCTCACTTTCAGAATCAGAATCAGACCTCAGAAGAGGCTGTTTTCTTTTTCTGTTTCCATTAGCCGGTTTAGCGTTCAAACGCTTCACCGACGTAACGACCAAATCTTCAGAAGATTTGCGTTTACCTTTGTTTTGACGCATTTTGCAAGCAAAGTTCTCTTTTAAAAAGATGGCTTCGTTTGTAAAATACAACAAAATTTTAGGTGGAGTTAGTCTTGGAAAGACTGTTTAGAATTTTGGAAAGTAACTCAGGTAGTCTTTAAAAAGACTGTGAATTTTGTTTGAAATAACTCTGAGCTTAGGTAGTAAAAAATACCGCAGCTCTAGTGTCCGTTCACCACGAAGGTTCGCAAGACACCGGTAAGTTTTTACTTGAAAACTGTCTACAGACGGCGTTCCATCCGGATCTTGCTTCCCTCTCCGGTTTGGACCAGAAGAATGGATCCGGATCTTGCTTCCCTCTCCGGTTTGGACCAGAAGAATCAACTGGATTTCTCCGTTTTCTTCTTGTTACCAGAGCGATGATTAAGGTGCAGATCATACAGTCGAATGCACCTGTTCGAGATGTGACGAAAATGTAAACAATTGCATTCTAACCACATCTAATGTTATTGAATGGGATGCACTCCTTACTTGCAATATCGATTATCCTAAAGAAAAAAATCACTCGAATTATTGTTTGTTTACATCATGAATCATTTATGCAACATACCTGAGCGGCTGTGATTGTTTTTCACACGAAATCCACCATTTATTATAAAATTTGCGTTTCACCTCGCACAGAACATCTTACATTAAACTGGTTTGTTTTTATCTTCCACTTGAACTGTCAGTTGCAACACAAACTTGTAATTTGAAATTAAATGCTAATTGAGTTTACAATTCGTAAGTTTTACATCTGAAATATGTTTACATGCTTTTCATATTTTCAAATTTACGATTTTCGAGAACCAAAAACTCAATTTACATAAGATTTATCGATTACATTTAATCTCATTTTACAAGAAGGTTGTTTTAATCAAATTTAACTTTTTACAATGAATTTCAAAATTACATTGAGCATGTTTACATCTAAAACGTAGTTTCAGTGTAGGGTAAATTTACATTTTTTTTTATGTGTACACCTGCCTCCCATTCTGCGAACTCGTTCTGGTAATCGTTAAGCACCTCCTTCTTGTTATTGTCACCGTGGAACAGCTGTTGTTGTGAGTCCGTCACCTCTTGCTTCGGCGCTACAGACGAACCTTGAACTCCCGGCCCGACAATCGCTGCTTATTAAGGCAGTTAGGTTAGGTTGCGCGTACCCTTCAAGAATTCGCCTCCAGCTTGCGCCGATCGTCCACCTCCTCCTCTAATTTCAAGGCTTGTTCCGTTCCGCATCCGCGCCGTTCCCAGATTATGCTGGGCTCATTGTTGTCATTGATCTTTAGCCGCATCGGATCGCCTTGGCCTTGGCGAGCGTTCCCGAGCTCTTGAGGAAATTTCCCAGTTTCTTGGCGAACGTTTCGGCGATTCGCTGGGGGACGGTAACATTCCGCGCATGCTGGCGTAGCCCGTAGGCGTTGGGATTCAGCTTCGAAATTGTTAACTTCGCTGTTTAATTCACCGAGGTTTTCGAGAATTTCCGCGATCGCTCGTTATCGTAAAGGGCGGATGATGAAGCTTATTCCAAGCCTGCTCCATCTCTTCAGTAAAGTCGCACCAAAATATCAATGTCCATCAGGATGTGGTGCGCATTTTATCACACAAATCTGCCAACAAAATCAACCATTAAAATCTTAACTCGACCCCTCAAAAAATCATACCCTTCTCCTCTTTGAGTTGCAGTCAGAAATCTTCCGTCTTCCCGTCCGATTCGTCCACCCGTCCACCTCCACTCGGCCACCACAAACTTTGTCAGCCTAGTTGTCACCATATTTTTCGGCCCCCGCATCTGCTCCGTCGGATTCGCCGGTCCCGCCATCGGTGTAAACGGTGTACTACGGATTGTAGATTATCACGTTCACCGTCGGCGCCACAACACGGGGCGATTTCACCTGCTCCGAGCGCCACAAACCAGCAGCGATTTCACCACCGAGTGGGCAAAAATAAAACACACTGATTGCTTTATTTATTTTTCCCGAAACTGCAGGAAAAAAACCAAAACAAATACCGAGTTGCCAAACCCGATTAAAAACTACTCGACTTAAGCCAGCAAGGTTGCAAGATCGATTCGTTTGGTTCAAAAGTCGAGCAGACGCTGACCGCTTTAATTCGCTTTAACGCGCGTTAACTTGCGATAACTTGCTTTAAGGTGACGTTATGTGAAAACTCGGCACGATGAGTAGCGTTGATGCTTTTCGAGCTAGTTTTTGTGCGTTTTAGTGTGTTATCGCGGAGTGACGTCCCCCTCGGGGAATATTTGGATGGAAGTAGCGCACCGTGCAAACCAAACCGTATGAAACTTGGGTTTTCCATACATTTTTTCGATTTTTCCCATACAAACTTCACCTCCGAGTATCAATGAGTAAATGATGACTGATTTTGCCCAGAAAAAAAATGACCCACTGCTCCACAAGCGGAAAAGGGCATCTGTGTAAATTTTGAGCGAAATTGGTTGATGAAAAAAAAGTTTTTCATACAAAAATGACTTTTTTAAATCGCTAATAACTTTTCAGGATCGAGTTTAACAGCTTTGATATGTTCTACAAAGTTGTAGAGCATTAAATTTTCAATGAGAATCTCACTTTTGGGAATATTTGGATAGAAGTAGCGCACCGTGCAAACCAAACCGTATGAAACTTGGGTTTTCCATACATTTTTTCGATTTTTCCCATACAAACTTCACCTCCTAGTATCTGATGAGTAAATGATGACTGATTTTGCTCATATTTGGCCCAGAGTCCTAAAATTGGTCAAGGAACAATATTCAGCTGGTGGAGCGAGGTTTTGAAAAAAAAGTCCCATATTCTGGGCACCCTAATGGGCATACACGGAAGTTGAGTTATGATTACAGGACACTCTCATAACATGAACTAAGAATTATTGAAAGATATCTGCTCGTAAATCTTCCATACTACAAAAACTGTGTATGTCCCAACCGGCTCCGTGGCTTAATGGTTGCGGCTTCTGCCTCGAAAGCAGAAGGTTCAGGGATCAAATCCCGGTCGGTTCCCTTGAAATTTGGAAACAGGAATTGAACTTTGAACATGAAAAAAACCTTTAAGAATCAGATGGGATTCAAACTCACACCTTTGGATTGTTAGTATTAGACGCTAACCAGTCGGCCATCATGGAGTTATTGCTCTAGAACTGAATTGGTCCGTAGTGGCGAAATAATGCCACAAGGTATAATATATCAAACCATTATATAACTACTAACACCGTCTCAAAACAGCCCAGGGCCATCTCATATACTCATGAACTGGACGAGGGAGTCGTGGATTGCCTGGCCCTAGTCATCTGCATTACCGATCCATGGCTGTACAATTTCAGAAGAAATCGTTAGCCAGAGAAAGGCATCTCACTTCAAAGGTTCTTGAGATATATGGTGGTTACTAACCGAACCGTCTCAGTTGAAATATACTGTGGTCATGGCCAAGTCCTGCCAAGACGGGGTTCAAATACATACTAGGGTGGTCCAAATCCGGACTTTTTTGGGGCTACCCCCTGAAATCAAAGATTGACCCATCACTAGGCTAAATTCCAAATTTGAGCTCATTCTGACCACGGGAACCCCTCCCTCCAATCGCTTAAAGTTTGTATGGGAAAAATCGTCAAAATGTATGGAGAAAAGCAACTGTTTTACCTTTTTACCTGTGGAAGGCGCCATAATTATCCGATTCTTACCATTTCTCAAATGTAGAACCTTCATTATATTTAGAACAACTTTCCCGAAGACACCATATTTTTTGGATTTTTCCCGCGAAGTTATTAGCGCCCAAAACTGACCCTTTTTGCGCGGCCAGCTCACTATGGGCCATCTCCATACAAACAGGCGGCCAAATTATTTTTTTTGCTTTTTAAATGTTTTTTCATACAAATTTGGGTAATTGTATGGTATTGAAATGATATACGTCGATTTTTATGACTTTTCATGTTTTTCAATAGTTGATTGTTTATAATAAATAGTCTTTTCATACATTTGCAAGTGCAACAGAATTGCGTATATATTGTATTGCAAGTTTATATTATTAAATTATGGATAAGCTAATACATCCCCACTTTAAGAACACAACCCCTCCCTCCTCTTTCTTCCCCCCCCCCCCCTCTCCTCCTCCCCTTCAACAAAATTTTGTTAAGCGTAATAAATTCATTTTAAGTCAAATATTTATTATTTACTGCTGTGTGTTTCTTTTTGTGAGTCCATGCCATATAACTTGAGTCCCGGGGTTACGGGCATAAATTGTGAAAATTTTAATTGTTAAATCAAATAACAGAAAAATAAATTTTATTCAAAATATTAATTATGAAGTAAAACGATAAAATACAAACCATATTCTTAAAATTCATTTGATTATAGAGTTTGTGACAGCTTCAGGATATGTTAAAGGTACTTTTTATGATGTTTTGTACTAACCAACATAGAACATAAATGTGGATCAGTTTCATGGATTGATCGCAGAAATTCATCATGCTAAGTCAACATTTTGCTGAATACTTTTTCCGGTATCAAACTGAGATTCTCCAGTTTCGCTTGAGAAACTTCGGTACGAATACCTTATTTTGACTAAGGTACTCAATTTTAAATGTAGGCAACAGAAAATTCCAATAAAGTCATTTCGAACTTCTTGAAACCAGGTATTGATTTTTGAAGCGACGATGCCCACGAAGTAGGTAGCAAAGCAAGTGAAAAAAGTGGACATATGTAGATTGCAGCAAATTTTGATAAAACGTAAATGTTCAAAATGGCATATTTCCGAAAACGCAAAAAATCGCAGGCTGGAAATTTCAGCAATGTTAGATTATAATCCATTCTTTCAAGTGATCTTAGTTTCATGTTTAGCATCGGTTAGCAAAAAAAGTACTCGATTAACAAACACAAAAAAATAAGTTTTGTCAAAAAAATGCTTCAGTTATTCGATGAAAACTTCAGTTTTTGGTTTGGAAACAACATTTTATCTATTAATAGTTTCAAAGCTTATCTCATTACCTTTCCAACGATGTATATTTGTCCTAATAAAACATTTAAAATGGCTGAGCTATGTTAAAATTAAACAATCAGCCTTTTTTTCGAAAAACGCTAGTTTTTTACTCCATTTTTTGACTTTCAGCTTGCGTACCTCCGTAATGAACAAACTTAGAGCTTTGAAAATTTGGATTTTTCTTAGTTAGAATGTTTACTTTCGAGAAAAAAATACCAAAAAATATTTGGAGAAGGTCACTTTTTTGAAACTTGGCCACCCAATGTACCATAGTGCAGCTGTAAGGGGCTACCTAACAACGATGTTTATTTCCAATTCGTACACCCACGTGCTCTCTCTCAGGTTCAAACTCTCTCACGAGCTTGCTCGCCTGCCTGCCTGCCTGTTTACCTACAAGCGCGCGCTATTTCTCTGCTTGGACTTTTGTCGTCGTCGTCGTTTTCGTTTGCTATTCGCTGCGATGTGTTCTTGACATGTTTATTATAATTTTGAACTAAAATACCAGGTTTGTTTTGAGATATAAAATTCAATGTAATATGTGATCAACAAAACGAAAAAAAAAACACAACAATAGATATCATGTTATAAGAGCGTGTGAGAGAGAATACAAATTTGATGAATTAGTTCATCCATGAATCGTCATCTGTTCTGATCCAAACCTATTTGCAAACGTTTTGGATTTTAATTTATCTGCTTTTGTCACAAGAAATACCATGCAGTTTTTTTAGATAAAAAAGGAAGGAATTTTCTTTAGATTTTTTTAAACTGATCTGAATGTAGTTAACGATTGTGCAGAAAGAGATGTTTCCTGAATCGAAAAATGTACAGGTAAACTGACAAAAAATTATAAACAGTTGCAATATTTTTTGCAGGTGGTCTAGGAACACCGAAAGAAATTTCCAGAAAGAATAAAAAAATAACTCTAAAATTAAAATTTAAATAATAATTTGACAATGATTGCTGCAAATTTTCATTCATACTCCCTAAAGAGTATGAATGAGAATTTGCAGCAATAATTGTGAAATTGCCTTGATTTGTACTAAAGTATATTTTTGTTAAAGCAAACTACCTAATGGAACAACATTTGTATTACCTGATGTTTTTAAAACAATTGAATCATTATCATGTTTCTTTAGCATATACGAAAAACTGCGTGTAATGCTTGGAAAAACAAACAAACTGTAGTGTCCCTCGATCAGCAGCTATAACAGTGCAACCAACTTGCCAACTAGTGTTGCCAGATCGTTACAATTAACAATAGAGAATTATAGCACTAAGGTTACATGCTGGACACCGCAGTTGAATCGGCCTCTTCTCCTGCCGACCGTCGGCCAGTCAGGTCGTCTTACAAACCGTTCTTAACTTTTAATAAACTTATTAGTCTTAGTATTAGACAACGCGTGTTTCATTTACCCAAGTAACACTTGGCGACGAGGGTAAAGCGGAACGGTAAGCTGAACAGTACAATCAGTGATCGCGAGTGAGTCGTAGTTCGCGAAAAGTGTAAGTGAACGGTCGAAAGCGCAGTGCACGTGGTGTGGACCTAACTTTAACCATGCCACCGAAGGAGGAGAACAAGGCTGAAGGCAGCCCAGTGCAAGTGATTCGTAGTGGAATGTTCGGTCAAATCGAGCAGTATGTACTCGGTGAGGACTGGGACGAGTACATGAACCGACTGGAAATGTTTTTCCAAGTGAACGACACGCCGGACGAGATGAAGGTTCCGGTTATGTTCACCGTGGCCGGGCCGAGCTTGTACACGCTACACCCAAACGAAAAATATATCTCAAAATCTGCAACAGTGGATTTGCTGCAGAAAATGTTATATTTTATTACATTTTTTGCAGCAAGCCCATAGATCATTTTTGCCCGCGTGTAAACACGTCAGCGATCTGCAGTTCTCACCAACACATAGAATGCTGGCGCGTCCCCGAGCAACACTCTAGAGAGAACATTATGTTCGCGCTCTGTCCCTCACCATTCATCAAGCGTCCATGGCGCGGTGGTAGCGTGTCGGATCAGCAACCCAGAAGTTGATGGTTCAATCCTCGTTCTGTTAAGATTTTTTTTCTGCAATACAATCAATCTGCCGTCGGTAATGTCGATAATTGTCGGTAACGGGCAAAAATGTCATACCCCTATATCGCAAAAAATGCATGAGGACAGTTTTCATGCAGATTCTGATATACTTTCATGCTGCCATGCATCAAAATCATGCGACCGCCGGTTGGGTGTAGCAAACAGGCTCTGCGCCCCGGTCTCCCCACGTATCAAGACGTACACCGAGCTAACCGCCCTGTTCAAGGATCACCTCGGTCCCACGACCAACGTGGTGTCAGAGCGCTACCAGTTGCGGTTCTGTGAGCAGACGCCTTCCCAGAGGATTGCGGACTTCATCGTCACCCTGAAGGCCAAGGCGCAAACCTGCGAGTACGGTGATTTCCTGCAGGATGCCCTGCGCGATCAGTTCGTCGCCGGGATCCACGACCAAAGTCTGCGCAAGAAGTTGTTAACGGAGTCCACGTTAACGTTCGAGAAGGCCTGTACGATCGCCAAGGCCTACGAAGCTGCGCTGAGCCAGAATAAGGACATGTCGGCCCCGTCGGCGTCCAAAATGGCGGCCCTGCACAATGGCGGACCGAGTCGCCAGTCGAAGGGTAAGCAGCCGAGCCGGAACCAGTCAAGTAAGTCAAGCCGTCCCCCACCGATGCCAAAGAAGCCATGCTTCCGGTGCGGCCGTGACCACGATCCAGATAAGTGCCCCGCCTTGGATTGGACGTGCTACGCGTGTGGGAAGAAGGGCCACGTGTCGTCAGTGTGCCAGAGCAAAAGTCGCCAGTCGCAGCCCAAGGGAAGCAGCAAACGTGTAGGTGAGATGTCGGAAGCTGTGGAAGTTCTCCGATTGAACGTTCTTGCCGGAGTCGGCGAGACCGCAGTGCGAGCAGCCCGTCAGCAGTCGTCTGCAGCCCAAAGCGCAGCAGGAAGCGGTAGTGTGTCCGTCCTGGAGCCGAGCAGCAGCAAAACGCCGTCGTCAAGCAACGGTGGATCCCCCGGATCGCTGAATCGTGTCGATTCGCCCGAACTCGTGTCGCTGGACTGCGAAGGTCGCCGTCTGGAGTTCGAAGCTGACTGCGGAGCCTGCAAAAGCGTGATCTCTGCAGCTACGTACCAGAAATACTTCTCGCATTACCCTTTAGTGCCAACTGCTCAAGAATTCATCTCTGTTTCCGGTCAACGCATCCAACCGCAGGGTCTGGTTTCGCTTCGCGTTTCCGCACCTTCGGGGATCCAAGGTAAGTTGGACTTGATAGTGATTACCACCGCTAAGAAGATGTATCCTCTGCTCGGTCGCGATGGTCTTGATTTGATGTATCCGGAGTGGAGAAAAGTCTTTTCGGTCAAGTCTGTAAGTAGTGCGCAAACGTCCTTCGAATCTGAGCTCTTGAAACGATTTCCAAAAGTAGTTTCCGAAACCGCGAAAGACGTAATTACCGGTTTTTCAGCAGAAATTGTGTTAAAACCTGACGGATCCTGTTTGTGTTGGCCGACTACAGTGGCATTTATGCTGCATCGAAGGGGTGGAAAGAGAATTTGTTGTGCATGTGGCTGAGTGTGTGCGGTGGGTTCTGTGACCACTACCAGCAGGAACAGATGGATTTGCATTTCAACCTGACTGTGTCAACCCACGATCAGAATGCACCAATACAGTCGAAGACGACGAGAAGCGTGCTGTAAAATTTGGTGAGTCTGTTCCAAGCCGTCGGCTTATCTGTTGGTGTGTATGAGAGTGATCATTGTTTGGGAGAGTGAGAGTGAAAAAGGGATGATGAAATGGGGGGGTTGAAACAGATAAGTTATGAGAGAGAGCGAGAGGGATAATGACGGTTTATGTTGCTTTCTAGTGTGTGAGTGTAGGAGTGTGATGCATTTATTAATGTATGTATGTATGTATGAATGTGGATGACGGAAGCATTACTATTTGCAAATGCTATTTAGGAGAGAACTGTCAGAGCTGGCGAAATGCTGCTGACACGTTTGATTGGAATTAATCATTTCTATAGATTTCGGTGAATGACACCAAAATTGGGTAGCAATTTATATTGAGTGTTAGTTTTCGCAGATTTGAATTTGTCTTGTCTTTTGTACAAATGGAAGCGACAGATAATGTAGCGGATCGTCAACATTGGGCGGGCTGGTCTGGGGGAGGAAAGAAACAGCAGCGATATGTATGGAGGAAGGGGGTGTGGACGAGCGACGTTCGCTGCAGCGTTTGCTAGTGTTTGTGCTGGTGGCTTGGCACACTGCAAGCGGTTGCTTTGATGCCGGTGACCGTGAGTGGCCGGGAGGTGCAGACGCGTCGTTGTACTTCCGGAATGTCAGTGGCAGCCGTCGAGATCATTGAAGCTGGTGAGTTCGTTCTTTGTTGGATGTATGTGTGATTTTGAATGTCAGAGAGTATGCGTGAGTAAAACTGGTAGCTATGTTTCGGAATATGAGTTGGTGTGAGTTGCATCATCAGAACATACAGTGTTGCCAAAACTGTAAAAAGCTTCAAGTTAAAATAACATTGTGACATTTCGTAAAACCTCTAAGCTTTCCTGATACGGCTAAGTGACGTAAGCGACATTTTTTTTTTACAACTAAGCGCTTTGACATTTTCCTCACTGAGTGTGATTGGTCATGAATGAAAGGAAGCATGAATGAGTACTATTTTTAACTTAAATTAAATAATCGCGTCGCGTAAATAGTACATAATCGGACGTTGCACTCAATCGCGTTGGCTATCTATTTACTCAATACTTTAGAAATTCTTTAAATCATAATATTAATTATGTGTTACATTCGGGTTAATATATTTTATACGGTTTTGGTCGTCGCGGCATACTTTTTGTGCGTTTTCAAAGCATTCTTTTCGATAAATCATTTGCATTAAACGCGCGTGCTTTTAAATTGTAAAATAGTTGCAACAACAACAAATGTTTAACATATCATTTCAGCTCGATAAACATGGCAACTCGTCGTTCGCTTGGATAATCAATACCTTACTAAACATCAATCATTCAAAACACCTTAAATTATATCAAGTTAAAAGTTACACTGTTTAATCTTTGATTCTATAATTAAAAATTATTTTGGTTCTATCTTTCCACAGCCGGCTGTCTAAGATTGGACCATCTCAATAAAATTAAACAAACGATAAACGGGAAATGTATCATCCGCAGCATCCGATTGCTTGCCTTGAGATTAATATATAAAACCTTTTAACAAACACTATGATTTTGGGTCGCATCATCATCTTCTATGATGAATCCTGACCAAACACCCTATCCTACTAACAAGTTTTCAGGTTCCTGGCGCTCGTGGGGTGTAAGCACAGAGTAAATCAGCTGCCCTAGTAGCAACCTGCGCTAACTAACATTCCCGTCCCTAAAAATCGAGGTCTACAAACTGACATGGCGGGCGCCGTTGGTGGCCAATGACTGTTACCTATTCGCAACTGATCTAGTTTTAGCAATCATGGTGTTTTATCTTTTCGGCGCATTCATACATGCTGTTGATAAGGGAAACACCACTAGATCGTCGAAGCCTATGATCAGTAGTGCTGAAAGGATATTACGGTTCTGTTCAGTAACGGAGGGGCAACCATGGGTGATCTCTCATGCTCATGCTCATGCTCAGAAATTGTGTTAAAACCTGACGCTACGCCAATTTTTCATAAACCGTACTCGGTTCCGTACGCGCTTCGTGAGAAAGTCGATCAAGCGTTGGACAAAATGGTGGAAGAAGCCATTTTGGTACCCGTGCGTACATCGTCTTGGGCGAGCCCTATTGTGGTAGTTTCAAAGAAAGATTCGTCAGTAAGGCTTTGTTTGGATGGAAAAGCAACCTTGAACCGTTTCATTACCACCGAACACTACCCTTTGCCCAGAATTGACGATATTTTGGCAAAGATGGCGAATTGGAAAGTTTTTTGCAAAATTGATTTGTCTGGAGCTTATTTGCAAGTCTCCTTGTCTGAGTCGTCACAGTCCATCTGTACGATCAATACGAATAAAGGTCTCTTTCAGTACACCAGGATGCCTTTCGGGATATCTCCCGCCCCCGCAATTTTTCAGTCGATCATCGAACAGATTCTGTTCCAGTCACCGGGCATTGCGTACCTGGATGACATCATTGTGGGTGGATCTACGATGGAAGAGATAACGGGCCTCCCTTTAATTCTGAATTGTTCGTTGCATTTTTGAGTGCCAACGAAGTCAAAGTGTCGAAGTCTCCGCCTTACCACCCCCAATCTAACGGGTTGGCCGAGAGAGGCGTGAGGAGCGCAAAAGATGTTCTCAAGAAGTATCTCTTGGACGAAAAATGCAAACCGCTGTCCATGGCGCGAAAGCTCAATCGATTTTTGATTAATTATCGTAACACGCCGTCGACAGTAACCAACCGCACACCTTCTTCAATGATCTTCTCGTACACGCCGCGTACGCTGACCAATGTGGTAAATCCGCAGAAGGTTCAGGTCGAAAGCACCAACGCCAAGCCCATGATCGTCAGAAAGGAACCGATAATTCAGGTCTCCCACGAATCCGCGAAAATGAAGTCGTTCAACGCAGGTGAGAAAGTCTTGTACCGTAACCATTTCAAAGACATCATCCGTTGGATTCCCGCGATCGTGCTTCAGAAGCTTAGTCCGTTGACTTATTTGATTAGTCTTGAAGGTAATGTTAGGATGGTTCATTCTAACCAGATTCGCTACTCAGACTTGTCCGACAAGTTTCATCCCTCTGTCCCTGTTCACCCCGTAAAAGCGAATAATGATGATGAAAGTAGTGGATATGAGGACACGTCTTCTGAAGATGGTAATCCCGTTCAGGTGCCAGCCACCATTCGCGTCACTCCACCGTCTAAAAACAAGAAGAAGACTTCTAAGCGTAGACGGAGTGAAACGAAATCCCCAAAAGTGCGTCGTTCCAATAGACTTCGAGGTCAGCCGAAACTGAAGTACCCAAAATAATGGTTGATCTTGCGTTGTACCTGGACCCGGGAAAAGTTCTTTAATGAAGAAGCAGTTTAGATTTAGTTTGAGTTGTATTTGGCAGCGATTAGTCTTCTAGTGCGTAGATGTAGAGGATCGTTTGAAGCGGGAGAAACTGTAGTGTCCCTCGATCAGCAGCTATAACAGTGCAACCAACTTGCCAACTAGTGTTGCCAGATCGTTACAATTAACAATAGAGAATTATAGCACTAAGGTTACATGCTGGACACCGCAGTTGAATCGGCCTCTTCTCCTGCCGACCGTCGGCCAGTCAGGTCGTCTTACAAACCGTTCTTAACTTTTAATAAACTTATTAGTCTTAGTATTAGACAACGCGTGTTTCATTTACCCAAGTAACACAAACCTTGTTCTCATTACATTTGCTGTATTTTGTTAACTGAGCCTAAGCTGTCTTTTCTTTAAACATTTTTTTTCAGCGCAGTTTTTTTTATTTTTGACATAATTTAAGAATGTATATGCTAAATATATCTCAAAACAATCCTGCTATTTTAGTTGAAAATCATAATAAACATGCCAGAAACGCAGCGCAGCGGATAGCAAACGAAAACGACGACGACGACAAAAGTCCAAGCAGAGAAACAGCGCGCGCAAAGCGCGCGCTTGTAGGTAAACAGCCAGGCAGGCAGGCGAGCAAGCTCGTGAGAGAGTTTGAACCTGAGAGAGAGCACGTGCGTGTACGAATTGGAAATAAACATCGTTGTTAGGTAGCCCCTTACAGCTGGCCGCGCAAAAAGGGTCAGTTTTGGGCGCTAATAACTTCTCGGGAAAAAATCCTAAAAATATGGTGTCTTCGGGAAAGTTGTTCTAAATTTAATGAAGGTTCTACATTTGAGAAATTGTGAGAATCGGATAATTATGGCACCTTCCACAGGTAAAAAAGTAAAACAGTTGCTTTTCTCCATACATTTTGACGAATTTTCCCATACAAACTTTAAGCGATTGGAGGGAGGGGTTCCCGTGGTCAGAATGAGCTCAAATTTGGAATTTAGCCTAGTGATGGGTCAATCTTTGATTTCAGGGGCTGCTGTAGAGCATATAATTTAATTATTTTTTTTAGTTTAAATTATAGTCCGCACAACAATTTTTCAGTAATTTAAAAAAAAATCTAGCGCTCGACTGCTAGACTTTTTTTTAGCCATTTAACCAACAAAAATGGCAATTCCATCTTTGTTTTGTAACTGCCGGTCAACAATTTAGATTGTTAAAAAAATGTGTAAAAAAATAACCCATACTTTTAGTTAGATCAACCAAGATTATCTTAGATTATAGAGACACAAATTTACAAAATTTACTTTAGGCCCAGTGGAAAAATATAATTCAACCCAAAAAAGATGAACTTCTCGTCACAGTGTCTTGATGCAAACAATGATCGAGCTCGAGCTGTCACAGTCTTATGTTGGTGTTATGTTGGCTGACATAACAGGTAGAGAGCCTGGATCTTATTAGAGAACGGACATCTCAAACCAAAAGTACCAATCGAAGCACGAGAACTGTCAAACGGAGGTACCAAACGAGCATAAGACAAAGGATTTTGCTCGATTGGTACCTCCGTTTGACAGTTCTCGTGCTTCGATTGGTACTTTTGGTTTGAGATGTCCGTTCTCTAATAAGATCCAGGCTCTCTAATAACAGGCGGTCAGTCAAAAAACAGGTAGAAGTAGCTTGACAAAAAACTTTTACTAGAAAGAGATAAGAATCCTGATGAAACAAACGTCCAGCTGTAATGTAAACATACTTTGAATGTGTTGGTAAATTTCTGACTAGAAAGCCTGCGTGTACGACTGCGCTACTTAAAAAAATATTGTCGAAATAATCGTAACGGACATTATACTCCTTCAAGAGCATTAAATACATACCTTGCAAACTATTTTAATCGCTTCAATTTTACTGCTGTTTTTAATTTGGGGATTTACTGCTCTTTGTTTTTTATCTGTTAGTTGTACGATTTTGTCTACGTTTGAGAGTGACACATCATATTTTCCCAGAAACATGTTTTTCTGATTTGCCGTGGTCTGAAAATATAACATCATACAATTAAAGAGGCTTCGGGGAGGCCGGAATAAAACACGCGTTTTAACTTAAGCGAAAATAAAAAGCGTGTATTCGTGTAAAACTTTGTCACAGAGTGGTAGCGGAAGTGTAGCTGTCAAACAGCAGCAGCCCGCGTGTGCCCAGTGGGCTTGAGCATCGTAGGGGCGAACAGAGTGCGGTGGTTGCCAACTTATCACCCCTGCTCAATCACAGCACATCTCCTCCAATCCCAGCTTGGCGCGAAGATCCTTGAAGACAGCTGCCGGTAGACCCTTGGTCATGATGTCCGCTTGTTGCTCCGCAGAGCGCACGAACTCGATCTCGATCGTCCTCTGCTGCAACAGCTCCCGCAGGAAGTGGAACTTGGTGTCCACGTGCTTCAGGCGCTTGCAGTCTCGGGAATCCTCGGCAATCCTGAACGTGGACTGGTTGTCCTCGAACATCGGTACGGGACCGTCCACTGGCTTGCCCAGATCGTCCAGCACGCGTATCATCCACAGAGTGTGGCACGCCGCCGTGCAGAGTGCCGCGAGCTCCGCCTCCGTCGACGACAGAGACACCATCTACTGCTTCCTCGTCAACCAGCCGACAGTACATCCGAACAGCTTCACCACGCAGCCCGTGATCGAACGACGATCGGTAGTGTCGTTCGCCCAGTCCGCGTCGCTGTACACTTCCAGCAGTGGAAGGTTCTCCACGGCCTTGTACACCAGACCGACGTCCAGTGTCCCCTTGATGTACTGCAGCATCCGCTTCAGATGGACCCAGTGTTCATCCGTCGGACACGACTGGAACTGACTGAAGTAGTTCACGGCCGCAGCGAGATCAGTCTTGTTGTGACGGACGCGTACGTCAGACATCCGACCAGCTCACGGTAGGGCTTCGACGTTCTCTGCTTCTCCTCTCCTTTCACCAGCCTCAGCCGGTGCTCCATCGGTGTCGAGATCGGCTTGCAGTCGTCCATCCGGAAACGCTTCAGGAGGCCATCGAAGTAGTCGCGCTGACTGATCTTCAGAACTCCTTTCAGCTTGTCACGTTCAAAGCGCATTCCTAGGAACTGCTTGATCTCACCTTCGTCCGTCATCTCGAACTCCTCGGTTAGCTTCTGCTTGACCGCCTCCAGCACTTTCAACGACGTTCCGGCCAAGAGGATGTCGTCCACGTACAGTACCAGGATCAGCTTCTTGTCTCCAGCTCCTCGGGTGTAGAGGCACATGTCGTTGGCGCTCCGGACGAATCCGAGTTTGCTGATGAAGCCATGGAATCGGTCGTTCCACGCTCGGGACGCTTGCTTCAACCCGTAGATGGAACGGTTCAGTTTGCAGACCAGGCCATTCCCCTGCTGAAACTCTTCCAGCTGGGTCATGTAGATCTCTTCAGCTAACTCGCCGTTCATGAACGCGGTCTTCACGTCCATCTGGTGCACGAACATCCGATTCTCGTTGGCCAGCGCTAACACCGCCCGTAGTGTGTCCAACTTCGCCACCGGAGTACTCTCGGTGTAGTCGAACCCAGGCTTCTGCGTGAAGCCTCTGGCGACCAGTCTCGCCTTGAACCGGTCCGGTTTCTCAGCGTCGCCCCGCTTCACCTTGAACACCCACTTGCAGGTAACGGCTTTGCGTCCTGCAGGCAACTTCACCAGCGTCCAGGCGTTGTTGCGCTTCATGGAGTTCATCTCGTCTTGCATCGCAGCTCTCCACTCGTGCCAATCGTCCCGCTTTTTCAGCTCAGGGACAGAACTCGGGATGTCCTCGATGAAGTTCATCGCGTTGTGTGCAAAACTGGCGTACTCAACCTCGAAATCCTTGTGCCAAGCGGGAGGATTCTTCGGTCTTTGAGGTCGGCCGCTGCCATCAGCTTCCTCAGCTTCGGGTTCATCGCAGCACTGCTGAACTCGTCTTCCGAAGTCTCGTCTCCATCGTCGGCACAGCTTTCTTCATCGCTTTCAAGTGGCACAAACTGCGATTCGGGTTGCGCTACCTGCTGCTGCTCCGCGACAGACTCCACGAAGTCCACGTCGCGCGCCGTGATGACCGTCCGTTTCTTGGGGTCCCAGACTCGATACCCGTTGTGTGAGTACCCGACGAGCGTTCCTTTCCACGCCTTGTCGTCCAGCTTTCGGCGCAACTCCTTCGGGACGTGGACGAACACATCGCTGCCAAAAACACGAATGTTCGACACGTACGGCTTCTTGGACTCCCACAACTCGTACGGCGTTTTCTTCATCTCGAGAGCAGCGGTCGGGCTTCGGTTCGACAGGTAGGCCACCGTCAGCATGGCTTCCCCCCAGAACTTCTTGTCGACGCCAGCATCAGCAAGCATCGCCCGCGCCTTCTCGACTAGCGTCCGGTTCATGCGCTTGCTCAACGGGTTCATCTCCGGCGTGTAGGGGACAGTAGGCTCCATCCGGATCCCGCTTGTTCGCTTGTTCCGGTACTCGCCGCCGAAGCGCTTGTTCCGGTACTCGCCGCCGTTGTCGAACTTCAGCAGAGAGATAGGCCGCTCGAACTTCGCCGTCACCAAGGCCTCGTACTCCTCGAAACACTCCATGACCTCGTCCTTCGAGCGAATCAGGTACACCATCATGAAATGGGTCCAGTCGTCGATGAACGTCACAAAATATTTCATCCCGTCGAGTCCCTCCGGCGACACGGGACCACACACGTTGGTGTGTACCAGTTCGAGCACTCGCGACGATCGACGACCTTCACGCGGTGGGTGAGGCTTCCGCGTTTGCTTGCCGACGACGCACGATTCACCCACGACGATATCATCAGTCCCGGCGGTACTGAGATAGAATCCGGATACCATCTCCTTCTGCAACAGATACTTGAGGCTTTGCTCGTTCAAATGTCCAAAACGACGGTGCCAGAGCACGAACCCTTTTCGCACGCGACCGCACGTCAACATCGAAGAATCGTCCGTACCGTGCCGAGCCAGAAAATTCATTTCGTACAGCTTGTTCTGCACAGTAGCACACGCGACGATTTCGGAACCACTGTACACTGTCGCTTTTCCGTCTTCGAACACGACGCGCATCCCGGCTTGTTCAACGCGCAGCACCGAAAACAAATTGCAGCGCAACTTCGGCACGTACAACGCGTCTTTGATCGTATAGTTCCCTCTCTTACCATTCACGACCGCAACCACCTTCACCGTGCCGGAGTGCTCCGCCTGGATCGTTTCACCGTCCTTGGCCACCGCGATCTCGATGGGCTTCTTCAGACGATGCAGCTCACAGAACAGCTCCTTGTCCCGCACGTGGTGGTACGTCGCACCGGAATCTATGAACCAGCGCGTCCGCGCCTGCTGGGGGTTCACCTCGCTCACGAAGCAAACTTCCTTCCGGTTGCTGCCGGAATCCGCCACGTTCGCCTTCGACTTCTGCTTCCTCTTGCTCTTCTGCGGCTTCTTCTTCTCGGGACAGTCGGCCACCCGGTGGCCCTCCTTGTTGCAGCCGAAACACTTTTGCTTTTTCTGCGGCTTCGCCCCGTGAAACGCAGCATCGCTCTGGGACGGGGTGGCCGATTCGATGCCCTTCTTCGTCTCTTCGTCCAAGAGCCGGTTCTTGACGAAATCGAGCTAGAGATCCTCCTGCGACATGGTTTCCAGCGCCGTCACAGCACCGGAGTACGCCGATCCCAACGAGATGAAGAGATGGCAAATCACGTCGATCTCCTCCAGCTTCGCGCCGGCGGACCGATACTCCCGGATCAACTTTTCGAACTGCAAAAAGTGCTGCTGCAGCTTTCCCCCATCGTAGCGCATCGTCACGATCTGCCGTTGGATCCGCATCCGACTCGCGACGCTCCTACGCGCGTGGATGTTGTGCAGCTTGTCCTAGATGTCCTTCGGGGACATGTCCTCCTCCAGGTGGTCCATTTGCGCATCGCTGATCCGCGCCATCAACTGCGAACGGCAGTGACGGTCCTTCCTGATGCGCTTGTCCAGCAGCTTCATCCGGGCCGTCTTTTCCTGCGGCTTTTCTCCCGCTTTCTCCTTTAGTTCCGCCACGTCACCCACGTTCGTCCGCACACACTCCAAGAGCTCGTGCTCCTCCAGGAATGCTAGCATGCGGAGCCGCCACGGGTTGAAGTTGGACTCGTCCAACATCGGCACCTGCACCGGAGCGGGTTTTGCGTCCGTCATGACGCCCGACGATTCCGCGCACTTTTCCCGTTTGACCGAAAAACGCGACTTGGGCCCACAACCTTAAAAAGGTTTCGGGGAGGCCGGAATAAAACACGCGGTTTAACTTAAGCGAAAATAAAAAGCGTGTATTCGTGTAAAACTTTGTCACAGAGTGGTAGCGGAAGTGTAGCTGTCAAACAGCAGCAGCCCGCGTGTTCCCAGTGGGCTTGAGCATTGTAGGGGCGAACAGAGTGCGGTGATTGCCAATGTATCAACAATGACTGCGCACTATCGAAAAAAATGAACACACAGTATTGTTTTTGTTAGTGATTTAAACCTACTTCCTCATAAATAAATCGTACAGTTTCATTATGGCGACAAGCTATCAGATGGACTTCACTCAAACTTGGTCTGGCATTTTAGCCGAATGGTCGTAGTTGTTGTTTTATTTGAGGCATCTTTTCTAGCCGAATGAATTTACCTGAATAACGAGTGTGGAAAACACAGAGCTATCAGTTCCCAAAAACAACTAGGGTATTTATTTATCTTCTGTTGACTTGAATGCCAGGCAAAATTTTAGCACATGTCCAGATATCTATATTTGTCCCACCCCCACGTGAATTTTTAAACATATGAGGTGTTTTTTTGCAATTACTTATACTTTTAGGGTGATTTGGCTTAATCATATCTATACAAAAAAAACGATTTACTTTATATTAGTTTTTCAAAGCTCAAGAAGAAATTCGACCCGAAAAACATTTAAAAAACACATGGGACAGCGATGTTTTTAAGGGCAGTATTCTCCATTAAAATTACCGATTACCGAATCTTGGGTGTACAAAAGCTTTTATACAATTTATTCTCACCTCTTCTTGTTCAAATTCTTTGCATAAGAAACAGATCCGAAAATTAGTAATCACAAGAGCACCCTGTTTCTCATCCATATTTTTGTTTTCTTTTGTACATTGAGTTGTAAAAAAGTTGACATTATTTACTCTTGCCACCTCAATTTCACCTGAAAAACAAAAACAAATAAATCAAAATTTGGTAGCCCAGATGCAGCTGTGTATATGGAGTAATCAAACAGAGTGGGCCTTAGCCACCATGTAAACATAAATCTAATGTACTTTTTTTTAAACCAATGCAAACAAAATATTACTGTGATGACAAAAGTAACTTACTCTTGTAATAATTTTATTTCATTTTATTATGTTGCTTTAACAATAACATTGGTGCAGTTGTTATCTTGAGCTGAGAAATGGACTACCTTTCAACGGCTGATTTGTTCGAAGTGTCTTGCGAACCTTCGAGGTGAACGGACACTAGAGGTGCGGTATTTTACTACCTAAGCTAAGAGTTATTTCAAACAAAGTGCATAGTCTTTTTAAAGACTACCTGAGCTATTTTTCGAAAATCTAAACAGTCTTTTCAAGACTAACCCCACCTGAAATGTTGTTGTATTTTACAAACCATCTTTTCAAGAGAATTTTGCTTGCAAAATGCGTCAAAACAAAGGTAAACGCAAATCTTCTGAAGATTTGGTCGATACATTGGCGAAACGTTTGAACGCTAAATCGGCTAACGGAAACAGAAAAAGGAAACAGCCTCATCTGAGGCCGGATTTCGTTTTTTCAAATTTCTGGGATTGTCTATCTGAAAAAAAGTTTTGGATTCTCGCCACGGTGGGTAAGAAGGGGATTATTATGCAACTTGCATGCACTTCGGAAATTCCCTGGGCTTTGTCATAATGAGTATCATAGGTTTGATGCTTATTTGGCAAGGAGTATGATTTGATCCGATGTGGAATTAAAATCGAAGTTTTCAGTATATTGCTGAAGCTTCCATTTTTACACATGGACACCACTTCATGCTACAAGAACCCACTTTGACGCAGTCTCAGGGCTTAATCGATGACCGGTAAGCTGTCATCGAGACTAGGAGGTTCTCCGATAGTGGAAATATCACATATGTACAATGAACCGCTACATATGTGATTTTTCCCTATCTTAATGTGGGTGTCAGGTTAGGATGCAGGTTTTTAAAAATTCAGTTTTTGTAGAATTTAGGATTTTAACTATAAATATCAACTTTTTATACTTTGCATTTAGTTATTTAGGGACAAAATTAGTAATAGTGAATTTAGTAATCCTATCGGTGATTTTCATTCAAGTAGCATAAAAACCATTCTGATTTGTCAAAATTTCCATAGAGTCTCGCTCGATCAATCAATAGTGAAATGATATCGGACTAAATTCGTTGATCTGTTGAACTAACGACTGTCGGATTATGATTGTATCGACCATTGTTGCGAATCGAGGATCTACTGGAATTCTGACGATCAAATGGTCGTCTCTTTTTCAATTCACGACTTGTAAAATATGAAATGTTAATCTATTTTTTTTTTGTTTTTTTTTTTAAGAAGCCAGACAGGTTTTAAAAGAAACGTTCTAGATTTTTTGGCTATTAATTAAAATGTCGGGGATTTGAGATAAGAGTAGCTTTCGGATATGTTACTTTAAATCTTGTATTCAATTCAAGTTAGGTAGTTATCCGCAAATTAATATTTGGACTTATTTGAATAATTGAACATTTTGGACTTATGAATAACACACAACTGTGCATTTATTCTAGAGTCAGATCCATACAGCGTCAGTGTTTATTTGGTCGAAGTGTACTAATTCATTGGCAGATCTGGTTCTAGTTGTAATGTACGACAAGACTACTGACGGACGTGACAGGACGAGGGCCCAGTTTAGAGGTTTCGACATTAACGATGTGCGGCTGGATCACCCTCCCGAAAAAAAAAAAAAAACTTGCATGCACTTCGGAAATTCTTTCTGGAGGTTGTTGAGGGACTATTCTGAGTCAGAAAAATCGATTTCCAGAATATCCTGTCGGTGAAAACTGATTTTATCACGATTTGAAGTTAATAAACCTAATATTTCACCTAAAACCTCAAAAATACGCCTAAAAGCTCGGTCTAACTCTAGACAAAGATGTACATTTTCATCAAGATATCAATTCTTAGTTCCCAAAATATATTCCTGACATAGTACACCTTAAATCGATCCATTACATGAGTCCCAGCGTCATCAGGAGGTGTAAAATAGTGTTATGTTAAAAAATATTTTCAATTTGCTCTGGTAAATAAACTGTCATGTCTGAATTCAAAAACTAATGTTGCAGCATTGTTGCAAACAAAATGAAGAACAATTTTGCAGGAAAAAGTATGACATTTTATCCATTTTCAGTAAAGTTATGTCTATTTTAGTGGGAAAATTGTTGCCAATTTTCAAAATTCTTCGATATTTTCAGCTACAATGATCTTACTCAGTAGAATGTAACAAAAATTACATTTTGGCGGTCAGTCAGGGGCTGGTTACGGTGGGCATACTGAGCTTAAATCCAAAATATGAGCTTGATGGGACGAAATCCCATTGGGTGGGTTAAATCCCATTTGAATTTTTAATGGGATTTAACCCGTAATTATTTTTTTTTTCAAAAAATGTAGATTTTTACTCATATTGGCCACTGAAGCGTTTATTTTCTATATCATTGGCGTGTAGGACAGATCCTTGCGCATGTTTTAGTAAAATAACATTGGAGTTTTGAGCAGAATGAAATGGCGCGACACCTACACGGAGAGACCGTGCCCAGAAATTTTAACAATTAAAATTGTTGATTTTACTTTCGTAAATTTTAACAAAAACGTACTTGTCACTGCCAATTTTCTGTTAAATTAACCAAAATTTAGTATTAATTAAATAACCTGTTTGTTGAAAATGCTAAAGGCAAAAAGCTAACAGATTTCCCGAACTCGAATGAACGTGCTCGACTGTTAGCTTTGGTTTCACAGTCTTTTTAAAGACTACCTGAGTTATTTTTCAAAATTCTAAACAGTCTTTTCAAGACTAACCCCACCTGATATTTTGTTGTATTTTACAACGAAGCCATCTTTTCAAGAGAACTTTGCTTGCAAAATGCATCAAAACAAAGGAAAACGCAAATCTTCTGAAGATTTGGTCGTTACGTCGGTGAAGCGTTTGAACGCTAAATCGGCTAACGGAAACAGAAAAAGAAAACAGCCTCTTCTGAGGTCTGATTCTGATTTTGAAAGTGAGGTCAATCCTCCAATTCCATTGGCAAACAGTTTCGGTGTTTTATCTGAAACTGTTGACAAGGATCCTTCTCCTCGTACTGAGCCTTCTGCCGTCGAGAAACGAGTAAAGGCTCCGCCAATTTGGCCAGCTCTCGAACGCAACTGAACACCCAAAGGAAAAAAATATCTCAAAATCTGCAACAGTGGATTTGCTGCAGAAAATGTCATATTTTATAACATTTTTTGCAGCAAGCCCCTAGTTCATTTTTGCCCGCGTGTAAACATTTCAGCGATCTGCAGTTCTCACCAACACCTATAAAGCTGGCCCGTCCCCGAGCAACACTCCAAAGAGAAACATATGTTGGTGCTCTTTCACTCACTTTTCATCAAGCGTCCATGGCGCGGTGGTAGCGTGTTGGATCAATAACCAAGAAGTTAGTGATTCAATCCTCGTTCTGTTAAGGGTTTTTTTTTTTGTGAAATACAACCAAAAAGCCGTCGGTAATGTCGATAATTGTCGGTAACGGGCAAAAATGTCATACCCCTATATCGCAAAAAATGCATGAGGACAGTTTTCATGCAGATTCTGATATACTTCAATGCCGCCATGCATCACAATCTTGCGACCGCCGTTTGGGTGAAGAATTGCAAGGAAACTTGCAATTTGAAGGTTTCGTTCCAGCTTGGTCGAAGAGGGGAATGTCGCTTGTTGACGGAATCTTTACAATATCATCAAACATTTGTTGGTTATTTTAAAAACCCACAAACACAATTTCTACACATATGAGACCAAGAATGCTCGCCCATTCAAGGCGGTCCTGAAATGTCTCTCCAACGACTTGTCGGTGGATGAGATCAAAAACGAACTTAAGATGTTACTTGGCTTTGTCCCTCCCCAAGTAATACCAATGAAGAAAAAATCAAACGGGAATATGTCCTGCTTTGGTTTGACTTCACAATTTTATCTGATTCATTTCAACAGAAATGAAATCAACAATTTGAAACATTTGGACAAAATTCAGTTTTTGTTCCATGTACGGGTAAAGTGGGAGCATTTTAAGAAACATGGCGGTAATGGCCAGAATCTGACACAGTGCCGGCGTTGCCAGGCATTCGGTCACGGTACTAATCATTGCGCCATGGTTCCAAAATGCATGGTTTGCGGGGATTCTTCTCACGACAAGGACAATTGTCCCGTGAAAGAAGTCACCCAATTTAAATGTGCAAATTGTGGTGGACCGTCAGTGGGGGTGACTATGGGTCAAAAAACGATACACCTCTCGTAATTTCTTAATATCAAAAACAATTTAAACAACATCGAAAATCTTTCAACGTAGATTTGTTCTTAGATACTGACATTTTCCCAAAATATGGTGGATTTTGATGAACACTACCTTGAATGCCAATAGTTTGAAAATTGACCCAATCTCACCCCTTAGAGGGGGTGACATTAGGTCAAATGAAACTAAAATGATGCTCAAATACAACGATATGGTAAAAACAAGTCATCCAACAGTGTTTCTTGTTCGAAGGAATCGTATTGACATACTACAATGTTTGAAGTGGAGATTTTCAAACATTTGGGTAGTTTTCGAGCAATTCTAGCAAAAGTATTAGAAAATCAAATTTATGGGATTGCCCCATCAGAAAAAAGGTTTTGGATTCTCGTGCTAAGCATCAGCCGAAATCCAAACCGAAATTTTCTCAAAGTCAGGTTGTACCTGCATCTTTAAATCAAACGTTCGTGCTGTCTCACTCGAACAATGCTAGAAATACCCCTACCGTGGAAAAGTTAGGTAACACTAATGGTATTTCTTATGCCAACGTCGTTTCGGGTTCGGGTTCATCCACGAATTTTAAATCCTCTATCAATCTTCCAGAAATTGGGCAGGTACCTCAAATTTCATTTGAAAATTTTTCTGCTGGCAACGCTTTGGGATCTTCTGATCTCGGCGATGTTACGTTTGAAAAAATGACTTTTTTTGCAAAACTCACTGTTTGGTTTGATTCAAACAATGAGTAATGCTACATCCATGATGGAAGCTATCCAGATTGGATTAAAATTTGGGAATGATGTTGTTCTTACCCTGAAGTTTAATTGTTTAATCATGGATCTAAGTAATTTCATCAATATTATGAATTTTAATGCTCGCTCTTTAAAAGCGAAAGAAAATGAATTTTTCAACTTTTTACGAGTTCATAACGTGCATGTTGCTGTTATAACCGAAACATTTTTAAAAACTGGCACTTATTTGAAAAGTGATCCAGATTATAAAGTTATAACTAATAATCGAATGGATCGAAATGGCGGTGGAGTTGCAATAGTTATCCACCGTAGTATAACTTATAGCACGTTACGTGACTTTAAATTAAAAGTTATTGAAAGTGTGGGCATTGAACTTGAAACTTCTTTCGGGAAAATTATGATTGCAGCTGCATACTTGCCTTTCCAATGCACTGGGGAAAATAAAATTTATTTCAAAGGGGATTTGAATAAACTTACTCGGCATAGATATCGATTTTTGATCATCGGTGATTTTAATGCCAAACACCAATCTTGGAATAATTCAAAAGTAAATTCCAATGGTAAAATTCTATTCAGAGATTGCACTTCTGGTCTTTATTCGGTTTTATATCCGAATGGGCCAACTTGCTTTTCTTCTGTTAGAAATCCATCAACAATTGATTTGGTTTTGACAAATCAAAGTCAGTATTGTGGCCCTTTAGTGACTCATGCTGATTTTGATTCTGATCACCTTCCAGTAACTTTTTCACTTTCTCATGAAGCAGTTACCAGACCCAATAGTTCTGTGTTTAATTACCACAAAGCTAATTGGGACAGGTATCAGCATCATATTGAGAATAACTTAAATCATGATTTTGTTTTAGAAACCAAAGCTGATATTGATTCAGCCTTGGAATCTTTAACTAATGCAATTTTGGATGCTAGGAATATTGCTATTCCTAAAGTCCAAGTCAAATTTGATTCTTCCATTATTGATGACGATCTTCAGCTTCTGATTCGTCTGAAAAATGTTCGCCGAAGACAGTATTAACGTTCTCGTGATCCTGCACTGAAGCGAATTCAAAAAGATTTGCAAAAGGTTATTGACCACAGATTCACTCTCCTGCGAAATGAAAAGTTCGCAAGAGATGTCGAACAAATTAAACCTTATTCCAAACCTTTTTGGAAACTTTCAAAGGTTCTTAAGAAACCTCAAAAACCAATCCCTTCTTTAAAAGATGGTGATAATATTCTATTAACTAATGGGGAGAAAGCTCAAAAACTTGCTCAGCAGTTTGAGAGTGCTCATAATTTCAACTTAAATGTTTTGAGTCCTATTGAAGATCAAATTTCATGAGCATGAGCATTAGCCTGTCCCATTTTGAGGTCATGTCGAGGAATTTCAGGTGCTCACTTCTTAAATGATAGATTATGATGTTAGGAACAATGTTTTCTTAGACAAGAAAAAATAATAAAATACTTTCTCGCACCCCCTAGTCGATTTACTGAAAAAAGTCACTTTTTTGAACAAATTTTCTAAAATCGCTTGGAATCAATACAAAAACTGTTTCGATCAGGTGTGTATTATCTTCAAACGATAGGTTTTTGTCCATAGATTAAGATGCACTATCAATATTGGACCAAAATTTAAGTTTTTGGACTCTCCCATGCGGATTTGTGTCGAAAAAATCGCATTTTTTCGAAACTTTTTTCAGAAATGTTCATTTAATTTAGGGTAGCCTATTTTTCCCAGTGAAACCAATACATGCAGCTTGTAGGAAATTTCATGGCGAACATTTTTTCCTCTGAGAAAATGCAATTTCGACACTCCAGAGCCGAGATATTTGAGTTTTAGTGAGGAAAAAAGTGACAATTTTCAAAATTTCTCAGAATTCAGAAGCAAGGCCTACTAATTACACGATGTAGCAAGCATATGTCTCAATGGTCAGGGTATGCTTTTTTATAGTAATTTTGGCCGCTGAATCCGAATCTGAAATCAAATTTCGTGTAAACAGTGATGTTTTGGAGCTACACCCTTTTGGAATGTTATTTGCGTGTTTAAGAGGCAGTTTTTGTAAATATTGATCGGTTTGTTTTAGAGGTCGTATCAAGGTGCTCCGATTTGGATGAAACTTTCAGCGTTTGTTTGTCTGTACATGAGATGAACTCATGCCAAATATGAGCCTTTTACGACAAAGGGAAGTGGGATAAAACGGGCATTGAAGTTTGAATTTTCTGAGGATTTCAAATATGACAAAAGTGAGACTAAAAAGTGCCGCTATGGATGCCTACAGGACAATAACTAACGTTGTAAAATGTTTGTTATAGAAAAATCGAAAAACTATGAGAAAAACTGTGATTGGCCAAAAAGTTATTACCGTAGGCTTATAGTCCATGAAATTACCTATCTTTTGAACTAAAAGAGTATGGGTGTTGGAGGCTGTTGCAAAAAGATATTGAGGTTTAAAAAAAACCATTTTAACAGTAATTTGCAAAAGCTATGAGAAAAAGTTAAACCAATCCTGGATGCCTATGGCCCATTTTGAAGTGCTTCAAAAGACCTTTCGAATGCATCTAAGAGAGTGGGAATTGATGAAGTTTTACTAAAATGCGAGCAATTTAATTTTAAGATTTTTTATATTTTTTCCCCACTTCCCTTTGTCGTAGAGGGCTCATATTTGGCATGAGTTCATCTCATGTACAGACAAACAAACGCTGAAAGTTTCATCCAAATCGGAGCACCTTGATACGACCTCTTAAACAAACCGATCAATATTTACAAAAACTGCCTCTTAAACACGCAAATAACATTCCAAAAGGGTGTAGCTCCAAAACATCACTGTTTACACGAAATTTGATTTCAGATTCGGATTCAGCGGCCAAAATTACTATAAAAAAGCATACCCTGACCATTGAGACATATGCTTGCTACATCGTGTAATTAGTAGGCCTTGCTTCTGAATTCTGAGAAATTTTGAAAATTGTCACTTTTTTCCTCACTAAAACTCAAATATCTCGGCTCTGGAGTGTCGAAATTGCATTTTCTCAGAGGAAAAAATGTTCGCCATGAAATTTCCTACAAGCTGCATGTATTGGTTTCACTGGGAAAAATAGGCTACCCTAAATTAAATGAACATTTCTGAAAAAAGTTTCGAAAAAATGCGATTTTTTCGACACAAATCCGCCTGGGAGAGTCCAAAAACTTAAATTTTGGTCCAATATTGATAGTGCATCTTAATCTATGGACAAAAACCTATCGTTTGAAGATAATACACACCTGATCGAAACAGTTTTTGTATTGATTCCAAGCGATTTTAGAAAATTTGTTCAAAAAAGTGACTTTTTTCAGTAAATCGACTAGGGGGTGCGAGAAAGTATTTTATTATTTTTTCTTGTCTAAGAAAACATTGTTCCTAACATCATAATCTATCATTTAAGAAGTGAGCACCTGAAATTCCTCGACATGACCTCAAAATGGGACAGGCTAATGAGCATGAGCATGAGAGACCCATGGTTGTACTTCTCCGTTGCTGAACAGGACCGTAATATCCTATCAATACAACCGACCATACGCTTGAACGATCTAATGGTGTTTCCCTTATCAACAGCATGTATGAATGCGTTGAAAAGATAAAACATCAAGATCATTAAAACTAGATCTGAAGCAAATAGGTAACAGTCATTGGCCACCAACGGCGCCCGCCATGTCAGTTTGTAGATCTCGGGGGATTGGGACGGGAATGTTAGTTAGCACAGGTTGCTACAAAGGGTGGGTTCTATACGATATCCACACCCCCACGTGTGCCGGAAAACTACTTCTACTTGGGATTTTGTTAGTGGGTAAGGGTAATGGCCAGGATTCAACATAGAGGATGATGATGCGACCCAAAAATCAATAAATTTTGTTTAATGGTGTGATGTATTATACATTCTCAAGGCAAACAGTCGGAGGATGCGGATGAGATTATTCCCGGTTATTTGGTGTTGAGTTTAGCATAAATTCTTCAATCTTAGACAGCCGGCTGTGGAAAGATAAAACCAAATAAAATGCGAAAACGCGAAACCGCCGGGACCGAAAAACACACACAATCGGAAACGGCAACGAAAATCCTGCGTGATGACCGCGACGCGCACCGTTCAAATCCTCCAAAGCAACTGTCAAACATTCGCGAAATCACCCGGGTCGAAATACACACAATCGGGAGGAAAACAAAGACGGAAACGGCAACGAAAATCTTGCGTGATGACCGCGACGCGCACCGTTCAAATCCTCCAAAGCAACTGTCAAACAATCGCGAAATCACCCGGGTCGAAATACACACAATTGGGAGGAAAACAAAGACGGAAACGGCAACGAAAATCTTGCGTGATGACCGCGACGCGCACCGTTCAAATCCTCCAAAGCAACTGTCAAACAATCGCGAATTCACCCGGGTCGGAATACACAAAATCGGGAGGAAAACAAAGACTGAAACGGCAACGAAAATCCTGCGTGATGACCGCGACGCGCACCGTTCAAATCCTCCAAAGCAACTGTCAAACATTCGCGAAATCACCCGGGTCGAAATACACACAATCGGGAGGAAAACAAAGACGGAAACGGCAACGAAAATCCTGCGTGATGACCGCGACGCGCACTGTTCAAATCCTCCAAAGCAACTCAGTCCTATTGAAGATCAAATTTCAATAGAATTTCAGAATATTGTTGAACAAGAGTTTTCATCAGATGATGTTTTTAATACGGATCTGAATGAAATAAAATCTATTATCAAAAAATTTAAAAATATGAAAGCCCCTGGTGAGGATGGCATTTTTTACATTTTAATTTAAAAAATACCTGAAACAACTTTAAGTAGCTTGGTCAAAATTTGCAACAAATGTTTTGATTTGGCATATTTTCCCAGTAGTTGGAAAAATGCCAAAGTAGTTCCGATTTTGAAACCGGATAAAAATCCTGCTGAAGCCTCAAGCTATCGCCCCTTATTTTGCTTTCATCTATTAGTAAATTATTCGAAAGAATAATTCTTAATAGAATGATGACGCACATTAATGAAAATTCAATTTTCGCTGATGAGCAGTTTGGATTTCGCCTTGGGCATTCAACTACTCATCAGTTGTTGAGAGTTTCAAATTTAATTTGAAGCAACAAATCTGAGAGCTATTATACTGGCGCTGCTCTTCTAGACATAGAAAAAGCATTTGACAGTGTTTGGCATAAAGGTTTGATTGCGAAATTGAAAAGGTTTAATTTTCCGATTTATATCGTGAAAATTATTCAAAATACTCTACAGGTATGTTATCAGAACAGCAAATCTGATCAACTACCTGTACGTGCCGGCGTCCCTCAAGGAAGCATTTTGGGTCCAATTTTATACAATATTTTTACTTCTGACTTGCCTGATTTGCCCCCAGGATGTCAGAAATCACTTTTTGCTGATGATACAAGCATCTCCGCCAAAGGTAGAAGCCTTCGTGTCATCACAAGAAGATTACAAAAAAGCTTGGACATTTTCAATTCTTATTTGAAAGATTGGAAAATTAATCCGAATGCTGCAAAAACTCAACTTATTATTTTCCCTCACAAACCAAGGGCTGATTTTCTTAAACCAAAAAGTCATCACATTATAAAGATGAATGAGGTAAATTTAAAGTGGGAGGATCAAGTGAAATATCTTGGACTTGCTTTTGACAAAAACCTTACTTACAAGGATCACATTGAAAGTATCCAGGTTAAATGTAACAAATATATTAAATGTTTGTATCCACTTATAAACAGGAATTCTAGACTTTGTCTCAAGAATAAACTGTTAATTTATAAACAAATTTTCAGACCTGCCATGCTTTATGCTGTGCCGATCTGGACAAGCTGTTGTTTAACCAGGAAGAAAAAACTTCAGAGGATTCAGAACAAAATTCTGAAAATGATTCTGAAACTTCCTCCCTGGTTCAGCACCAGTGAACTTCATCAATTAGCCGAAGTTGACACTTTGGATGTTATGTCCAATAAGATAATTGATGCATTTCGACAAAAAACATTGCAGTCTTCAGCTGCATTGATCCGCTCTTTATATAGTTTATAAGTTAGTTTTAAGGTATCCCTTTTCCCTTTTGTACATGTAGGACGTCCTACATTTGAAATCACTGAATAGCGAAAGCTAAAAATTTCATGAATAAATGAAAGTTGCTAGTATTTAAAATTGAGGTGAAAAGTCATCGATTGTGATTGGACACTCAATAATATTTTAACTGAATGAATGTACATGGAAAAGATAAACTGAATAAATATAAATAAAAAAAAAAAACCTTTGACCACCGCGGGTCAGAGTCGAGACGGCTAAAAGAAAGGGGCGCGACAATGTGGGAAAAGGAAGTAATTTTTGATTGTAGACGGTATTGTTTTGATTCGCAGTATGTTGAGTCAACTGCTGTGGATGTACCTGAAACATCGCACAACGGGGTTCCTCTTCTCTTCATTCTCAGCTACCACCTATCTCCCTTTTTTTTATTTTGCTCTACTGATTCTCAATTCTTCACTGATTCTTCTATTTAATATCCATCATTTGATTTTGATTTTACTAACTTTTGATTCTCTTATCTCTCAAAGCTTTTCCACTCTTTTTTACCAATTGATACTGCTGTAACAAACTTTGTTTTGTTATTTTTTCCTTAAAAATATACTTTTCCTTAATGTACTAGTAATATCAAGTCTATTTATCATTCGCCTAATCTTTTTTGATTTTATTGCGAATTTATTTATGTGAATAATTCTTTATCTGTTCTATGAATTATCATTACTATAATCTAAGCTTGTTTTGTATCTCTATTTATGAACTATTGTCTAATTTTACATCTAATACATCTAGCTTCTCATTTTTATTCTTTAAAATACGCTTATCATTCTCTTAAGATATTGATACTTGATTTTCATAAAATACATTCTCTTTTACTGTTTTCAATCTTCACCCTTTTTTTCAAACAAGTGAGGTTTGAGCCCTTACTCAATTTATTGAATGGTTAAAGGATTAACACAAATATTACTATTGTATTTGTGGTAAACTTTTATAACATGCTTAGGACCAAAAATTGTAACAAAACACCGCGACAAAAGAAAAAGCAACAGAGCAGTTCTCTAGGATTTCGGTCATTCGATTTTTTTTGTATTTTTTAATCCAACTGAAACTTTTTTGGTGCCTTCGGTATGCCCAAAGAAGCCATTTTGCATCATTAGTTTGCCCATATAATTTTCCATACAAATTTGGCAGCTGTCCATACAAAAATGATGCTTGAAAATTCAAAAATCTGTATCTTTTGAAGGAATTTTTTGATCGATTTGGTGTCTTCGGCAAAGTTGTAGGTATGGATACGGACTACACTGGAAAAAAATAATACACGGTAAAAAAAATTTGGTGATTTTTTTATTCAACTTTTTAACACTAAAACTTGATTTGCAAAAAAACACTATTTTTAATTTTTTTTATTTTTTGATATGTTTTAGAGGACATAAAATGCCAACTTTTCAGAAATTTCCAGGTTGTGCAAAAAATCATTGACCGAGTTTTTTCAACTTCATTTTTCGATGTAAAATCGAATTTGCAATCAAAAAGTACTTTAGTGAAATTTTGATAAAGTGCACCGTTTTCAAGTTATAGCCATTTTCAGATAACTTTTTTCAAAATAGTCGCAGTTTTTCATTTTTTAAAATTAGTGCACATGTTTGCCCACTTTTGAAAAAAACATTTTTGAAAAGCTGAGAAAATCCTCTATATTTTGCTTCTTCGGACTTTGTTGATACGACCTTTAGTTGCTGAGATATTGCCTTTGCATTGCAATTAAACAGGAAAAACAGGAAAATTGATGTTTTCTAAGTCTCACCCAAACAGCCCACCATTTTTTAATGTCGATCTCAGCAACTAATGGTCCGATTTTCAATGTTGAAATATGAAACATTTGTGAAATTTTCCGATCTTTTCGAAAACAATATTTTCCAAATTTTCAAATCAAGACTAACATTCCAAAAAGGCCAAACATTGAATATTACGCCCTTTTAAAATGTTAGTCTTGATTTGAAAATTTTGAAAATATTTTTTTTGAAAAGATCGGAAAATTTCACGAATGTTTCATATATTAACATTGAAAATCGGACCATAAGTTGCTGAGATATCGACATTGAAAATTGGTGGGCTGTTTGGGTGAGACTTAGAAAACATCAATTTTCCTGTTTTTCAACCTTTGCATTGCAATATCTCAGCAACTAAAGGTAGTATCAACAAAGTCCGAAGAAGCAAAATATAGAGGATTTTTTCAGCTTTTCAAAAATATTTTTTTCAAAAGTGGGCAAACATGTGCACTAATTTTAAAAAATGAAAAACTGCGACTATTTTGAAAAAAGTTACCTAAAAATGGCTATAACTTGAAAACGGTGCACTTTATCAAAATTTCACTAAAGTACTTTTTGATTGCAAATTCAATTTTACATCGAAAAATGAAGTTGAAAAATTTTTGCGACCAAAATTTCGATTTTTTTAAAAAATCAGTATTGATTAAAAAATTCATAACTCGGTCAATGATTTTTTGCACAACCTGGAAATTTCTGAAAAGTTGGCATTTTATGTCCTCTAAAACATATCAAAAAATAAAAAAAAATAAAAATAGTGTTTTTTTGCAAATCAAGTTTTAGTGTTAAAAAGTTAAATAAAAAAAATCACCAAATTTTTTTTACCGTGTATTATTTTTTTCCAGTGTAGTCCGTATCCATACCTACAACTTTTCCGAAGACACCAAATCGATCAAAAAATTCCTTCAAAAGATACAGATTTTTGAATTTTCATACATCATTTTTGTATGGACAGCTGCCAAATTTGTATGGAAAATTATATGGACAAACTAATGATGCAAAATGGCTTCTTTGGGCATACCGAAGGCACCAAAAAAGTTTCAGTCGGATTAAAAAATACAAATATTAAAATTGAAGAAAAAAGACCGATTTCGTAGAGAATTGCTCAACATATAAACACGACTCAACACTAGGAAAGATTTCAGGAGAAAGCAATACACAGTAAAATAACAACTAGTTTTTGAATTCAATCTAAAAATATAACAGTTTTTGCTTCAATAAAAGTTGATAGGCACACTATAAATGGTTAGGCCGACGACACGACAAGCCACTCGCCCCCAAAAAGTGGGCACCAAATCGACTTACCCCTCCGGTTCCTTTGGAACTGGAAACGTCAAACCGAAAAATTTGAAAAAAATTATTGACTTTGGCAGCACTTCTGCTTTTGACGTTTAGAAATGTCACTTCGTTTTGAAATCATCTTTGAGAAATTTCTTCTATGTAAATTCTGCGCTGCCGACGGAACGATCTTGACCGGTTTCAAGAAGCACCGTTCCGACGGTCGGACGGAACGTAGGCATCGGGGTGCTATCCGGCGATGTGGTCAAGTAGTGCAGGTGAAACCAAAGTCATTCAGGCAAGTAAATCATCAATTTTTAAGTTGCTGACTAAATTAACCAACCGTCGCCTTCTCAGGTCGGTCAGGCGCACAAGTTACCTACCGGGAGTATTTGCCCAGCAAACGAGACGGCCTTAGTGCTCAAATGGCAGATGCTGGCAAACGGAATCTTTGCCGTCAATCCTTGTCGAAAAAGTCCGGATCGCGCTGCGCTTGTGATGCCTTGGTCGTTTCCACCGTCTTGGGTACCGCCTTCTGGATGACTACCTTGTTGTACTTGCCATCGTCGGTCATGATTTCACCACCGCGCTCGTCGGCCTTGCTCACGAGCCCGGAACCGCTCACCAACCCGGGTCGGAGAAATCTTCTTCACCTCTAGGATGTCCCCGCGCGCTTCAAAGTACGACTCGTCGATTTGTACCATGCACTCGAGCACGACGTAATCCCCCCGCTTCGGGATGAACGTCAACTCGACGTCGTCAATTTCTACGGGGATTTCTCGCAGGTCCGTTTCCACCGTGAGCAACCCGTTACGCTTCGCCGTGATCGTGCCGTGTACGCTGCGCTGGTTGTAGTTGAAGTAGGTCGGCGCCAGCTCCTTCATCAGCTGGGTGTTTTCCTCGTCGACTGTGGTCGGTGCTTGCTTGCTCTCCTCGCCCCGGGAGTCCAGGAGGCACTCCAGCTTCCCAGGCGAACGAGTATACCTACCGGGCAAACGGAATCTTTGCCGTCAATCCTGGCGAAACATGGTCCGCATGATCACGCTCGCTGCGGATGCGTAGTTCCGTGACTCTTGAATTGATTTACATCGTCGAAAAAAAAGACGTTCATGAAAACGAGATTCGGTTAGCGCCGGGATGGCTGAGAAGTCAAAATCATTGCTGACCGGCGAGCACAACCTCAACAGGATTGTGAAAGTCGCGAGCGAAAGCCGCTGAAACCGCGAATCTTGATCGCGATTGAAGAAATCGAGAAAAAGAGAGAAAAACGATCCCAGACCTGCTGGTTATAGTAGATGACAAGTTCGAGTTGGAAATTGTTCACCCACCGCACCGCTTGGACCGTTATTTCAGATTCTAATTTAGGCGATCGACTCGAGTAACACAGAATCTAGTGTTTTAACCACCTCCTCCGCCGTAGCGATTCTCTGCTACACGCTTTGGTCCCTATAGTCCCAACGGCCGCCATCGAGATTGCACTCCCTGGCTCAATTTGTTATTCTTGATGATATCCTTTTGAAGTTTTTGCCAACAGCTGTCCAAACTGCGGAACACACATTCCACCAGTTGCTCCGGGTTGAAAGAGTGGTGGGATCTGATCGGGGACCATCCACAAACCACGTGGACACTTTTTTGGAATTCAAAACACCCCCCTCCCCCTCGTGGACAATTGTCCATACAAAAAAAATCTTGTATGGAGTGTGGACAATCGCTAACCCTTTCTCCCCCCCAAAGTGTCCACGTGGTTTATGGATGTTCCCTCAACCTTCAACGCTGTCCACCCACCATTGCACCGTTTTGGCCGGCAAGTGGAAGATCCAGGACACAAATCACATTGGTACCTGTTGGTATTATCTGTAGCGGTTCCAGGTGGACCGGATTTCGTTCCAGTTCGACGGGGCTAACTGAACAGGTGCATCTTCCGTCGCGTTTTAATTTTGGCTCCCATACATGAATGGTCTCGATCCTGTAGTGCTGTACATCGGAAGTTCTGACGCCGGAAATTTCTACAACCCCTAGGGAAGCTGCTTAGCGATTCCGTAACCACAGTTCCAGCCATTTGAGGAAGGACAAGTTTGAAAAAGGGGACCTCTTGCTAGCCATTATGCTCTAAATTCTTGGCTGCAATCGGCTTTTGCCGGCGACTGGACTGTACGGCCGGTTTTTGAAACTTACGATAGAACATGAGGCCTACGGAAAAAGTAGAAATCGGTTCAGCGAATCTCATCTCATGTAGCACCCATCTGCCTCCCAGCGTTCGATTGATTCGTCTCGAGCCCGGCGTCACGCCCGTGCTGCAACCCGATAACGACGCCCCCGACAACGCGGATGCTTCTCAAAACCTTAATCCTACTCAGATGCTACGATGCGTTATACAATTTTAAATTGTAATTACAATAATGTAACAATCGCCAGATTCCTCGCACTCCACCACTTCGGCTCCCTTCTGCAGAAACCCGGTTCCCGGCATTAGCGCAGAATTTGCCAACGAACTTCTCTCTGGAACCGCCGGGTACGGTAGCGTACCACGAGCCCCAATCTCCTCCTTACGGCTTGGACCGCCTCCCCTTCCCAAACCTGTCCTTCATCAAATGGCTGGAACTGAGGTTACGGAATCGCTAAGCAACGGAAGATACACCTTTTCAGCCGCCGTCCCACCAAACCGGGACGAAATTCGGCCCACCTGAAATCGACACTAATTATGCCAACAGCAGTTGCATCCTGGTTCCTCCACTCCCCGACCAAACAGGCGAAACCTGTGTTCGTCGACGAGCTCCATGGCCCGGCCGGTGATCCAGAGAAAGAAATGACCGTCCGGTTGGAGGGCGGGTACTACTAGCTGTCTCATTCCGTCGTCAAAATTGCCGTGGGTGTTCATCTCCAGATAGCGCAGGTCACACTGGATCAGCTGAGATGGGTAGAGGATGGCGCACGGATCATTTTTGACTCGCTTGGCTTCGAGTAGTGAAGTTTCCGGATCGAACATGGAACTATCTTTTCGGCGTCGGAATCTTTCTTGAGTTCTACGATCTCAAACACTCCCGCTCGTTCCCGCTAATAATCACATGGCGCCATGTCATGCAAAATCCGAAAGGGATCGACCAGTTTCCTCACTCGGTTCCACCTCGCGTTTCATCAGCGATCGGATCACGCTATCCACCGAAACAGGCTCGTTTGCGGCAAAAGAAATCCAAATCCGGCTTTTCCAAAGATCTCCTCCTAGCAGGCCAAATGGTTGCTGTTGTTGGACGTCTTCTCGTCTTGGCCAGAGTACCGGCCATTGCCCAGAACGAAGGAACAATTTCCGCAATTAGTCCAAATTCCGGCGTTTGGATTGCCGGTACAAAAACCCAGTCAAATTAATCCGAATTCTGAAACGGAATCTAATTAGAATCGTATACAAATTCCGTTTCAAACGCAACAACCGGTTCCGTGTTCGAACCGGTTGTTGCGTTTGAAACGGAATTTGTATACGATTCTAATTAGATTCCGTTTCAGAATTCGGATTGATTTGACTGGGAATCTGAACCTGTGAAATTCCGAAAGTGTGATTGTGACAGATTTTGACCAATGTAAATATTTACATTCAACAGTGTTGCGAGTAAATTTTAATTTGAGCGAAATCCGAGGGGTCTCTCAATTTACCGTGACTTTAGTCAATCACGGTGATTTCACGGGATTCACGGTGGGATCACTTTTCACTCAGATTTTTCCACCGAGTGTCTTGTCGTGTCGTCGGTTAGGCGCTTATACTTACATCAAACCCTACCCAATGTACCACCCCCGGGCGAGTTAAAATGCGTAACCGGAAAAGAAGGTGTGCATGCCTGCAAAGATACCTAATTTAAAAAGATAGACAACTCCCAAAATCTGGGAACAACGCTCAATCATCAAAACCGCAGAGCCATCTGGTGGGCTGACATCTAATTTGTCGAGCTTTTGAATGCCCGTACACGCACACAGTGAAACAAAATATGCGCGCACGCACACAGTCAAACACGGTAGTGATGTTGTTTTTCGTTCATCTCTTTCGCACTGTTTTGACCAAATTTTGACAGAGCGAGGAAAACATTCAGCGAAATGGCGAGCAAGTTTTGGAATTTCATGATTATTAATTAAGTTTAGATAAAATTGAACACCGGGCGGGTTTGGGCACAGTGGAAAAATCAATTCAATCAAAGATACTTAATGCAAAGCAGTTTTCATGGCAAACCAATCCATAACAAACCTGGATCCAGCCAAAGACGAAGGAAAATGCTCTGCTGGTAAATTCTTCCAGATATAGAACTGCCACAGGCTCCCAGGGACAAAAGCAGCAAACAGTTAGTGCCTTTTTCCGGTCTTCGAAGGAAACGCTACACGAGGACGTGGTAGAGTTAGAGAACAAAGGGGTCCTCAAGACGAGTTAATTGATAGGTTTACAAGCAGAACTATTTTCAGGTGATCCGGTAAGACCGGATTGGCCAACAATCGGACGTAGGTCAGACGGGTGTTACGGCAATATTTGTATTTTTAACGATATTTAAATCAATATTTTGGACTGTCTCAAAGCATCAAAGCAAATATAATCACGAGGGTTTTCTTACAAAATAAGTTATCACTTAAAATTATATTCTCACGTCACAAATTGATTCATTTACTACAGTCAAAACAGTGCAGATCAATACGTAAAAACAACAAAAATGTACGCTAACTGATTGATTTGCTTCAAATAAAAATTCAAAACAAAAAGCGCTACGCACAGCAAAATACATCCATCTCGTGCGGTGGCGCGAAAAGCAGTGACAGTGAGAGCAGCAGCAAGCTTTTTCGTTTCTTGTGTTTCTTCTCTTCGCTGTGCTGAAACTTTATTTTTTTCTCTCGCTCTCCCACCATCGCTTTAAAGCTTATTGTTTGAATATTTTCCCGTTCGCATCGGAGTGGCGCTAGTGTTTTGATGCCTGAAATTTGACGGAGTTGACGGCATGTGGTGCTACGCAAAGTCACTCACACAATCATTGACTTCCCTCCAAGAGAAAAATCGCTTGGAGAGCGTTCGTTTGACATTCTACCGAGATTCCGATCATCTCTCCAATGATAGCAATCATATGACTCCTGTCACTACGCAGCATACATTAGGAAGAGAGAGACAAAAACGAGAGAAAGAGAAAGAGCACGTTGCCTCGTTCGGGCGGCTGCTTGAGCTTGAGCACATGCCGTCAACTCCGTCCAATTTCAGGCATCAAAACACTAGCGCCACTCCGATGCGAACGGGAAAATATTCAAACAATAAGCTTTAAAGCGATGGTGGGAGAGCGAGAGAAAAAAAATAAAGTTTCAGCACAGCGAAGAGAAGAAACACAAGAAACGAAAAAGCTTGCTGCTGCTCTCACTGTCACTGCTTTTCGCGCCACCGCACGAGATGGATGTATTTTGCTGTGCGTAGCGCTTTTTGTTTTGAATTTTTATTTGAAGCAAATCAATCAGTTAGCGTACATTTTTGTTGTTTTTACGTATTGATCTGCACTGTTTTGACTGTAGTAAATGAATCAATTTGTGACGTGAGAATATAATTTTAAGTGATAACTTATTTTGTAAGAAAACCCTCGTGATTATATTTGCTTTGATGCTTTGAGACAGTCCAAAATATTGATTTAAATATCGTTAAAAATACAAATATTGCCGTAACACCCGTCTGACCTACGTCCGATTGTTGGCCAATCCGGTCTTACCGGATCACCTGAAAATAGTTCTGCTTGTAAACCTATCAATTAACTCGTCTTAAGGACCCCTTTGTTCTCTAACTCTACCACGTCCTCGTGTAGCGTTTCCTTCGAAGACCGGAAAAAGGCACTAACTGTTTGCTGCTTTTGTCCCTGGGAGCCTGTGACAGTTCTCTATCTGGAAGAATTTACCAGCAGAGCATTTTCCTTCGTCTTTGGCTGGATCCAGGTTTGTCATGGATTGGTTTGCCATGAAAACTGCTTTGCATTAAGTATCTTTGATTGAATTGATTTTTCCACTGTGCCCAAACCCGCCCGGTGTTCAATTTTATCTAAACTTAATTAATAATCATGAAATTCCAAAAGTTGCTCGCCATTTCGCTGAATGTTTTCCTCGCTCTGTCAAAATTTGGTCAAAACAGTGCGAAAGAGATGAACGAAAAACAACATCACTACCGTGTTTGACTGTGTGCGTGCGCGCATATTTTGTTTCACTGTGTGCGTGTATGGGCATTCAAAAGCTCGACAACTTAGATGTCAGCCCACCAGATGGCTCTGCGGTTTTGATGATTGAGCGTTGTTCCCAGATTTTGGGAGTTGTCTATCTTTTTAAATTAGGTATCTTTGGCCATAGTCATGGCTTCGGAGGTAGGTACTCTAAAACGGTTAACAACACGTTAAAACGGTGCTTTCAAAATAACCCTATAAATTTTCCTCAAACAAAAAATAGATTGATCAAGGTATTAGCTATTTGAAAATTGCGTAAAATCATTAAAATAAAGAATGAATTAATCATCTCCCAAAAGACCAGGTACACCCAAAGGAAAAATATATCTCAAAATCTGCAACAGTGGATTTGCTGCAGAATATGTCACATTTTATAACATTTTTTGCAGCAAGCCCGTAGATCATTTTTGCTCGCTTGTAAACATATCAGCGATCTGCAGTTCTCACCAACACATATAATGCAGGCTCATCCGCGAGCAACACTCCAAAGAGAAGAATATGTTTGTGCTCTTTATCTCACATCTCATCAAGCGTCCATGGCGCGGTGGTAGCGTGTCGGATCAATAACAAGTTGGTGGTTCAATCCTCGTTCTGTTAAGGGTTTTTTTGTGTGAAATACAAATACAACCAAAAAGCCGTCGGTAATGTCGATAATTGTCGGGCAAAAATGTCATACCCCTATATCGCAAAAAATGCATGAGGACAGTTTTCATGCAGATTCTGATATACTTTCATGCCACCATACATCACAATCATGCGACCACCGGTTGGGTGTAGTAATTGTGTGAGCTTCTAGCAGATGAGACGAATGAAGCTAACGTAGGTAATCTCAAATACTCAAAACTTTAAAATTCGATATCTCTGGAACGAAACATATTCATTTCTGTCAATGAGTGATTCTTAGGTAAAACTGGCCGGGGAACACGATGGCGAGTTTCAATAAAAAAAAAATGGGGTGTTTTGAGATACGGCCATTAAAAATTTTCAATTGCGCAATATAGGTAGAAAAAATAAATTAATCAAAATTTTGATCTCATAAAACGATTCTACGTCCAATTTCCTTCAAAATTGAGCTCAAGACCGACTCTCTACGATTTGTGGTTCCTGAGCTATAACTGTTTGAAACTAGGAGGTTCGCTCAAAAATCGATTTTTTGGGGAGGTATGAAAATGGAGAGGGTGGTCCGATTTGGATGAAAAACTAAAACTGAAACAAGAAAAATTTAAACGAGAAATGTAAGTTTTCGTGGAACAAAAGTTGCTCAAAATGACGTGTTTGTGAGCAAAATAAAAAAAAATTGAAGAAAAATATCGGGCATTAGAGGGATAACATAATAAGTCAAGAGCAAATTTTTATATCCATTACCGCCTGTTAAAAACTATGGCCACCTCTGGTGTAGGTTCTTATAAGAATGCTTACCTGGAACAAATTTCATTTCATATTGACTAGAAGAGTGTTGTTCATCAAAGTCCTTGAAAGATAAAAAAATGTTAGAAACGAAACAAAAACGACGATGGCATCTGGACGTTGTTGGGAACCACAATTTAGTTCATGGAGCGGACAACGATCAGACGACCATGTCTCATGCCCTACAGACTATTGACTTTGTTTCGGCTGCACAGCAAAAAAAGTAGTAATCCAGCTGCGTGTAAAAGGCCTGGGTGTAAAATAAACTTTGCAATATTTTATGAAATTCAATGTAATATTACACACTGAAATATTTAGCCCATTAGTATAGGAAACCTGCTTGAATTTTTTTTTTTTTTTTGAATTAAATATACTTTATTGAATCTTTCTTATAATAATTACATTTGGTTTACATAATAAGTGGTCAGCTGTGGCTCTTCAGCTTTAATTTGCTTTTCGTGATTTAAACACTGTTCATTTTCATAACTTTAAAAATATATGATTTATCATTTTTGTAACACTAGGTACAATGAGGAAAAAAAAAATGTTAAGAAAACATAACCTAACCTAAAACTAACTTAAACTTACAATAAACTAAACCAATCCTTGAATCAAGGGGTATTCAGAAATAGCACATTTTTCCCTGAATTTCAAACATTTTTCTTGAATCTTCTGATCCAACATTTTTACTTCTGCTAATTCATGAACCTCACTTGATCTTGTCCAGCCAGGAACATTCAAAACCATTTTGAGTACCTTGTTTTGGACACGCTGGAGCTTCAATTTATGAGTTCTAGCGCAACACTCCCAAACAGGTACTGCATACTCAATAACGGGGTAAATTATTTGTTTGTAAACTGCTAGCTTATTTTTCAAAGAAAGCTTTGATTTTCTGTTAATTAAAGGGTACAAGCACCTGATGAGAATGCTGCACTTGTTCAATATTTTGTCTACATGCTGCCGAAACAAAAGTTTCGAGTCAAGTATGAGACCTAAGTAGACAACTTCCTTTGACCAGGGTATCGAAACATCATTCATTTTTATCAAAACATCATCCTTTGGGACAAATCTGGCCGATTTGGAAAGAGGAAAAATGATGGTTTGAGTTTTTGCTGCATTTATACGAATTTTCCAGTCGCCAAAGTATTCGGAAAGAACGTCAAGACCCTTCTGAAGACGGCCAACTAAATATCTGGTTATTTTACCCTTATAAATAACGGCAGTGTCATCAGCAAAAAGTGACAACACACCATTACCAGGAAGAGTAGGCAAATCAGATGTAAAAATATTGTACAGAAGTGGGCCAAGAATACTTCCTTGGGGAACCCCAGCATCAATGTTGAATAATCCAGAAGCAATCCCATTCAGAAAAACCCTGAACGATCTCTCCGAAAGATAGTGCTGGATAATTTTGATAAGATACATTGGAAAACCGTATAAATACAGTTTATGTATCAAACCATCATGCCAAACATTGTCAAAAGCCTTCTCAACATCCAACAAAGCCATAGCAGTTGATTTAGACTCAAGCTTATTCTGCTTGATGATTTTGGTTACTCTCGTAAGCTGATGAGCAGTATTATGTCCCTTACGGAAGCCAAACTGCTCATTCAAAATTATATTATTATCGTTGGTAAAATCCAAAAGCCTTGAATAGATGACCTTCTCAAAGAGTTTGGACAGACTACTCAAAAGACTAATGGGACGATAACTTGTAGGCGATGTTGGATCTTTTTGAGGCTTCAAAATTGGTATGACTTTGCCCAGTTTCCAATTGGTGGGGAAGTAACCAAGTTGCAAACATTTATTGAATATATTGGCTAGATGTTGAAAGAACTGATCACTCTGTTTTTTCAACACTAGATTAAAAATGTTATCAAAGCCAGGAGCTTTCATATTTTTCATTTGTTTTACTGCAACTTTGACTTCCTCACCAGAAACATGGGAATCTGCAGGAAATTCAAAGGTAGAGTTATTAATTGTTGAAATACTATTGGCAACTGATGTTTCTTTAGGGCTGGTCATGGAAGCGCCAAGATTATGAGAACTAACAAAATGAAGCCCAAGTGCATTTGCCTTTTCCTCGGATGTAATCAAGGGAGAATCCTCAACAATAAGAGGAGGAATAGGCTTTGGTTTGTTTTTAAGAACTTTAGAAAGTTTCCAAAATGGTTTTGAATAATTCCCAAGCTGGCTTACATGTTTTGAAAATTCTTGATTTCTGATATTGTCAAGTCGGTCTTGTATGATTTTGTTCAAATTGTTCACTGAAATCTTTTTGTCATAGTCCCCAGTCCGTTGATATTGTCTCCTATAAACATTCCTTAGTCTTATCAAGTGTTTAGTATCTACGTCAATATCAGTTACCTTAAAATTAACAGGAACCTCCCGAACGTTGGCAGCCTCTGCTTGGTTGATAGCCTGCTGGATCACCTCCAGCGAACGATCAATATCGGCAGAAGTTTCCGGGTGTTGATCATAGTCGATGTTGCTGTCGACCACTTGCTGAAACTGCTGCCAGTCAACGTTGTGGTAATCTTTCCGGGTTGGTTGCCGCTGCGGAGTAACGGATGCTCCAACCTCCACAACCACCGGATAGTGATCAGAACTCAACTCTTCAAACACCTCAGGATGAGCCACGTTCTCAGCCATATTGGTAATGAAGAAGTCGATGATTGAGTGATTCCCAGACCGAGCCACCCTCGTTGGACGATCTGGACTCACAACGTTGTAGTATCCGTTTTGCAGATCGTTGTGCAGAATCACTCCGTTCCGATTCCTCCTGCTGTTGCCCCAAACTTCATGCTTCGCGTTGAGGTCACCAGCGATGATGTACTTTGCGCTCCGCCGTGTCAGCTTCTGGATATCGCTCTTCAGTTTGGAAACCTGCTTGACCGAAATGTCAAGCTCATATATGGGTCATTCCACCTGAAGTGTGCAAGAAAAAATGCAAATTTGAAAATTACCATCTCCGATTCTGCTCAAATTTGGCAGAGCTGTTAAGACTATCAAAACATGCAAAAATCCCGAATTTCATCCAAATCGGACCACCCCTTCCCTTTTTGTACCCTCCCAAAAAATCGACATTTTGGCGATTTTTGAGCGAAACCCCTATCTTCAAACGACGATAACTCAGGAACCACAAATCTTAGAGGGTCGGTCTTAGACTCAATTAGAACGTAGAATCCATTTCCGTGATCAAAATTTAGATTAAAATATTTGTTCTACCTGTATTGCGTTACATTAAATAGCCGTATCTCAAAACAGCCCTATTTATTTTTTAAATTTGACCTCACCATCGTGTTCCCCGGCCAATTTTACATAAGAATCACTTATCGACAGAGGTATCGAATTTTAATGTTTTGAGTATTTGAGATCACCTAAGTTAGCTACACTCGCCGCCTCTGCTAGAAGCACTAAGTCGTGCTGATCAATAATTACTAATTAATGTAACACTGCCGCTTGAAGTAAGTCCGTCCCATATGTAATTTCGTCAATTTTGAAGTAATAATGCAGTTTGGTTCGAATTCATGTGACCTATCAGAAAAACCAATAAAATGTAGTACTTTGTTCCACAAACCATAGAAAATTCACTTTATCGAAAAAAAAAATCTTACACGTAGCCTTATGGGTGGGACAAATTTGAAGTGCGTTTTTCTCGGCTTGCTGTTTTTACATATGGGACGGACTAGATTTGAGCGGCAGTACAGCCAGCTCTACATTTGTTCTCGCTTCAAATAAAAGAAGAAATAAAAGAAATAATTTGATAAAGTGGGAAGAAATGAGGAATTAGGAAAGATATGAAAATAATAGAAAAATGATAAATTTTTGAAAATTGTATTGTAGAAACTCTGTAGCATTTGCAAATTGATCGAGCCGCGTAGCCCAGTCATCGAGCCGCGTAGCTTCCGCCTCGTAAGCGATAGATCGGGGTTCAATTCCCAGCTCGGAACAATACAACTGGTGATCTTTTCCCTTCTGGATTCGATTGCTTAGTAAAGGGCTTAGCCGGCCCCGATACTTTTCATGGGTGTTCCCCTCAGGAACAGGGAAGGATTTTTTTTATTTGCAAGTAAATATTAAAAGTTCAAATTTTACTTAATATGGTTCAATGACACTGGGATCAGGAAAAACAGTGCATTAAAAATTACTCAATAAATATTCCTTAAACAAAAAATAGATTGTTCAAGGTATTGATTATCTCAAAACCGCATAAAATTATAAAAATAATTCATCTTACAGAACAACAGGTAGTAATTATTGATCAGCACGACTAGCAGATGCGGCGAGTGTAGCTGATGTTGGTAATCTTAAATACTCAAAACTTAAAAAATCGATATCTCTGGAACGAAACATATTCCTTTCTGTCGATAAGTGATTCTTATGTAAAATTGGCCGGGGAACACGATGGTGAGGTCAAATCAAAAAAAATAATAGGGCTGTTTTGAGATACGGCCATTTAATGTTTTCAATTGCACAATACAGGTAGAAAACATATTTTACACGGAAATGGATTCTACGTCCAATTTCCTTCAAAATTGAGTCTCAGACCGACCCTCTAAGATTTGTGGTTCCTGAGTTATCGTAGTTTGAAGATAGGGGTTTTGCTCAAAAATCGCCAAAAAGTCGATATTTTGGGAGGGTACAAAAAGGGAGGGGGTGGTCCGATTTGGATGAAATTCGGGGTTTTTGCATGTTTTGATAGTCTCAACAGCTCTGCCAAATTTGAGTAGAATCGGAGATGGTAATTTTCAAATGCTGTTCCGCTTCAGATGGAATGACCCATATGCGTTAATCCTTTCTATTCTTCATTCCAATGCATTGGTCAGATTGCCGAGCGGGCTAAGGCGCCAGTCCGTACTGTTGGCGCTGGGTTTGAATCCCGTCGGTTGCACCTTTTTTTGTGTTTACAACAATTGTACATGCAGTGTGTAATATTAAGTGTCTTTTTTTACGGAGGTGAAAAAAAAATGAAATTAAAAGCCTAGGCTTCAACATTTGGATTAGAGCGTCCAATTTTCCGTCCCGGAAAAAAAATCCTGGGAATTCCCGGGATTTCCCGTAAAAAATACTTGCCGTTGCCCGGGAAATTTATAAATTTCCCGGGAATTCCCAAAAATCAAGCGGAAGTATACATTTTCTTAATTTTTTGGACTATTCAAAGAGTAATTGGATATAGAATAAAGAATATTTAAACCGAGGGGCGCGAAACTGGCCTTAATATATTTAATTTGCGCATTTAATGTATTACTGAATTAAATTCCTCTTGTCAACGAACATTTGACAGCGCCCAACCTGCTTTGTCGAAAACATTGATTTGTTTTGCGTCTCCTTCGCACACCCGCCTGTCAAGTTGGGTGATTTTTTGTTGCTCAAAAATGAGGCGATGCCGATATTTTTTTTTTGTTTTAAATTTGTTTTCGCGAAAGTTTCCGAAAGGAATAAGTAAATTTTGGTTGCAAGTAGCTATAAAAGGTAATACATTGTTCGCCGTAGTTTCGAACTTGCGCAGGTTTCGAAATACTCAACCCGCATCAACAAGGAGGTCATCGAGCTGAAGGGCAAGTCCGTCGAGAAACTGATCGCTTCCGGCCGCGATGAGCTGTCCTCGATGTCGTCCGTTTGTGCTGTGTCTGCCGCTGCCGCCGAGCGGAAGGAAGAGGAAAGTAGATGAAAGAGTCCGAGGACGACATGAGCTGAGTTTCATTAAATAAGGGAATTCCCCGTGGCCACATCGCCGGATGGCTGCTGGCGGTTGCACTGGCGTTTTGCTCCCGGAGACGGAAGAAGGGCACTGTTCTAGCAGTGGTTTCGGAAGTGTTTCTACGAAATGCAAAAAGAAGGAAAATGCTAATAGCACATATACAAAAAAAAGTGCAATAATGATTTATTTCGTTTTCGTTGTTGGAATTGAAACAATAAATAAAGAATAATCTGCTTGTGTTTATGCTTCCCACGATCAGCACGATCGCAGGTCCATCGAAGTTTCCGCCTGTCCGTTTTAACTGGGTTCGGTTGCTTCGGCAGAGGCTCCCGAATGCGCGACAGCCGCAAGTACCGGTTCGACCTTGGACGAACTTCTTAACTCGGGTTCCATCTCGGCGGCGGTTGCTTTGTTTTGTTCGAAGAATTCCGGCTTGACAGGTTCTTCCTCCGCTACTTCTGGAGAATGTTCGGCTCGCAAAGCAGGTGGGGATTTTTAACCAGATAAATCAGCTGCGGTGGCCACTACAACTTTGGTTGGTGCGTCGCTTGGCGGGGGAGAGGTTTTGTTGCAGAGCTGCTGCTGCTCCTGGAACTTGCGCGATAATACGATGGATTTTGAGTCCGCTCGACGACTACTCCAGCTCGGGTGGTCGAAGTAGACGGCGACTGGTTGGTAGGACGCTGCTGGCTTGGACGAGTTGTGCCGATCGGACAAGGGTTGGTGAGTGGGTCGGGGATCGTGTCCCGTTTGTCAAATGCTGCTAATATCTGAAACTGAGAGGATAATAGATTCTGATACTGATCCACCGTTGAGGGGTCGACCTTTTGGTCGTCTAAAGTACTTTGCCGGCCCGCTATCAGTCTCGTCCGCCGCATCCGGCAGCAGCATCTTATGATTGTAGAAGGCACACGCTGAAACCTCCAGCGCCGAGTCGTCACAATGAACAAATCACGTTTAGGGTTTTATTCTCCGGCACGGGCAGCGCCTGCTTGTAGCAGTGAAGGGCGGTCGCATTCGTTTCTTCACGTCAAGTCTCCTGAATCCTCCACCAAGCATTGACGATAGCGAACATCGGTCGGTAATGGTAATCAAATACAACCAAATCGAATGGCACGAGTTGTCAGCATTTGGACCCGGTGTCGCAGAAGAACATGGCTCCGTTGTTGCCACCGGACACTTTACGGGCCAGCCACTATCTTTTTGAAGATAAAAATAAAAATATTCCTCCAAACACAACAACACCAACAACAATCACACGAGATGTCGAACTGTCAAACGTCGTCGGCTAACCAATGTGATTTAAAGAGAGGTGGCGATGTTATAATTCGTTAATTCCTGCAGTTAATTAATTAAATATATTTAATTTTTTACTATTGTCACGCCTCTCGATTTAAACCCTTTGCCGCCAAAGCAAAGTTGAGATTGTTTACGTTTTTGTTTACCATGATCAAATTAGATAAAAATTGAATTGGTTTCATTTAATATTTCTTCTCCGACGTTTCGGTTCATATAGAACCTTTTTTAAGGAATCTAAAATTTATTTGGTGGTAAAATTGGGCACAACACAATTACAAAGAATCTTACCGAAAAGAAGGTGCTTTTCGTCTGCTGATGCTTTTCCAAGCACAACTGTCAGGTGGGGAAATACTAATAAAGAGTAAATTTTAATTAGCCAAAATTAGCATCACTTTTGTTTCCGTGTACTCACACGCTTGCGAGTCTAGCCACTCTCCGAGATTCGCTCGTCCCATGGAGCGACTCGAACCACTAAACGGTAGCACAAGAAAATCAACACACTTCTCATTTTATATGACAACTCTCCAAGATTGGTAGATTACTCGATTTCATTGAGCGATCTACTATTTTGACGGAGTCGATCCCAATAGCTGTTGCGTGTTGAATCAGTGTGCAGGAAGACTCTTTCGAAGTCGGACGTGTTTCGGGACAGTGGTTACTAGCAGAGTATTGTTTTTGAGCATTGTGCTCGGAACAATGGAACTGAAGAAGCAGGCAACAATAAAAATTCACTTTGGAGCTCAAGGTCGGAATCCAACCAATGACGACATCTTTACGTTTTTCAAGAAGCAGAAATGGAGCGCAGCAGAACTAAGCGCGATGTACCGCGAAGATTTTGGAGTCTTCGTCCGGTTCCAATCCGAAGTTTTGATGCGGAAAGCTTTGAAGAAGCTGGGACCTCAGGAAACCTTTGTTTATGCTGACGGAACATCGGCAAGTGTTAACATCTTTGAGGCATCTGGCGCCATCAAATATGTCCGGATTTTTGGACTTCCCCCGGAGGTCGAGGACACGCAAATTACGAAAGTGATGAAGAAGTACGGAACTGTTCAATGTTAACGCACAAATTGACGATTTTGTAGAAAACATTTGGACGACACTGTAGTAGAGATTCATGTACTTTTCTGTTGTATGTTTGTAGTTGTTTTAGTACATGTGCCATAATGTTTTGTAGAGTCTTCCCGGTCTAGGAGCATAGCTTGCTCAGAACCCCAAGAATCTAGACCAATTACTTCTGACCAGACGGTCGACCGGGACAGACACAGCAGAAACAAGATAAGTAAAGTTTACCCGTCCACAAACACTCTGTCTTTTTTGTACGCAAAGTGGAATAAAGTCGTCCCTCAACTCTACGCGTATTATTTGACTCACCGAACATCTCAGACACAGGACCACATCCAACGCTTGGAATGTGCGTCAACATTTTTTGAAATGAAACGGGATTTCCAATATGGAACGGAGTAAGAGGATTGTTCATGGAGGTTAGGGCGGAAATCCCAGCTCGGTTGCAGATTCTTCACGTGGATGCTCGCATTTATTATGACGGATTGCAAAATAAATGTTTTGGTTGCGGTAAAACAGACCATTGTATATATGAACAGACTTAATGTAAAAAAAAAAAACCTATCTTTATAAAAAAAAGTGTCAAACGTCAGAACTATGGTAAATAATAATAAAGCAAGCATTTTACAAAACATGAAAAAAAAACCAATGCTGGTTTTTCTTTCGCCCAGCTGATCGGAAGTTCAGTGTTTGTGTAGCACTGCTGTCTCAGTGTTTGTATCCTCTTGATGTCCGTTCTGTGGCCGGACATCCTCTGTTTCAGCTTTGTTGTTGTGAGTCCAATGTAGCATGCATCGCAATCACTACACGGGATGCTGTAGATCACGTTGCTTTGCTCTTGTATTGGTATTTTGACATTCACTAGTGGCAGCAGTGTGTTTACTGTTTTAGTGTTCTTTGTAGCGATAGAGTTATCTAAGTTCGCATGTATTGCGTGTTTGTACACGTGTAACATTTAATTCCGCGAGAAGAAAAACTCCGCCCAGACCCTAGCGAAGACGCAGAACACGCGAGTTCCCAACTGCTCGAATTCGCTGGATCTGGGCGGGTCACACTGGTATGCCTCCCGAAGATGAGACGATGACGATTAGGATGAGATAATATTTCATCAGTTCGGTGACGCAAACAGTGATTTCCGCTGATGAGCCCTTCTATCCCTTTGTCCACCCACCTTTCCTCCTAGCACCCCAAACCTTAAATAGCCATAAGTCGTTCATATACGCAGCAAGCAAGTCGCAAGTTTAGTTTTACCCCCGATCACCGTCGTCGCGAGTAAGGAGTGTAGGAGAAAGTACGAAGAGAAGTGTAAAGTGTAAAGTGTTCTAATCGACAGAGGAAAACCTGGACGATTAATAAGCCAAACGTAAGTTTGTACTCGGTAGGTGTTCGCGATCTAATCCGCTTCCCCACTTCAGGCCCAGAATCGTCCCTGGTTCGCCGCGTGCTACGGCACGGTCAAAAGCGTGATTAAGCCAAAACTATCGTAAGTGATTAAGCGCTAAACAGTTAAATCGTTGTTAAAGTTGAACCAACCAATTAAACAGGTGCGGACGTCACCATCGCACTGAACCAGCAAGTCGCCGTCGGCGACTTCGCCGCTATTATGGCATATCCAAGCAGTAAGTTCACTTAAATGGTAGAATTGATTCGAAATTAACTGTAGACACGACATTAAAGGTTTCGTTATTAGACGGTGATCGAAAGTGAGAAAGATTGTGAAAGTTCTCCCCAGAAGCACATGCCGTCAACTCCGTCAAATTTCAGGCATCAAAACACTAGCGCCACTCCGATGCGAACGGGAAAATATTCAAACAATAAGCTTTAAAGCGATGGTGGGAGAGCGAGAGAAAAAAATAAAGTTTCAGCACAGCGAAGAGAAGAAACACAAGAAACGAAAAAGCTTGCTGCTGCTCTCACTGTCACTGCTTTTCGCGCCACCGCACGAGATGGATGTATTTTGCTGTGCGTAGCGCTTTTTGTTTTGAATTTTTATTTGAATCAATCAGTTAGCGTACATTTTTGTTGTTTTTACGTATTGATCTGCACTGTTTTGACTGTAGTAAATGAATCAATTTGTGACGTGAGAATATAATTTTAAGTGATAACTTATTTTGTAAGAAAACCCTCGTGATTATATTTGCTTTGATGCTTTGAGACAGTCCAAAATATTGATTTAAATATCGTTAAAAATACAAATATTGCCGTAACACCCGTCTGACCTACGTCCGATTGTTGGCCAATCCGGTCTTACCGGATCACCTGAAAATAGTTCTGCTTGTAAACCTATCAATTAACTCGTCATGAGGACCCCTTTGTTCTCTAATTCTACCACGTCCTCGTGTAGCGTTTCCTTCGAAGACCTTAAAAAGGCACTAACTGTTTGCTGCTTTTGTCCCTGGGAGCCTGTGACAGTTCTCTATCTGGAAGAATTTACCAGCAGAGCATTTTCCTTCGTCTTTGGCTGGATCCAGGTTTGTTATGGATTGGTTTGCCATGAAAACTGCTTTGCATTAAGTATCTTTGATTGAATTGATTTTTCCACTGTGCCCAAACCCGCCCGGTGTTCAATTTAATCTAAACTTAATTAATAATCATGAAATTCCATAACTTGCTCGCCATTTCGCTGAATGTTTTCCTCGCTCTGTCAAAATTTGGTCAAAACAGTGCGAAAGAGATGAACGAAAAACAACATCACTACCGTGTTTGACTGTGTGCGTGCGCGCATATTTTGTTTCACTGTGTGCGTGTACGGGCATTCAAAAGCTCGACAACTTAGATGTCAGCCCACCAGATGGCTCTGCGGTTTTGATGATTGAGCGTTGTTCCCAGATTTTGGGAGTTGTCTATCTTTTTAAATTAGGTATCTTTGCCAGAAGCCAACTAAGAAGAAGTTAACTTGCGACCAGGTAGAATTGCGGTTAAGTAAGTGTTAAGATAACCCTCTCATTCAAAGGTTGACGTGCGGAGCTCAAAGAGCGCGGCGCGCACGCGCACGTGGCAACGCGACAATTTCGCACCCGGGCTGACTATGCCCGCGCACAGCACGTGCCGGCAAGTACGACTCGTGCCATCTAGCCATCAGCTTCCAGCAACCTGACCACGGGTAGCGCCACCAACAGCATCGATTAAGCCCCCCGCGAGGTCAATAACGCGTCGTTCACGCGTGCAGCGCCGGTTCCCGAATGAGTCCACATTGCCGACTCTGAGCCAAAGGGCCACGGCGCACGTGAGTTTTGCTCTCCGTAGGAGGCCGAGCCAAACCCTCTGAGCAAAAGGAAGCAACAACTCGCACGAACGGCAACAGCGTTACCCTTAACCACCTCGCCAAGCAACGTCAACGCGCACGATCGAGACAGCCAGACAGCCGCCGGCCAAGGCCCGTGATACGTGATCGCCTCGTGAAGGAATTGTTTATCTGCCAACTGTACGTGAAGCACCATTGGGTCCAGCGCGTCGTCACATGTGCCTGGCGTCAGACCTGTAGGAATCCACGCCACCGGCTCTGAGCAAAAGGGTCTCGACGCAATTGAGCACATCTCTCCGTAGGGGCCCCTGTCAACCGCCCTGAGCAACTGGAATTTGTAGCTCGCACGACGACAACAGCGCTCGACACCATCACTTCACCCCGAGCGCAACCTTCGGTCCAGTGCCACCCTTCCGTTCCCCAAGTGTCCTGCGTTGAATCCCGTAGGAGTGCACCGTCCGCACCTTCGAGCAATTGGGATCAGCGCGCCAAGATTCTGCCACCTGTAGGGCCCACCCGCAACCGGGCCCGAGTCAGTGGGTAGCAGCGATTGACACGAACGAAGTACGTGGGTGTACAACACGATCGACGGTTCGACTAGGCAGCAGCACAAGCAACACCGCGCTCGACGAGCGCGCCAAACCAGCCCGCCACTCAGGCGTGGGCGTATCAACTAAGCCACGAACGATTCCACGAGCATCAAACCGTCCACGGGACGGCATTCAGGACCTGCCGGCCAAGCCGACGAAGGCGACCCTGCAGAGTACGAGGAGCAGAAGCACCGATCAGCAGCGCACAGCAGAGCGAGAATCAACGCGAGCAGCAGCCACCACCGCAGACCGGCCAGGACACCGACGTAACCTAGGTTACCACCTCAAGGTCAGATCTTTCCTTTGCCAAATGCCAACCTTCTGTGGCCGAATGGTTACGGGTTTCGCCTCATAAGCGGAAAATCGTGGGTTCTTCTCAGGGTGGCAGCCTTAGGTTTAAGTTCAGAGGTAGCAGCAACCGTATGAGTATAAAACGGTTGCTTCACGTGCTCTTCTAGCATGTGATCAATCTTGGGAATATTCCTTTGCGCCTCTTCCCAAAAATACTTTCCTCGTGTCTTCGCATGTAAATAATGCCCAGCCCGATCGGTATTGCACTGCAGTCCAGTCGCATTGTCCAGATCAGAGCAAAGGGAACACCGCAAGAGTAGCGCCGCAAAAAGACAATTGTCTTTACAAGACCCCGCGCGGCAAATAATAGCTGCTGGGAAGAGCTTGAAAAATGACACGAAAAAATTGTCACCGCGGTTCTAGCGATACATAGCGCACAAGGCACAAGGAATGGAGTTTACAGCATCTGGATGGAACAGCACTTTTCCTCTCAATAGGAACTGAGTTATAGATCTGGAAATGCTTAATAACAGTAAAAATGGGTAACACGATACAATAGTCCTTGTAATCAGGATTCCGTGTCTTAATACTCAAACAGAAAAAAAACCCATTCATGCGCATTAGTATTCCGATCGACGGTTCGACTAGGCAGCAGCACAAGCAACACCGCGCTCGACGAGCGCGCCAAACTAGCCCGCCACTCAGGCGTGGGCGTATCAACTAAGCCACGAACGATTCCACGAGCATCAAACCGTCCACGGGACGGCATTCAGGACCTGCCGGCCAAGCCGGCGAAGGCGACCCTGCAGAGTACGAGGAGCAGAAGCACCGATCAGCAGCGCGCAGCAGAGCGAGAATCAACGCGAGCAGCAGCCACCACCGCAGACCGGCCAGGACACCGACGTAACCTAGGTTACCACCTCAAGGTCAGATCTTTCCTTTATGTGTACACATAACTAACCCATTCATGCGCATTAGTATTAAGGCCCCTTGTATTTGATAAATAAGCCGGAAGAAAAGTAAGCTCTAAGTCAAGGTGTCCAATTTTGTAAGCGTGGACTGACTGAGCTGACTTATGACTATTTCCCTCCCCTAATCTCTTATCCTTTCATGGCAATAAATTAGTATGGACTTAACCACTTGTTTTCGTCAGATCTGAGATAAATTGAGTTGGATCGCTTCCAGTCAGACCCGCCCGAGCAAGCTAGTCCGGGCAGGCTTAATCTCGCGACTTCGTACGCGTCCCTGCTAGGGTCGTGTTGGCACTTAAGCGAAGTGCGTTTCATTCTTACAGTTCGATAAGGGTCGCGGTCAAGCCGACCTTGTAGCATAATTGTTCCATTCAGTTTCGTATCGTTGGTTTCGTTAGTTTCGATTATCTGGGACAAATCTTGTTACACACAAAGGGTTTTTAGGTTATAATTTGTACCCGCCAGCAAAAACAAATGGTAAGCTAGTGTGCGTGAGATCGGACTTAGATAGCTCTATGTGTACGGTTGGATATTTTTTCTATGCAGTGTTTTGGTTATCTGTTGTGTAAGTCAGGCTCGTGGTACTGACGTAGCTTGCTGAAGCCGCCACAAAATGTTTTGTGGCGCTGTTTCGGGATTATCATTTCAGAGGGTCACAAATCAAAATATATTAAATCTTATTTAATTTTTTTGGAAAAAAAATCCTGTAGCTGCTCAGAATGATTCTTTTCATTAAAATAAACCAAAAATGCCACCAACAACAATATATGTCTAGCATCAGGTCTCAGGCAAATCTTCCCAGCAGGTGTCTTATTTAACCTTCCCTTGGTATCACACATAAGGTATTGGGGTCCTTTTCGACCCCAAACTCGTTAAAAATCCAGTTTTTGACCGATTCCGATTCTTTTGGTCACAAATGAAAGCATAGAACGTCCCCTTTCCGAAACCGACCTGGAAAACCGGATTTGGTCACTGTGGCCACCGGGAATCGGCTACAACCGAAAAAAGGCCTTTTTAAGACCCCAACTTTGACGACCTGTATCTCCGGCAAATTTCAACCAATCAGGATGCTCCGGGTTGCATTCGACAGGTACCTGTACTTTGACCACAAATATTAATATCAGGGCCAGGTGACCTACCGGTTCCGGAAATCCGGAACATCCGAAAAGTTCATATTTTACTGTTTTTCACGTATATGTGATACCAATACTCTCATGATCTCGCTCATGATAGTTGAAATTGATCCATAAAACTTACTGATTTACAGGCAAAACAAAGCAGGATTGTATTTGAGCCGAATGTACAGTAGCGTGTCCCAAAAAAAAACACGAAGTCGATGAATTTAATGTGCTCAATTCTCAAATGAAAATCATGTTAGAAACAAATCTCTCTCATACATGAAAACTTTCGGAAAAATCGTTTATCACGTTCCCTGGGCATTTCTTTGAAAAAAGTCAGTTTTTTCGACAATTTTAAAAAATTTGCTTAGAAAAAATCGAATATTTTAAAATTTCAAATATCACATACCATTGAATGATGGTCTGTGGTCCAATAACAAGTTAATGTATCGATTTGGAATTTATAAAACGTTGTTTTCACTTTCCCGGTAGCTTTTCTATCGAAAAATACGAGTTTTTGCTTTACTTTTTTTCAATCTTTTCCCTCGGTATTGAACACAAAAATTTCCTCATATGTGAGAATACAAGCATCTTGTAGAAACTTAGAAGTTTCATCAATTCTGCACGGAACAAAATCCGGTCGGCGGATCCGAAAATTTTCGCGATGAAATCGAAAACATTGGCTGTTTTCGAAATCATCACAAATGTTTCCGATTTTGGAAGATTTATTTCCGCATTTGGAAAAAAATGTTTGCGATATCGCAAACACCAAGTTTGCCGTGCCCTTTTCTGTGGCGCCCGACGCAGCCAATGCGTTACGCTGCTGTCAAAATCAGCAGCTCGCGCCGCTCGCGCAAACGGCTCAAACATAAACAAACAGAAATTGCGCTGCAGTATTTTTTTTTGTTCGGCAAATCGCAAGTGAAATAATTATTAGCTAGTTGTTAGTGCGCTATAAAGGACTCAAGACCTCGGCGGCAAGGGCGTGCCCCGCCGTAAGAATTTTGTCCATCCTGCCTGGGCCGTGGACGACGAGAAGCTGCAGCTGTTGCTGAAAAAGTTCAGTGTGAACGCGATCCCCGGCATCGAGGAGCACCGGCACCGATCACAGTGAGAGTAGATTGCGGAAATTCTAGCCAAGCATAATCTCCCAGCTAGAACCGGAGGAAGCTGGTCACCGGTGCCGCGACGGAGGACGACCATGGCGTGCCGAAGCTTACGAAAAACTTCTGGGAGACGGAATGTTACGCAAAAGGTACAGGAGATTCCGGTTTCATAAATTGACTTCTCATTACCCCTCCTTTCTCTCATTCCCCCAGCATTCTGATTATCGCCAATCTGACTGATTGAGCGGGCGGTCAAATTCCTGACCACAGCCATCTTGATGGGAGCCGGAGGAACGGATCTGTAGCAAGATGCTGGGAATCAGGCTTAACCGTGGCTACCGACTTGCACGTCAAACAGATGACCTAGCACTCACATGGGGCAAGTTGCGAAACGCAAACACATCGAGCATGTCATCGGCCGGAACGCGAAGAGATGGACCACTCCGCATCTGGACGGTATGTCCAGCGGTGACGAGACTGCGGGTTTGAAGAGTCAAAGTACCATAAGTGGCCGCTGAAGTCACGCGATTAATCCACGATACAGATGGAGAAGAGACCCCGAATCTCGTCTCGCAAATGCGTAAAATGGGCCGACTGGGAGCAAACCCAGACAACTGATGTGAAAGGCACCCACCACCGGAACCGTAATTTTTCTTTAATAAAAAATATATTTCTATAATTTTTAAAATTTCCTTAATTCAAAAATTTCTAAAATTTCTCAAAAAAAAAATTCTCAACAATTTTCAAAAATTCTCAAAAAGTTCTTTAAAATTATCTAATTTTTTTATTTAATTCTCAAAAATTCTTTAAAAAATCTCAACAATTCTTAAAAATTCCCAAAAATTCTCTAATGTACTCAAAAAATCTCAAAAATTCTCAAAAGGTTCTCTAAAATTAACTAATTTTTTCTTTAAAATTCTGAAAAAATCTTAAAAATTCTCAAAAATTCTCAAAAAAAAAAATCAAAAAAATGTAAAAAAAAATCAAAAATTCCAATTTTTTAAAGTTTTTAAAAATTTTCAAAAGCTCTCAAAAGTTCTCAAAAATTTAAAAAAAATTAAAAAATTCTCAAAAAGTTCTCAAAAATTATCTATTTTTTTATTTAATTCTCAAAAATTCTTTTCAAAATCTCAAAAATTCTAAAAAAATCTCAAAAAATCTTAAAAATTCTCAAAATTTCCCGAAAATTCTCAAAAATTTTCAAAAGTTTTCAAAAATTCTCAAAAATTCTCTTAAATTCTCAAAACATCTCAAAAAATCTCTAAAATTCTCAAAAATAATCTATTTTTTGTTTAATTCTCAATAAATCTCAAAAAATCTCAAAAAATTTCTAAAATTCTCAAAAAGTTCTGTAAAATTATCTATTTTTTTTTTTAATTCTCAAAAAATCTCAAAACTTCTTAAAAACTCTCAAAAATTCTCATTTTTTTTCAAAAATGTTCAAAAAGTTCTAAAATTCTAAAATTCTAAAATTCTAAATTTCTAAAATTCTAAAATTCTAAAATTCTAATATTCTAAAATTCTAAAATTCTAAAACTCTAAAATTCTAAAATTCTAAAATTCTAAAATTCTAAAATTCTAAAATTCTAAAACTCTAAAATTCTAAAATTCTAAAATTCTAAAATTCTAAAATTCTAAAATTCTAAAATTCTAAAATTCTAAAATTCTAAAATTCTAAAATTCTAAAATTCTAAAATTCTAAAATTCTAAAATTCTAAAATTCTAAAATTCTAAAATTCTAAAATTCTAAAATTCTAAAATTCTAAAATTCTAAAATTCTAAAATTCTAAAATTCTAAAATTCTAAAATTCTAAAATTCTAAAATTCTAAAATTCTAAAATTCTAAAATTCTAAAATTCTAAAATTCTAAAATTCTAAAATTCTAAAATTCTAAAATTCTAAAATTCTAAAATTCTAAAATTCTAAAATTCTAAAATTCTAAAATTCTAAAATTCTAAAATTCTAAAATTCTAAAATTCTAAAATTCTAAAATTCTAAAATTCTAAAATTCTAAAATTCTAAAATTCTAAAATTCTAAAATTCTAAAATTCTAAAATTCTAAAATTCTAAAATTCTAAAATTCTAAAATTCTAAAATTCTAAAATTCTAAAATTCTAAAATTCTAAAATTCTAAAATTCTAAAATTCTAAAATTCTAAAATTCTAAAATTCTAAAATTCTAAAATTCTAAAATTCTAAAATTCTAAAATTCTAAAATTCTAAAATTCTAAAATTCTAAAATTCTAAAATTCTAAAATTCTAAAATTCTAAAATTCTAAAATTCTAAAATTCTAAAATTCTAAAATTCTAAAATTCTAAAATTCTAAAATTCTAAAATTCTAAAATTCTAAAATTCTAAAATTCTAAAATTCTAAAATTCTAAAATTCTAAAATTCTAAAATTCTAAAATTCTAAAATTCTAAAACTTTAAAATTCTAAAATTCTAAGATTCTAAAATTCTAAAATTCTAAAATTCCAAAATTCTAAAATTCTAAAATTCTAAAATTCCAACATTCCAAAATTCCAAAATTCCAAAATTCCAAAATTCCAAAATTCCAAAATTCCAATATTCCAAAATTCCAAAATTCCAAAATTCCAAAATTCCAAAATTCCAAAATTCCAAAATTCCAAAATTCCAAAATTCCAAAATTCCAAAATTCCAAAATTCCAAAATTCCAAAATTCTAAAATTCTAAAATTTTTGAAATTTTTTTGAGAATTTTTAAGAATTTTTAAAAATTTGAAATATTTTGGGAATTTTTGAGAATTTTTCTGAATTTTTGGATTTTTTATAATTTTTGAGAATTTTAGAAGTTTTTTGAGATTTTCTGAAAAAAAAATATTTTTTTTTACAATTTTTGATTTTTTTAAAGAATTTTTGAGAATTAAAAAAAATAGATAATTTTAGAGAACTTTTTGAGATTCTTTAAGAATTTTCGAGAATTTTTGAGAATTTTTGAGAACTTTTGAGAACTTTCGAGAATTTTTGACAATTTTTGAGAATTTTTGAGAATTTTTGAGAATTTTTGAGAATTTTTGAGAATTGCTGAGAATTTTTGAGAATTTTTGAGAATTTTTGAGAATTTTTGAGAATTTTTGAGAATTTTTGAGAATTTTAGAGAATTTAAGAGATTTTTTTTAGAATTTGAGATTATTTTAGATTATTTTGAGAATTTTAGAGAATTTTAGAGAATTTTTGAGAATTTTAGAAAATTTTAGAGAATTTTAGAGAATTTTAGAGAATTTTAGAGAATTTTAGAGAATTTTAGAGAATTTTAGAGAATTTTAGAGAATTTTAGAGAATTTTAGAGAATTTTAGAGAATTTTAGAGAATTTTAGAGAATTTTAGAGAATTTTAGAGAATTTTAGAGAATTTTAGAGAATTTTAGAAAATTTTAGAGAATTTTAAAGAATTTTAGAGAATTTTAGAGAATTTTAGTGAATTTTAGAGAATTTTAGAGAATTTTAGAGAATTTTATAGAATTTTTGTGAATTTTAGTGAATTTCAAAGAATTTTAAAGAATTTTAGAGAATTTTAGAGAATTTTATAGAATTTTAGAGAATTTTAGAGAATTTTAGAGATTTTTAGATAATTTTAGAGAATTTTAGAGAATTTTAGAGAATTTTAGAGAATTTTAGAGAATTTCAGAGAATTTTTGAGAATTTTATAGAATTTTCGAAAATTTTTGAGAATATTGAAAATTTTTCAGAATTTTCGAGAAATTTTTAGAATTTTTGAGATTTTTTGAATTTTTTTTTTTTAGAATTTTTGACAATTTTAGATAATTTTAGAGAACTTTTAGAAATTTTTTGAGATTTTTTGAAAACTTTTGAGAATTTTTGAGAAGTTTTGAGAATTTAATAAAATAAATTAGATAATTTTAGAGAACTTTAGAGGATTCAAGAGAAATTAGAAAATTATAGAGAATTCTGGAGAATTTTGAAGAATTTGAAAGAACTTTTGAGAGTTTTGTAGAATTTTAGATATTGGTATATAATTTTTTAGAGGTTAATTTGGTGTTCTCTTTCGCAGTCTACGGCTCGCAATTGCAGCGTGAGTTCGGCGAACACCTTCACAGAGCCGACTGCTGGCGGAGATTCTGGGGACTTGTTCCAGGCGGACGGTCTTCTAGAGGAGGCCACTCCGCTCGTCGATTCTCGAGGTGAAGATCGGCGGTTAACCTCCAGGACGAGCCAGCTAGCTGCGCGACGCGGGAAATCAGCCAGATCGATGACCCGAGCACACTGCACCGGTCTCAGCACCTCTATCCGGGTGGCCCCGCCGCCGACTTCACCGAGCACGAGAAGGACCTGTACAAACATTACCAAAAAACATAGCTGCCGCGGTGCCGGCCACAAAGACTTTGGCAAGTGGAGCATCAACAAGTGCATTTCGGCCACTCCACCTTCTTTTCTTACTGCTAGCACCGGGACTCACGTCACGGAGAGTAACATTCCAACGGCGGCACCGACGCCCAGCGGTAACCTGCTGCCCCACGGACATCGAGGACGGCCAGATCAGAACAATCGACTCGTTCGAACCTTCACAAGTCAAAGGCAAAACACATCGAAAAAAAAACCGCTCACAGAATTGCTTTGATTTGTTTTTGAATAATGACTAAATAAATAAAAACATTGAAACCTCTTCTTCTTTTTATTGCCATCCAAAATTTGAAAAGCAACGGTCAATTCAAAACAGTAAATATTGTAGTGGCTGCGTGCTGCGTGCTTTTGGCAGGCATGCGTTACGGCGTTACGTTTGCGATATCGAAAATCACCATTTGCGATATTGGAAGCAATGCTTCCTGCTGACGGGTGCAAACCGAGATTTGCGATTTTTAGAGCGAATCGGAAGCAAAGTTTGCGATTCCGCAAACCGGATTTTGTTCCGTGTGTGCTGAGATATTCCAGTTTTAGTGAAGAAAGAATATTGAATATTTGAAAATGTTGAAATTAATCATCATTGGCATACAATATTAAGGAAAACTTAAGCCTAATCTGAAGTGAGGCTATATCACATCTATGTTTAAACATAATTAGCTCATCCTCTAACACTAAGGCTACCTTTTGTTGTTTTCTCATGGCACACTACGTGCAAAATCAATGAATTACTTTTAGTAAATAACTCATATTTAGAGCATTTTGCATTTAAACCAATCGATGCACGTTTGCTGTGTTTCCATGGATACAAATAATCAAATAACAAATCGATGCATCTATGCTCTCTTAGAGCATCTCCACCGGTGCGCACATAAATGAGTGACTATATATTAATAGATAAAATGTTGTTTCCAAACCAAAAACAGAAGTTTTCATCGTAAAACTGGAGAATTTTTCTGACAAAACTTTTTTTTGTGTTAGTTAATCGAGTACTTTTTTTGCTAACCGATGCTAAACATGAAACTAAGATCACTTGAAAGATTGGATCATAATCTAACATTGCTGAATTTTCCAGCCTGCGATTTTTTGCGTTTTCGGAGATATGCCATTTTGAACATTTACGTTTTATCAAAATTTGCTGCAATCTACATATGCGCCCGTTTATTTCACTTGCTTTGCTACCTACTTCGTGGGCATCGTCGCTTCAAAAATCAGTACCTGGTTTAAAGAAGTTCGAAATGACTACTTAATTAGAATTTTCTGTTGCCTACATTTAAAAATGAGTTCCTTAGTCAAAATAAGGTATTCGTACCGAAGTTTCTCAAGCGAAACTGGAGAATGGAGAATCTCAGTTTGACACCGAAAAAAGTATTCAGCAAAATATTGACTAAGCATGATGAATTTCTGCGATCAATCCATGAAACTGATCCACATTTAAGTTCTATGTTGGTTAGTACAAAACGTCATAAAAAGTACCTTTAACATATCCTGAAGCCGTCAGAAACTCTATAATCAAATGAATTTTCATGAACAAGAACGTTAGGATCAGTAAGAATATGCTTTGTATTTTATCGTTTTACTTCATAATTAATATTTCGAATAAAATTATTTTTATTCTTTTATTTGATTTAACAATTAAAATTTTCGCAATTTATGCCCGTAAGGGTGGGGGGGGGTCTCAAGTTATATGGCATGGACTCACAAAAAGAAACACACAGCATTAAATAACAAATATTTGACCTAAAATGAATTTATTACGATTAACAAAATTTTGTTTTAGAGGAGGAGGGGAGGGGTGGAAAAAAAAGGGAAAGGGGTTGTGTCCTTAAAGTGAAGAAGTATTAGCTTATCCATAATTTAATAATATAAACTTGCAATACAATATATATACGCAATTCTGTTGTACTTGCAAATGTATGAAAATACTATTTATTATAAACAATCATTTATTGAAAACCACGAAAAGTCATAAAAATCGACGTATATACCATTTCAATACCATACAATTTCCCAAAATTGAATGAAAAAACATAAAAAGCAAAAAAATAATTTGGCCGCCTGTTTGCATGGGGATGGCCCATAGTGCATTGGCAGCACCGTATGAATATGGGCAATATTGGTCTCAAACTTCACGATTTTCAAAATCATATATGAAAATTACGAAAACTGACATTTTAAACGGACTGGCCAGAACCCGGATGGTTCCGGGTTTCCGGCTTTGGATTCGGTGTTGGTGGCGATTTTTTTTTTTTTTTTGATTTATATTTATTCAGTTTTTCTTTTCCATGTACATTCATTCAGTTAAAATATTATTGAGTGTCCAATCACAATTGATGACTTTTCACCTCAATTTTAAATACTAGCAACTTTCATTTATTCATGAAATATTGTAGCTTTCGCTATTCAGTGATTTCAAATGTAGGAGGTCCTACATGTACAAAAGGGAAAAGGGATACCTTAAAACTAACTTATAAACTATATAAAGAGCGGATCAATGCAGCTGAAGACTGCAATGATTTTTGTCGAAATGCATCAATTATCTTATTGGACATAACATCCAAAGTGTCAACTTCGGCTAATTGATGAAGTTCACTGGTGCTGAACCAGGGAGGAAGTTTCAGAATCATTTTTAGAATTTTGTTCTGAATCCTCTGAAGTTTTTTCTTCCTGGTTAAGCAACAGCTTGTCCAGATCGGCACAGCATAAAGCATGGCAGGTCTGAAAATTTGTTTATAAATTAACAGTTTATTCTTGAGACAAAGTCTAGAATTCCTGTTTATAAGTGGATACAAACATTTAATATATTTGTTACATTTAACCTGGATACTTTCAATGTGATCCTTGTAAGTAAGGTTTTTGTCAAAAGCAAGTCCAAGATATTTCACTTGATCCTCCCACTTTAAATTTACCTCATTCATCTTTATAATGTGATGACTTTTTGGTTTAAGAAAATCAGCCCTTGGTTTGTGAGGGAAAATAATAAGTTGAGTTTTTGCAGCATTTGGAGTAATTTTCCATTCTTTCAAATAAGAATTGAAAATATCCAAGCTTTTTTGTAATCTTCTTGTGATGACACGAAGGCTTCTACCTTTGGCGGAGATGCTTGTATCATCAGCAAAAAGTGATTTCTGACATCCTGGGGGCAAATCAGGCAAGTCAGAAGTAAAAATATTGTATAAAATTGGACCCAAAATGCTTCCTTGAGGGACGCCGGCACGTACAGGTAGTTGATCAGATTTGCTGTTCTGATAACATACCTGTAGAGTACGATCCGTCAAATAATTTTGAATAATTTTCACGATATAAATCGGAAAATTAAACCTTTTCAATTTCGCAATCAAACCTTTATGCCAAACACTGTCAAATGCTTTTTCTATGTCTAGAAGAGCAGCGCCAGTAGAATAGCCCTCAGATTTGTTGCTTCGAATTAAATTTGAAACTCTCAACAACTGATGAGTAGTTGAATGCCCAAGGCGAAATCCAAACTGCTCATCAGCGAAAATTGAATTTTCATTAATGTGCGTCATCATTCTATTAAGAATTATTCTTTCGAATAATTTACTAATAGATGAAAGCAAACTAATGGGCCGATAGCTTGAAGCTTCGGCAGGATTTTTGTCCGGTTTCAAAATCGGAACTACTTTGGCATTTTTCCAACTACTGGGAAAATATGCCAAATCAAAACATTTGTTGCAAATTTTGACCAAGCTACTTAAAGTTGCTTCTGGTAATTTTTTAATTAAAATGTAAAAAATGCCATCCTCACCAGGGGCTTTCATATTTTTAAATTTTTTGATAATAGATTTTATTTCATTCAGATCCGTATTAAAAACTTCATCTGATGAAAATTCTTGTTCAGCAATATTCTGAAATTCTATTGAAATTTGATCTTCAATAGGACTCAAAACATTTAAGTTGAAATTATGGGCACTCTCAAACTGCTGAGCAAGTTTTTGAGCTTTCTCCCCATTAGTTAATAGAATATTATCACCATCTTTTAAAGAAGGGATTGGTTTTTGAGGTTTCTTAAGAACCTTTGAAAGTTTCCAAAAAGGTTTGGAATAAGGTTTAATTTGTTCGACATGTCTTGCGAACTTTTCATTTCGCAGGAGAGTGAATCTGTGGTCAATAACCTTTTGCAAATCTTTTTGAATTCGCTTCAGTGCAGGATCACGAGAACGTTGATACTGTCTTCGGCGAACATTTTTCAGACGAATCAGAAGCTGAAGATCGTCATCAATAATGGGAGAATCAAATTTGACTTGGACTTTAGGAATAGCAATATTCCTAGCATCCAAAATTGCATTAGTTAAAGATTCCAAGGCTGAATCAATATCAGCTTTGGTTTCTAAAACAAAATCATGATTTAAATTATTCTCAATATGATGCTGATACCTGTCCCAATTAGCTTTGTGGTAATTAAACACAGAACTATTGGGTCTGGTAACTGCTTCATGAGAAAGTGAAAGAGTTACTGGAAGATGATCAGAATCAAAATCAGCATGAGTCACTAAAGGACCACAATACTGACTTTGATTTGTCAGAACCAAATCAATTGTTGATGGATTTCTAACAGAAGAAAAGCAAGTTGGCCCATTCGGATATAAAACCGAATAAAGACCATAAGTGCAATCTCTGAATAGAATTTTACCATTGGAATTTACTTTTGAATTATTCCAAGATTGGTGTTTGGCATTAAAATCACCGATGATCAAAAATCGAGATCTATGCCGAGTAAGTTTATTCAAATCCCCTTTGAAATAATTTTTATTTTCCCCAGTGCATTGGAAAGGCAAATATGCAGCTGCAATCATAATTTTCCCAAAAGAAGTTTCAAGTTCAATGCCCAAACTTTCAATAACTTTTAACTTAAAGTCACGTAACGTACTATAAGTCATACTACGGTGGATAACTATTGCAACTCCACCGCCATTTCGATACATTCTGTTATTGGTTATAACTTTATAATCTGGATCACTTTTCAAATAAGTGCCAGTTTTTAAAAATGTTTCGGTTATAACAGCAACATGCACGTTATGAACTCGTAAAAAGTTGAAAAATTCATTTTCTTTCGCTTTTAAAGAGCGAGCATTAAAATTCATAATATTGATAGAATTACTTAGATCCATGATTAAACTTCAGGGTAAGAACAACATCATTCGCAAATTTTAATCCAATCTGGATAGCTTCCATCATGGATGTAGCATTACTCATTGTTTGAATCAAACCAAACAGTGAGTTTTGCAAAAAAGTCATTTTTTCAAACGTAACATCGCCGAGATCAGAAGATCCCAAAGCGTTGCCAGCAGAAAAATTTTCGAATGAAATTTGAGGTACCTGCCCAATTTGAAGATTGGTAGAGGATTTAAAATTCGTGGATGAACCCGAACCCGAAACGACGTTGGCATAAGAAATACGATTGCTGTTACCTAACTTTTCCATGGTAGGGGTATTGTTCGAGTGAGACAGCACGAACGTTTGATTTAAAGATGCAGGTACAACCTGACTTTGAGAAAATTTCGGTTTGGTTTTCGGCTGATGCTTAGCACGAGAATCCAAAACCTTTTTTCTGATGGGGCAATCCCAGAAATTTGATTTGTGATTTCCACCACAATTTGCACATTTAAATTGGGTGACTTCTTTCACGGGACAATTGTCCTTGTCGTGAGAAGAATCCCCGCAAACCATGCATTTTGGAACCATGGAGCAATGATCAGTACCGTGACCGAATGCCTGGCAACGCCGGCACTGGGTCAGATTCTGGCCATTTCCGCCATGTTTCTTAAAATGCTCCCACTTTACCCGCACATGGAACAAAAACTGAACTTTGTCCAAAAGTTTCAAATTGTTGATTTCATTTCTGTTGAAATGAATCAGATAAAATTGTGAAGTCAAACCAAAGCGAGAAATATTCCCGTTTGATTTTTTCTTCATTGGTATTACTTGGGATGGGGCAAAGCCAAGCAATACCTTAAGTTCGTTTTTGATCTCATCCACCGACAAGTCGTTGGAGAGACCTTTCAGGACCGCCTTGAATGGACGAGCATTCTTGGTCTCATACGTGAAGAAATTGTGTTTGTGGTTTTTCAAATAACCAACAAAAGTTTGGTGATCTTGTAAAGATTCCGTCAACAAGCGACATTCTCCTCTTCGACCAAGCTGGAACGAAACCTTCAAATTGCAAGTTTCCTTGCAATTCTTCAGTTGCGTTCGAAAGCTGGCCAAATCGGAGACGGAAGTCACTACAATTGGCGGAGCCTTTACTCGTTTCTCGACGGCAGAAGGCTCAGTACGAGGAGAAGGATCCTTGTCCACAGTTTCGGATAAAACACCGAAACCGTTTGCCAATGGAATTGGAGAATTGACCTCACTTTCAGAATCAGAATCAGACCTCGGATGAGGCTGTTTTCTTTTTCTGTTTCCGTTAGCCGATTTAGCGTTCAAACGCTTCACCGACGTAACGACCAAATCTTCAGAAGATTTGCGTTTACCTTTGCTTTGACGCATTTTGCAAGCAAAGTTCTCTTTAAAAGATGGCTTCGTTTGTAAAATACAACAAAATTTCAGGTGGGGTTAGTCTTGAAAAGACTGTTAAGAATTTTGGAATGTAACTCAGGTAGTCTTTAAAAAGACTGTGAATTTTGTTTGAAATAACTCTGAGCTTAGGTAGTAAAAAATACCGCAGCTCTAGTGTCCGTTCACCACGAAGGTTCGCAAGACACTGGTGTTGGTGGCGATGAAAAAGTTGTTTGTTCAGGATACTGTACTTCCGGTTTCTTGACCTATAATGGTTTCTCCATCGATCTGTCGGATGTTTGGCGAATTTCTTGAGGGCAGCTCGTTTCCGGGACTTCAGAATCTGCAATCGATGTGTTGACCACGGTGGATATCTTGGAGGCTGGTGCAGTTTCCTTGGAACGAATGTGTTGATGGCATCCGTCAGAACACCTGTCCAAGTAGCAGCGGCTGTGTCGGCGTCAAGGTTGGCCAAAAGTTGGTGCCAGTTGATGTTGGTCAGGAAGTTGTTCATGTCATCATAGTTTTCCTTTCGGTAGTCCATAAAAGAGTTGCCAGCGACTTCACGAAAAGGGAGCACCGTGCAAGATATCGATACGAGAAATGGAAAGGTGCTGGGAGAAGAGTATAGTTGATCGGTGTATCTGAGCTGGCAAAGCACAGGTCGAGAACGTTGTTTGAGTTGTTGCGCATGTCATTCAGTTGCCTAAGGTTTGCGGTGGAATAGTCATCCAGGAGGTTGTGCTTTAACGCGTTGGTCGGAGTAAGGGCTAGGTTTGGAAGCAGTTTGTTCGTCGGGGTCCGCGTCCAGCGAATGGCTGGGAAGTTGAAGTCACCGAGGACCATAACACTATCGTTCACTTTCATTTTGGAGACTATCCACGTCAAAGAATGTCTGTGCTGATCGAACAGCGGTTTATCGTTGTCAAATTTAGGAGGAATGTAGATAACACACACGAACATCGTAGATGCAGCGAGTGGAACTGCGACCCATACTTGCTCTGGAACGGTACAATTTGGTGGGAATAGTTGGCGTGGCTTTAGTTTGGAGCGGACGGCAAGCAGAACTCCCCCGCCTGACTCTTTAATACTGTTCGAGACAGTCCGATCTCCACGGAATACTTCGTATTCGGGACCAAAGATTTGACCAGACAGAGTAGCTGAGCGTTTCAGAGAATGCGTACAGGTCGTGGGAGGCAGAAGAGATTGCAAGAGCGTAGTTGGCGATAGTGGTATTAATGCCTCCAACGTTCTGATAGTAAAGCAGCAGATTCGTGGATACAACAGGTTGAGCAATTCGATTTGAAGAGACTAAATCAGCAGGTAAAGTCTGAGTAGATGATCTAGGTGAGATCAAACCATTGTTGATTGTTGAATGTTGCTGAACTCTGGCATCCGACTGTACAGCGGCATGTACTGGTATACGGAAGGCACCGTCAGCTGGTTGGGATGGAACGGAGGCCACGACAGGTTGTGAGGATACGGGTAGGCTGCCCGCTGCGTCAACGATTGGCTCGGTGTCATGGTAAGTGAGGGTCGGCGACGAGGGGTTGCTGTGCGTGGATTGCTCCTGATTGGGGTACGGCTGTTCTGCTGCTGGAGGCTGTACAGGGGAGGACCAGTTTGTTCGGCGGGTTGTCGATTCGATAAAAAAAAGGCTTAATGGTAACTCCTTCAGGCCAAAAATCAGCAGCAGTGACTGAGTTCTCGATCGATTCAGGGACACTTAGTTTGAATGAGAGAAATGTGAGAGGTCTGTTCGAATTACGATTTTTGCGAACTAGCTTCTGGCACACGATTGAGGTTGGGTCACAATTCGTTTGGTTTCGAATGTAGCGAATCAAGTTTTCGGGAGTCTCGTTTGGCAAGAATCGAGAAACGTAATACCATTTCAGCTCTGGTGCTGGTTGCGCAAGATGGGCTACAAGTAATGTATGGTGGGGCTGATTGAGACTGATCGATGTTTGATTGTGGTCTAAAGTGGTTTGAGTGGTGTGTGGCAGTGTGGCATACAATTTGTTTGGCGTGTTTGAGCATTCTGGGTGGAACTGACTGTAAGCTGCTGATCAAGCAGTGGTGGACTAGGTCCATAAACGTTAATATGATTTCCTTCGGTTACGGTAAAACTGGTCGGGTATGGTATAAAATTAACAGTAGGTCTTGTCGATTGTTGGTTGGTGTTGATAACTGCTGAAGAGCGGGCGGCAAGTTCGTTGTGGAAGCTGGGTGTAACAGCAGAGGTTGATGCTAGCGGCGCAGTCTGCAGCGGCTGCGTAATCAGAGGCGGAGGCGGAGCCAGTGTTAGCGGCGGTGGCGGCGAAATCAGAGGCTGGAGCGAGGGCATGATTTGCGGCGGCGGCGGCTGAGGCTTGACCAGAGGCTGGGCGGAAAGCATGGTCGGTGGTGGCGAAACTAGAGGCTGGGACGAGGGCATAGTTAGCGATTGTGGCGGGGCCTGTTGCATGATTCGAGAACCTGCGGGGACGACAAATCCATCTGCGACAGGTCGGCTACTTGCTGAGGGGAGATCAGCGGTAGTACGCCGGACTGAATTGTAGGCGGAATTGCTGCGACGGCGGCTACTTGCGGATTGGCAACCGGCGGGAGGGCGGCGGTTTCGGCGGTTGGGGATTGCTGGAAACCGGCCGGCTGAGAAGCGCCGAGCTGCTGAGAGATAGCCAGCGGAGTGACTGGCGAGGCGGCGGCGGTGGCAGCGGCAACGGCGGCGGCGGGCAATTGCTGGGAAGCCGAAGGAGAAACGCCGAGTACAGCGGCGGCCAGCAGAGTCGCGGCCAAATTTTCTGGTGTGGCCGTCGGGAAAGTGCCAGCAGCGTCTGAAACGGGAGGAACTGTAATGTTTGACTCGATAGTTTGGTCAACCGGAATGTCAACTCTCAGAATTTTCTCGGGTTGAACTTCAGATGGCCTGGACAAGCTGCTCGTACGGGGTCTTTTGTTCCCATCACCAAGAATCGAGTCAAAAAGATTGCTCAGATTGGCGTGAAAGGCGTCGGAGAGGTCAGGATCAAGAGCAGCCGGCAGCGTCTTAACGGGCGTCGAGAGCGATGCAGAGTACATCCGACAGAAGACTCGCATTGTATCCGTCAAATTCCCGATGAGCAACAGCGCAGATGTGACACGCTGGAGGATCAGCTTGCTGGTATCACTCGAAGCAGGTTGTCTTCCATCTGGTGATCTGCACGTCGGGCAAAGCCAACACGCACCACCAGTGTCGCGAAGTGTTTTGAGTGCGTTCGCAGTAATATTGGCGCACTTTATATGCCAGCTCTTGGCGCAGAATTCACAACTAATCTTCGTTCCACGAGAACCGGCTTCACAGCACGCAACCACCTCAATCTTTCCAGATTTAGGCATCTTCGATTTTGGCCCGTTCTTTCGACTGGGTAGTTACGAAAGGTAAACAGAACACACACTGCAACGGCACTGCTTCACTAGTGCGCGTGAGGTGGCGCAACTAGGGGAAATATACCCATTTTAATCACACTAAGCCGTTCGACCAATTCTCATCACTTTTGCCATTTTCCGCTATTAAATCAACATTTTAATATTTATCAACAATGGAGAGTTGCTTGCTCACTTTTATTTGAGCTATTTATTACTTTGGAGCAGTCGAAAACACTTTATGAAAGCTTTAATTCATGTTCAAAGTGCTGATAGGCTGATAATAGAAATAGGCTGAGAAAGGGTATAGTTCCCCTACGGGTGACGAGTGCAGTGTTATTAGGGTACAATGCTTCGCGAGGACGACGAAAACAACGGCACGAATGTAATATTAATTACATGAATTAAGTCACAATATCACAATTATTGCACTAAACTCCACTATTCACGGAAGCGCAAGTGTTTCGACCGGCGAAATAACGCGATATAATGAAGAAAAATGCCTTTCGTAATGAAAATATCGTAGTAAAACTGCGGACTGATGGGAAGTAAAATCTAATCAGTAAGTTTGTTGGTATTGGTCGATTGTATTGATAGGGTATTACGGTCCTGTTCAGCAACGGAGAAGGACAACCATGCGTGGTCTCTCATGCTCATGCTCATTAAATTGAACAAAACAAAAATGTATTGAATAAAAAAATGTTTTTCAGTTTTGTAAATCCGCGAAATCCGCGCCATCGCCGACTAAATCCGCGCCAAATCCGCGAAAATCGCGAAAGTTTAACCACCCTGTAAATTTCATTAGCCTTGTTATTTGTTACAAGGCAAGAACGGCGGCATAGCTCAGTATAAGCAAACTAGAATCTAATCAAAGGGTCGGCATTAGCAATGTCAGTCACAGATCAGTGAGGAAAGTAAACACAATTTGTTCATATTTTGCACAGTTTATTCTGACCCACATTCGCACTACTATACTACTACTCTTAGGCAAAAGGAATCAAACATAGAGTTTCCACAAGTTTGTCTTACCCGGATTTATCCGTTTGTCGAGGCCTCGAACGATCGTGTACACGTGGTGCGTCCACGTGGCGGGTCTTTGGCTAACACGTCCGCGCTGGACATGCAGGCTGGAACAGGGGCCGCCGCTCATCTAGCGGCAGGCAGGTACTGGTGATCTAGGCGGGATCATGCAGGGGTTCCCAGCAAAGCAACGGCTAGCGCGCTGGTCCGTCAGTACAGTGTAGGTACAGCTACTGCAAGCTATTTGGGTGTTCGATCACACCCCTGGACGTCTTCTTCCTTTGTTGAACCGGTCGTACCGTGGGTAGTTCCGGCGGAAGGGCACTCCTTGACGATTAGGATGCTTTAATCCGAGTGAAAAGCTTCTTTTACGGTGATCACCGCGCACGGTGAGAAGCGTTGTCTCTTTGACGTTGATGCTACTCCGCACAATCTTCGTAGCAGAGACCAAAAGTGCGACTTCCGGGCACCGCAGTGTCCGGGTATGTTGCTTGCGGGAATTACCGGCAATCAACCCGGAATTCCGCTTAAACCAAGGAAACAAAAAAGGTACTGAAGCTGCACAGATTTGCTCAGAATCAATTTGGAATCGAGCTTCACTTAACCACTTGCTTTTCTAACCACACTTAGAAAATTTTCGAATCTACCGAGTGAAAAGAGGATGACCGATGGTGATTTTGCCGCCACGAAGCCTCCCTCTCTCGGTTTCTCGTCGGCTCCCATCGTGCTTCGTCGGATATTAGCAATCGAACTCGACGTATTGACCTGCTCATATTGATCGGCTGAACTCTCCTCTAGTTGTGATGTTCCTGGGGTATTGGCTTACATCCAAGTGTGGTGTGGATTAAATTGAAATTGTTTAAAAGCGCATCATTTGATTTAATGGCGAATTTTTAAATAATTTGTCGTGTATGCAGTTATTCTAAAAAGTTGTGAATGTCTAAGAGTACGGCTTGGTTCATGAATACTATTGCGTATTACTGAAAATAATGCTGCTGACTGTATGCGTTGAGAAATAATGTCGTTGATGAAAGAGAGCATGGCAAATTTACGACGTTCTTGTAATGATTGTATGTTTATGAGCATGCAGCGTGCTTCATACGATGGGAGAGGAAATGCAGTCCAGTTAAGTTTATGTAGTGCGTACAGTAAGAATTGTTTTTGGACAGATTCAATACGTGCTTGGTGTACGGCATAGTATGGATTCCAGACGATACTACAGTATTCCAAGAGAGGCCTGACATACGTTATATAGAGTAATTTAATAGTATACGGGTCCTGGAAGTTGAATGCAAAGCGCTTTATAAAGCCTAATGTACTTTTTGCCTTGTTTATTATTGTGTTATAGTGTTCTACAAAAGTTAGTTGTGAGTCTAGGATGACACCTAGATCACGTACTACTTTCTACTACTTTCTTTTTCTACTGGTTAGTTTCTTAATAATACTGTTATGTTTGGTGTTTCATGTTTTCTGCTGAAGGCAATGGAATTACATTTCTTTACATTCAATTGGAGTAGGCTTTTACTACACCATGTGTAGAAAAGATTAATTTCGTTTTGGAATACATGACTGTCATTGGCATTTCCTATTTCCATATACAATTTCATGTCGTCTGCATATACAAGTACGTTAATTTTTTTAAGAATGAAGGAAATGTCGTTTACATACAAGATGAAAAGAAGAGGTCCTAGATGGGATCCTTGCGGAACCCCAGAGGTGACGTGAATTGATTCCGATAGTACATTTTGGAAGCGAACAATTTGTTCGCGCTTAGTCAAATATGACTTAAGCCATTCCAAAAGATTCGGTTGAATTCCAATTTTCTGCAGTTTGAAGATTAATAATGGTATGTCGATTCTGTCAAATGCCTTACTAAAGTCTGTGTAAATTGCTTCTACGAAATTGCGATTATGCATTGCATTCAGTGTAAAATTTACAAATTCTAAAAGGTTGGTGCTAGTAGAGCGGCCTTTAAAAAAGCCGTTCTGTTTACATGTGATGCGGTTTTTTACTTGCTGAAAGATTTTTTCATTTATAATAGATTCGAAAAGTTTTGGAATGCAAGACAAAAGGGCAATTCCGCGATAATTACGTATGTCTGATTTTGGGCCTGACTTGAAAATAGGCACCAAAAAAGACTTTTTCCATGTTTGTGGGAATTTTCCAGTATTTATTGACATGTTGAAAAGATGATGCAGTGGATATGTCAATTCTTCTGCAAGGTTCTTTAGGAATGCAGGTGCTATTCCGTCGGGTCCTGGTCCTTTTGATGAGTCTAAGTCCTTCAATGCCTGGCGTACTTCCGTTTCTGACAAAGAATTGACTGAGACGTCATTTGGAAATTCCGGTATATATGAAAAGTAGTCGCGGTCGCGGTCTTCTTCGGAAAATGAGGTGTATACTTCTTTGAAAAATTTTGAAAAAAGATTGCAAATTTCTTTTGAGTTACTGCCTACATTTTCGTCCAGTTGCATTTGCGATGGGAAGTTACTACTTTTGGATTTGGATTTTACGTAATTAAAGAAGTTTTTCGGGCATGATTTGACTTCAGATTCGACTTTACTATTATATTCTTCGTTGGCAGAATTGAGTGCCGAAAAAAAATGGTCGGAAATATTCAGATAATTCAGAAGATTTGTGTCATTTGTATTGTTTCTGTATAGTTTGTAGGCTTTTTGTTTTCTATTTTTTAAATTTCTTAGTTGTGGAGTGAACCACTGCAGCGACCTCAAATTTAAATCATTAAATTTGTCCATTTTTCGAACCTCACCACAGTTCTGACCATGCGCGCTTACGCAAGCATAAATAATTTTACCCGTCGACTCGCGTTGCGCGACAAACAATTAAGCTTATATACAGGTGTGGATCATGAGTCATCCTCACCTGAAAAGCCCTTTATTAAATTTCGCCAATTGTTAGGCAATCAATAAAATGGTTAAGCTTTCAATTATGAATGTGCGATGTTATTTCACAAGGGAAATTGAGGGTGTGGCTTAACCAAATTCATTGGCATGTTTGTTCAATGGAGAATTCGACCTTCTCATTATTGACCAACATTTTTAAGAATGTTTGAGGGACATAATTTTGATATTCCAATAACATAATTTAAAGTTTCACGACAATGGTTCGAACCCATGACTTCCGATTTTGAGGTGTACTCACTACACCATACGGAAAGTCATGAAGAATTGCAGAGGTCTGCATAATTTAATTCATGAGGTTCATCGATGCTTCTCATCGAAACGGACCACTTTTAGTAGAACAAAATTTAGTAGAGTTTTCGGGGACTGACTATAAAAACCCCAAAATTCTTGAGGAGGGCAATCAGTTCCAGTTAGTTCCAGTCAGTTCCAGCCAGTTCAAGCCCAGTCCAGTTCCAGATCCTGAAGAAGCCCCAGACCAGCCGGACCCGCCAGCAGCCACCAGTAGCAGAGGCCCCAGTCCAGCCGGACTTAGCGGTGGAGGCCGCAGTCCGCCGGGACTTAGCCGCTGTGAAGAGTCCGCCGGGACTTAGCCGCTGTGAAGAGTCCGCCGGGACTTAGCCGCCGTGAAGAGTCCGTCGGGACTTAGCCGCAGAGAAGAGTCCACCCGGGACTTAGGAGTTCAGGTCTGGCATGGCTCGGCGAAGAGGTCTGGAGGACAAGTCTGGCTTCAACTTAGAGAATTGGCTCGACGAAGGTCTTAATGAAATTAGCAACAAACAGTTGAGTGATGTGATCGTGCGCGTAAAAGTTAAGAGTGTTACCGCAAAAATGTAATCTTCAAAAAGTGTAATATACAGATAAGTGAAGTTTACTGATCTGTTTTGACTCTACAAGTAAATATCACAAAAATCCTGAAAGCCTAAACCGCTCGGGCCGTTCACCACACTGGGTATTTATTGCCTGTGTTATTACGTCGTCTTCTTCTAGTAGGTACGGTTTCAGATGTTATAGTGTTAATTTCCGTATAGAATTTTCCTACTAATTCGTCGACATTTCCTTCATTATTAAATAAACTTTGCCAGTCAATTGCAAGTAGTTTACGTTTGGCTTCTAAAAAGTTTGTTTTATTGTATTCCAGGACTTCTTCATATTCCCAGTCAATGGGCAAAGTGCTTTTATGGACATAAATAGAATATTCAATTGCTGTATGGAAGACTTCATTCTTCCAAAGGGGGGTTACAGATTCTTGTACATAAAAGTCTTCAATACAGTTAGTGAATAAAAGGTCTAAAAATGAATTTCTTTCGTTTTTTACATGATTGATTTGGAAAAGTCCATAATTTGCAATATTGTCAAAGAGAAAATGCAAAGTTTCATTTTCCCCAATGACTGGGAGAAGAATTGCTTCATTTTCTTGGTCAGATATAAATTCGACTTTGCTTTGATTAAAGTCGCCATAAATGTGAAGTTTTACTTCCGGTTCCATTTTTGATGTTATGATTTCTACTGTTTTAAAGAATAGTTCATACGACTGTTTATTTGCATGGTCCGGCGGAAAGTATACTGATGCAAAAATGTGTACTTGGCCTGCAATAGTGGCTTTGGTCCAGACTTGTTCAAATTGAAAATGTTTTTCAGTTACAATTTCTTTTGGATTAAGTCTGGCATTTATGGCTAAGAGGACGCCGCCTCCTGACTTTTTATGACTGAGATTTAAATTTCTATTGCCTAGGAATACAAAATAATTGTTTCCAAAAATTTCTTCAGGGTGGACGCTTTCGTCCCAGTTAGTTTCAGTTCCAAGAATAATGTCGAAAGAATGTGAGAGAATGTTTAAAGAAATTTCCTTCATTTTGCCTGGGCTTTTCATGCGATTGAAATTCTGACAATAAATTAGAATTTCATTCGCATTCTGTTGTTCCGTTGAAGAAATTTTTGGAGACATACTTAAATTATTAATAGTACTTACTGCCTCTTGCGAGGGTGTCATTTCTTCTTCCGTGTTAGAAGGCGTCAATGCTTGTAAAAATTCGACGATGTAGTCGGCAGGTAAAATTTGTTGGCGGCTTCGCGCGAATGCTGCAGGTATTGAAGTCTTCTAGTTGTTACATATTTCCTGTAGGTTTCCAGGTCGGTGAGGGTTTGCTTAGGTGAAATTCCAATTGTTGAGTTGTATTCCATGAAGATGTTCATAAGATGTTCAGGTTCAGTAGGCAGGCCATTGGATGCAAAAAAGACATGCATGCTGGTTAGTGTTAGTCCGTCTATGCAGACGTCCGGTTTTTGGTCCTTCAGATACGCCAAGTATAGTCTGAGATTGTCATAGACTTTAATTTCGCGGAGTCTGGCCAGCAGGAAACGGCCATCGCCGACTGCAGACTGTTCAGTTAGGCGTACTATGGGCGGCTTCATTGGGTCCAGACAGAACATACTGTCTGTTACTTCAGGAGTTTGTGATGACGTTTTTGCTGGCTGCGGCGTGGTGGCGTTTAGAGGTGGGACGATTGGCGTTTTTTCCTTCCGGTAGGGGTTGATAGTTTCCCCTTTTCGGAAGTTGATGAAGTTTGAATTCGATGTAGTTGGAGGTTGGCCAGAAAATTCGACCCTTGCCTGGTCTAGAAGTTCCTTGTCGGACAATTTGGTTGACGAATGAGTGAAAAAGTTGCTGCTACTTGCGTTGTCCTGGTCGAATTGATTGTCCTTTAAGTTAAAATGTGGCGTACTTGGGTTTCGGCCTGCGTCAGAGTTGCAGTTAGTCTGGTGCTGTTGCCGACGAAGATGCTGATGTGATTGTTGTTGCTGCAGGTGTTGCTGTTGCCGGCGTTGCTGATGATGTTGTTGTGATTGTTGTTGTTGCTGGTGCTGAATTTGTTGACGATGTTTTCGGTTGCGGCGACGTGCTTTTTCGGCTTCCTTTTCCTGAAGACGGCGAGTCCGCTGCCTGGCGTCGAAGTCGGTCCAGTCTGGCTTCCAAATTTTTTTGCTGCCGATAAGTCGCCAGCCAGATTCGATTTCCAGTACGGTTTGTTCGTTTAATTCTTCTGCCAGTGATTTTTGCCGGACTTCAATTTCATTGTCTTGCAGTTTATTGATGGATGAAGTGAGGGCCCTCACTTCATCGTGGACTGCTAAAATTATGTCCGAGGGGCATTTTTCTGCTGAGGCAATTGTTTTAATTATGTCATCCCGGTGGGATGACGTAATTTCCTGGATACGGCAGAATGATTCAGCGAGTTTTTGATTCTGGTCCGAGGTGGTGTCTTCAAAAGCTTTTCTGACTTCGTTTAAGGGGAAGTCCATTGCCGGTGCCTGTGTTAATACTGCCGAAAGTATTCAACTTGCGATTTCTGCAGATTTCTTAATTTCGTCCTGCAGGCCTATGATTTTATTATGCAGTTCATTAAGGGCTTCTTGGTTTGTCTTGTCATTGGTCTTGATGTGAGTCAAGATCATATGACTGCCTTCTAAATGATGCTGCATTATTTTTCTAATGTCGATTTCCATATGTAGGTTATTTCGACAAAGGCTGCATATAGGAAGTACATGTAGTTGCAAGTCGTCTTCGGAGCCACGCTTGACCCCAATACAGGCTGCGTGAAATTTTCGATTACAAATGCCCGTACAGTTCCAGAGGTATTGTTGGTCGAAGGGTGAAGAGCACGTCGGCACATAGCACTGCATTTTGCTTACGTTTGTTAATAAGTGCACACGCGACGCGCGACAAAAAAAAATAAATATGTTTACGTTTACGTTTGTGGACTGGGTCAGTGAAGGTAAATAAAAATAAAGTGTAGAGCGAATTAAAAAACGCGTCCGTCCGTTAAAAAGACTCAACTGCAACAACCAGAACCAGATTATACCAGTTCAACAATTTGATCCCACTCATAAGTTATCATCCTTATTGAAGTGTATTTAAGATATTCAATCATTTACTTGTAGTGTGCTTTCAAAAAATAATAATTAAAAATAAACTATGCATGCATATATAAGATGAACAATAATAAATTAACGTTAACACAAAAATACTTTAAAAATAGACATGCACAAATAACAACATTTGATTCAAGGATCCTGAAAGGTTACATATGGGTCATTCCACCTGAAGTGTGCAAGAAAAAATGCAAATTTGAAAATTACCATCTCCGATTCTGCTCAAATTTGGCAGAGCTGTTGAAACTATCAAAACATGCAAAAATCCCGAATTTCATCCAAATCGGACCACCCCCTCCATTTTTGTACCCTCCCAAAAAATCGACTTTTTGGCGATTTTTGAGCGAAACCCCTATCTTCAAACGACGATAACTCAGGAACCACAAATCTTAGAGGGTCGGTCTTAGACTCAATTTTGAAGGAAATTGGACGTAGAATCCATTTCTGTGATCAAAATTTAGAATAAAATATGTTTTCTACCTGTATTGCGCAATTGAAAACTTTAAATGGCCGTATCTCAAAACAGCCCTATTTATTTTTTAAATTTGACCTCACCATCGTATTCCCCGTCCGATTTTACATAAGAATCACTTATCGACAGAAAGGAATATGTTTCGTTCCAGAGATATCGAATTTTAAAGTTTTTAGTTTTTGAGATTACCTACATTAGCTTCATTCGCCGCATATGCTAGAAGCACTCAGAAGCGCTGTTCAATGACTGCTACCTGGTTATTTATTGAATTATGATTTCATCCCAAATTATCATTAGCAAATTAGGCAAAAATGTAATGTACACCACTGTAGAAAACTGCTGTATACGGTGAATTTGTGTGCTAGCCCACAGTACAAAGCAAGAACGACACGCAATACAGGGCAGAATGGAATTCCCGCAGAACTAGCAGGAAATTGTAATTGATCTTGTAACTTAAGAAAAAGTGTACGATACATTATCGTGTTAAAAATTATGAATTAATATGAATAAAACTCTCGTGAAGCATGATTAAGGAGGAGGATTTCTGGAAAGTATAAAACTGGAAAAAGGTAAGAAAATCACAACGATTAATCTGATTTATTATCTAGTTGTGTTATTATTCAGTTGTGTTCATTTCGACACCGTCCGAACAATAATCTTTTTTTTTTGTTTGTCAATCATTTCGAAATCTTGGAAGACGATACAGCTGCTATCCACATGTATCAGAAGTATATGGTATTGCTTTTGAAATTAAATGTACCAGAATTGAAAAAAAATCATCAATTATTCTGATGAAACACATTATAAAAATCGGTTTAATATGATCAATCTTTCAAACCCTAAGGCAGAATTTGGGGTTTTTGCTGAATGGCACTTTTTCGCTACCGCACATGGCAAAAGCTCTAGAACCCATGAGAATTATTTCATCTACTACAGCCAGCTCTACATTTGTTCTCGTTTCAAATAAAAGAAGGAATAAAAGAAATAATTTGAGAAAGTGGGAAGAAATGAGGAATTAGGAAAAATATGAAAATAATAGAAAAATGACAAATTTTCGGAAATTGTATTGTAAAAACTCTGTAGCATTTGCAAATAAATATTAAAAGTTCAAATTTTACTTAATATGGTTCAATGACACTGAGATCAGGAAAAATAGTGCATTAAAAATTACCCAATAAATATTCCTTAAACAAAAAATAGATTGTTCAAGGTATTGATTATCTCAAAATCGTATAAAATTGAAAAAATAATTCATCTTACAGAACACCAGGTAGTTATTATTGATCAGCACGACTGAGTGCTTCTAGCAGATGCAGCGAGTGTAGATATTATAGGTAATTTCAAAAACTTAAAACTTTAAAATTCGATATCTCTGGAACGAAAAATATTCCTTTCTGTCGATAAGTGATTCTTATGAAAAATCGGACGGGGAATACGATGATGAGGTCAAATTTAAAAAATAAATAGGGCTGTTTTGAGATACGGCCTTTTAAAGTTTTCAATTGTGCAATACAGGTAGGAAACATATTTTAATCTAAATTTTGATCGCGGAAATGGATTCTACGTCCAATTTCCTTCAAAATTGAGTCTAAGACCGACCCTCTAAGATTTGTGGTTCCTGAGTTATCGTCGTTTGGAGATAGGGGTTTCGCTCAAAAATCGCCAAAAAGTCGATTTTTTAGAAGGGTACAAAAATGGAGGGGGTGGTCCGATTTGGATGAAATTCGGGATTTTTGCATGTTTTGATAGTTTCAACAGCTCTGCCAAATTTGAGCAGAATCGGAGAAGGTAATTTTCAAATGGTGTTCCGCTTCAGGTGGAATGACCCATATATTTTTGGCAGACATTTTACTTCAAATTGTCACAGATTTCGTTTTGATTTGTCGGTTTCTCAGTAAGGCGCATTGCATTTTTCGTTAATTTTTTTCAACAACTTTTGGCGCCAATTAATTCATATATTATATATGTGATAAACCAAAACACGTTTGTTTAGTTTTAAGTTAGTTTAATATAAAGATTTCCGGCTGAGTACACGCGAAAACACTTGTGACGTCCGATTCTCGCGGCGGTCGAAGGAACTCTGCTCGCTGCTCGTCGTCAAGCGATCGGCCGACCTCGGGTCTGCCGTCCCGCTCTAATCCTCGTCGGCATCGGTCTCGCTCTCGCCACCGACACGGTCATCCTGAAGAGGTTCCGGGCTCCGGACCCGATACAGCTTCATGTGGGAAGCCGCTGTGCTCGTCTTCCGTGGGCCTTCCCCACAGATCTTCTCGACGTCGTAACGGTTGTTCGGCTTAACCTTCGTCACCTTGTACGGACCGAGGAACTCGGTCGCATACTTCTTGCCAGGGCCAAACTGCGTCCGCTTGATCGCCACAACATCGCCTTCTCGGTAGTTTGGGGCTTGCTTCGCCCGCAGGTTGTACGATCGTCGTTGTTCTTCTTGGGCCTTCTCGATGGACTCTCGTGCCTTCGCTCGGATCTCGTTTCGCTGATCGTCGAACTGCGCCACCTTGATCTCCTCCAGCAGCTCACTTAACCTTCGGGAAGTCGCGTGTTTTCGCCTTTCTTACAAGTGCCCTTACAAACTGTGTACAAAGTACACGTACGCGACCTCCGGTGGGTTAAGCGCAGGTCGCCTTCGTGACGCATCTGCACTGCCTCAAACGGGGAAACTCCAGTAGTCTGGTGGAAACTCGCGTTGATCCACCGCTGTATGTTCGCCACGTGCTTGTACCACTTCGTCTTGTCGTGCACGCTCAGCTTCGTCAGCATCGCCAAGATCACCTGGTTGACTCTCTCGACTTGACCATTCCCTCTCGGCACGCCTGTTGTCACCTCCACGTGTTCGATGTTCTGTTCCGCACAGTACTCCTTGAAGTCGTGCGAAGTGAACGCTGCTCCTTTGTCGCTGACGATTCTTCTCGGGTTTCCGAACAGCTCGCTCTGTTGGCGCAATCTCTGGATGGCTTCTTGTGCGTTCGTCGTCTTCGTCGGGTAGATCCACACGTACTTCGAGAACGCATCCACAACCACGTACAGGTACTTGTACTGCTTCTCGGTCACGTCCATTGGGCCAAGGTGGTCGACATGGTAAGTATCGAACGGGACCTCGCCCTTCGCAATCGGGTTCAGCAAACCATCGGGTTTGCCGCGCTTCTTCTCCGCTAGGATGCACTTCACACAGCACTCGATCTGGCGCTTGATCTTCGTGGTGAGTTGAGGAATGTAGTAGTCGCGCTTGATCACTTCCTCGAGCTTGCGCACACCAAAGTGCCCGTTCTCGTGCGCTTGCTTGATCACCTCTCCTTGTAGCTCGGCAGGAACTACGACGACTTCGCGACCGTTGACCACTTTCATCAGGACGTCTCCGTTGACAAAGTAGTCCTCGAACTCTTGCGTCTTCAGCAGCTCGGTTATCGCTCGCAACCGCTCGTCTCTTTGCTGTGCACTCTTGATCATCTCTACTAGCGGGTCACTTACCGTCAGCATCACTGGTGCTCGACTCAGGGCGTCCACGTGCTTCATCCTGCTCCCAGCGCGGTGTTCCACGTGGTACTTGTGCTCGTCCAACGCAATCACCCACTTCGCCACAGTCGGGTTGAGCTTCTTCGCCTTGACGGTATGTTTGAACGCCACACAGTCCGTCACAATCTTGAACGGCACTCCCAGCAGGTAAACGCGGAATTTCTCCACGGCACGTACGACAGCTAGCACTTCGAGGTGGTACGCGCTGTAGTTCTTCTCGGCGCTCGTCGTCTGCTTGCTCATGTAGTAGATCGGGTGAAACCTACCGTCGTCACTCTTCTGCAGCAGGACAGCTCCGTAACCTTCCTTCGAGGCGTCTGTGTGCAGCTCGGTCTCGGCGTCGGGATCGTAGATCTTCAGCACTGGGTCACTCACAAGGCACTCTTTCAGCTTCTCGAAGCTTCTTCTCTGGGTCTCGCCGAACACAAACTGAGCTTCCTTCTTCAGCAAAGACGTCAAGGGTCTTGCTATCAAAGCGTATCCGGGGATGAACTTGCGAACTCACTCAAACTTTCCTTGACGATTCCAGCCTTCAACCACTCGTCGATTGTCTTCTCCAGAATCTTCTTCTCCTTCGGCGCAAATCGTCGCGGCGCGTTGTGAATCGGCGTCTCATCGCTCAGAATGATTCGCGTCTCCACTCGGCTCCTCACTTCACTTTCCGGCTTGTAATCTGCGACCAGCTTTCTCACTTCAGCAGCATACCGCGGCGCCACGACGAGAGTTACACCGCTTTTTCCGCTCGTCAACGCCATCAGGTCATTGACCTCGTCACTCTCCACCTCATCCTCTGCCTCACACTTCTTCTTGAACACAACTCCGTCTGGTTTTACGCACACATCCAGGTGGTGCAACGCCTGCATACCCAGGATCGCATCGTACGACATCGATCCAGTCGGCACGACGTAAAACATCATGCTCGGGTACGTCTCGCCGTCGACGCACACGTCGATCGTCACCGTGCCACACGCTCGCGTCTCGGCAGCACCAAAACCTCGGAAGATCATCGGCGTCGTGTTCATCGGCGGTTCACCGATTTTCTTGTGCGCACTCACACACAGCACGTTGTAACGGCTACCCGTGTCGAACAGCGTACGCAGCAGAGAATTGCCCACCGCAATCTCCACCACAGGCATCTTCGTTTCGGCAACGGTGTGCAGCTCGGAGTCTTCCTTTCTCTCTCGCACCTCCTTCTTCGGACACTCTCGCGCTCGATGCCCGAGGGCTTTTGTTAATTTGATTTGGTTAACCGCGGTGGATTTTCTTGAAATAATTCGAACTGTCAAAAATCCACCAAAGGATCTACCGGTGGACACTTTTCTACCACAGTTTTTGTGTGATCAATGTGGTAGATGTTTTGGTGGATTTTTGACAGTTCGAATTATTTCAAGAAAATCCACCGCGATTAACCAAATCAAATTAACAAAAGCCCTCCGTACTCACTACACACGAAACACTTCGGCCCACGCGACTTCGCCTCGCAGTCGTTCGCGTAGTGGCCTCGGCTTCCACAGTTGTAGCAACGAACGCCGTCGCTCGCCGTGTGTGCACTCTCACTCTTCTCACTTCTCGCCGGTCGTGGCGTCTCACTTCTCTTCGCTCTCTCGTTCTTCCCAAACACTTTTGCGCGTCGCGCATTTGGCTCTTCATCTTCTCGTACTGCTTCACACGCTCTTTCAACTCGGCCAGTGTGCGTGCACCGTACAGGCAAAGATACCTAATTTAAAAAGATAGACAACTCCCAAAATCTGGGAACAACGCTCAATCATCAAAACCGCAGAGCCATCTGGTGGGCTGACATCTAAGTTGTCGAGCTTTTGAATGCCCGTACACGCACACAGTGAAACAAAATATGCGCGCACGCACACAGTCAAACACGGTAGTGATGTTGTTTTTCGTTCATCTCTTTCGCACTGTTTTGACCAAATTTTGACAGAGCGAGGAAAACATTCAGCGAAATGGCGAGCAAGTTTTGGAATTTCATGATTATTAATTAAGTTTAGATAAAATTGAACACCGGGCGGGTTTGGGTACAGTGGAAAAATCAATTCAATCAAAGATACTTAATGCAAAGCAGTTTTCATGGCAAACCAATCCATAACAAACCTGGATCCAGCCAAAGACGAAGGAAAATGCTCTGCTGGTAAATTCTTCCAGATAGAGAACTGTCACAGGCTCTCAGGGACAAAAGCAGCAAACAGTTAGTGCTTTTTTCCGGTCTTCGAAGGAAACGCTACACGAGGACGTGGTAGAGTTAGAGAACAAAGGGGTCCTCAAGACGAGTTAATTGATAGGTTTACAAGCAGAACTATTTTCAGGTGATCCGGTAAGACCGGATTGGCCAACAATCGGACGTAGGTCAGACGGGTGTTACGGCAATATTTGTATTTTTAACGATATTTAAATCAATATTTTGGACTGTCTCAAAACATCAAAGCAAATATAATCACGAGGGTTTTCTTACAAAATAAGTTATCACTTAAAATTATATTCTCACGTCACAAATTGATTCATTTACTACAGTCAAAACAGTGCAGATCAATACGTAAAAACAACAAAAATGTACGCTAACTGATTGATTTGCTTCAAATAAAAATTCAAAACAAAAAGCGCTACGCACAGCAAAATACATCCATCTCGTGCGGTGGCGCGAAAAGCAGTGACAGTGAGAGCAGCAGCAAGCTTTTTCGTTTCTTGTGTTTCTTCTCTTCGCTGTGCTGAAACTTTATTTTTTTCTCTAGCTCTCCCACCATCGCTTTAAAGCTTATTGTTTGAATATTTTCCCGTTCGCATCGGAGTGGCGCTAGTGTTTTGATGCCTGAAATTTGACGGAGTTGACGGCATGTGGTACAGGCCTACTTTGTTGACGGGATCATCGACGATGCCCCGAACCACATACTCACACACGGTTTCTTCGTCGATGTGGCCGCGCTTTGCGATGCTTTGCATGTGGTAGATGTACTGCAGAAAGCTTTCGTCGCTCTTCTTCTTACGGCCACGCAGCAGCTCGTGGATCTCGGCACTTGACACTTTCACTTCAAACTCTTCCTCCAGGGCATTCTTCAGTGTGCCCCAGTCATTCAATCCGGTCGAACTCTGCACGAATAGCTTCGCGGTGCCACTCAGCAGCCGTCTGCCGTACACAAACTTCTGAACATCATTCCACCCAAACGTTTCGCAAGCTTTCTCAAACTCTTCCAGCCACTCGCACACATCACTGTCGGTCATTCCTTTGTGGAACACCAATCAGTGAGGTACTCCTGGATATTAGCTCCTGAAAAGTGCTTAAAAAGTGTAAAAAATGCCTCACGGCAAGAAAAAGAGGCGGTCCTCACTAGCAGGATCGGCAGATTTGAAGAAGCTAAAGAATGCCGAAGCGCTACCTGCAAAGCCAGGCAGTTTGAGCAAGGACGCTCAAAAATTGTCTGGAAACCAGTTCGCTACCCTCCCTGTGGACGTGAGCGAGAAGGAAGAATTTGAACGACGAGAAAAGTTGCCACCCATTTTTGTGAAAACATCGTCATCGGATTCGGTGCGAAAGTGGCTGACCGGGTTTATCAAATCTGGTGCTTTACGAGCTTCCATTCGCTTGTGTGCTGATGGACTCAAAATTCTGCTACCTACCAGAAAGGATTACAACTACGTTCGGGATTTCCTGAACAACACCAAGATTGAATACTACAGCCATGACGATCCAGGTAAACGCCCCATGAAACAGGTCCTCCGAGGCCTGTACGACATGGATGTGAGTGTGCTGAAAGAAGAGCTCAAAACTCTTAAGTTGAACGTGATCGAAGTCTTCAAGATGACGAGACACAACAAGGACATCAAGTATCGTGATCAACTGTACCTGGTTCATCTCGAGAAAGGATCGACAACGCCGTCTGAGCTGAAAGCAGTTCGGGCAATTTTCAACATCATCGTGACTTGGGAACGTTATCGTCCAGTGCACCGTGACGTGACACAATGTTCGAACTGCTTGCAGTTTGGACATGGTGGAAGGAACTGTTTCATCAAGAGTCGTTGTGCAACCTGCGGAGGTGAGCACAAAACACAAGCTTGCGAAACAATCAACGAGAACATCGAAGCGAAATGCTTCAATTGCGGCGGCGACCATTCGACCAAGAATCGAAGCTGCCCAAAACGTGCTGAGTTTGTAAAAAATCGGCAGCAAGCGACGACGAGGCACCAACCAAATCGTCGCAAAACACCACCAGCATACACGGACGTGGATTTTCCTGCTTTGGCGTCACCAGGAGCAGGATCTGTTCGAGTGGTTCCAAATCTGCAGCCATTGCCGTTGAATCAGCGGCAAAAAGTTGCAGAGAATACAACACCTCCAGGCTTCAGTCAGCAACCGAGGGAAAACCAACCAACATCAACGGGTGAAGGCAGTAGTGACCTGTTTTCACCACAAGAACTTTTGAACATTTTCATCGAGATGACAACAACACTGCGTGGTTGCAAAACTCGTCAGGAACAAGTAAGAACTCTTGGAGCATTCATCTTAAAATACAGTTCGTAGTTTACTCGTTCTAGTGATTTTGAATATTTCAATGAATTTATTTTTTTAGTTTTAAGTTAGGATTAGTTGTTAAAGTGATTTTTTTTTCTTTTTTACCCAAATGTATTCGATTCAATGCAATAATGTAAAACAATTTGAAGTAAATAAAATAAATGTGATCAGTTAATAATAAAACGAAAAATACAACAAAGATGAAGAGCATTAGGCCATACCACTTAGCATGTAAAAGAAATGTAATTATTATAAGAATGTTCAATAAAGACATATTTAATTTCAAAAAAAAAAAAAGAAATCACTGTCGGCACTTTTCCCAGAGAACTTCTCGAGGGAGTCTCCGATGTCGTTGAAGGTGAACTGCGATGCTCGTGGCGCGTCCTCTTTCTTCGCCGCCGTCGCGTTCTTCTTTTCCTTCCTCGTTGACGACATCACGTCCAGCGCGGAAAACAACGAGTCGTCGCTCTCGGAATCACTTTCGCGAATCGTTTTCAACAACCGGTTCACCAGCGCTGCTTTTCTGCCACTCAATGACACGTTCTTCTTCGCGCACAGCTCGCGCAGCTGTTTCACCGTTAGCTTTTGAAGCTTTTCCCGGTCGAACATCGTTCATCTCACCAACACACTTGCACTACGAGTGCGGAGATTTTCTCTCCTCTCTCACAACTCGCGGGTTCTCGTTTCTCACAGTGGTGTGTGTGAACTCTCTCGTTCGTCATACACATGCACACACGTTCCTTCTTCACTCAGGCAAAATGGCGGACTCTGGTGACGCCATCAGCCAAATGCCAACTTTTCGCGATTTGGCACGCGGAAACACTCTCACTCAGCTCAACAACTCGCGGGAAAGCCCGGTTGAGCCCCCATGTGATAACACGTTTGTTTAGTTTTAAGTTAGTTTAATATAAAGATTTCCGGCTGAGTACACGCGAAAACACTTGTGACGTCCGATTCTCGCGGCGGTCGAAGGAACTCTGCTCGCTGCTCGTCGTCAAGCGATCGGCCGAACTCGGGTCTGCCGTCTCGCTCTAATCCTCGTCGGCATCGGTCTCGCTCTCGCCACCGACATATATATCAGTTTATTGGCGCCAAAAAATGTTCAAAAATTTAACGAAAAACGTAAAATGGGCACCGCTTTACTGAGAACCTCTGAGAACTTACTGATAAATTTGATATTTTTTCAAAAAAACTATGTTTCAGGCAATTCAGGAAAGGAAATTTGAAGAGATTTCAAACGAATTTGTTAACCGTAAACCAGTTTTTTCACTTCCTTGGTACATTGGTTTTGTTTTTGTATCACCATGCACGAATAGCAATCGAAATCCAGAAAATTGTAAAGACTTTGTCCAAAAATGTCATCGATTTCGAATACAACAAAATTTGAATGTTAAATTTTAATGTTCTTGAACATGGATTTAACGAATTCGCTTACATCGTGTATTTTGATGCATGAACAATGTTCCAGTAAAATTTCCAATATTACGTTGAATAATTCTGTTCTTGTTTATTTTGAATATTTGAAATAAGAATAATCTTCTTACAAAATTTCAACGGGGGCACTATGTATGGGCTGCCCCCTCACCTAATTTCAGGGGAGGCAAAAAGTACAGCAAGTGTGCATTTTTTTCGGTGCACAGACTCACAGACATACACACGTACAGACATCTGCTCCCCAGTTAACTCAATCCGAATTCTGAAACAGAATCTAATTAGAATCGTATTCGAACCGGTTGTTGCGTTTGAAACGGAATTCGTGTACGATTCTTGTTAGATTGCGTTTCAGAATTCGGATTGCTTTGACTGGGACAGAATTTGATTCCGAGTCGATATGTTTACGCGAAGGTGGGTCCAGGAGGTCGAATTAGGAAGTAAATTTTTCGAGTAATTCTAGCAAAACAATGTAATTGGGCCGATGTCGAAGTGTAAACAAAGAGTCTATCCTGCTCGATCCTGATGTAAACATCAACTGACGTGAGCAGGATACTCATTGTTTACACTTAGACATCGGCCCATTTACATTGTTTTGCTTGAATTGTATTGCCTTTCCTCGTAAAGGTGAGAAAGGCGAAAACAGTTTCACTCGTGTAATCATCTACTTTCTTTTGTACACATTCTAATTCTTTCCAAATTGATTACCACATAGAAAATAATCTAATCATTGACCTGATAAAAAATTGCAAACTAACAGGCTCTCGTCGCACAAAACAATCAAATTATTGAATTACCTCTTTAACATAGCTCGTAAAATTTTGCTTTTGACTTGGGCACAATTCACTCATTTTTGATAAATACAATCTTCTGCTACGTTAGTTATCTGACGTTCATAAGATGTGATGCTAATACAATTATAACTAAGCAATTCGACGGTAACATTTCAAAAGGCATCATGTACATTTTGACACTTTCTGGGTTATTGCATATTCTGAAAGTACTCCTAATAAGCTACCTCTCCACCAAAAATGAGCAAAAGTTACTTCAGTAAAGTCTGTTTAATCATGATTTTAAATAAAGTAACATAAACAAAATCTCTGCCATCAGCAGTCCCTGTTTATATAGCCCTGTCAACCTGTCAAACAAAAGGCTACATAAACCTCGTGACGAGAAAAAAAGCAACATGAAAAAAGCGCCATGTACATTCGGCGAAGAAAAACGAATCATAACAAAGCGCCCCCCTCAGTGACAGCAGGGTGATATCGACGTTGGTGATTTCAAAAGGAGTTATGTTTGTTTTTCTCAAATAAAATTACGGAAATAATGTTTTATTGAATTTGGATGATCAAGTATCAATAAAAGCAACGTTTTTCATCGTTTGTTATCATTAGAACATCTTTTTTTGCTTTTATATTAAAATGGGAATTGAAAATGGATGCTCAACATTCAAATGCGTTTTTCTCAAAACGCATGGTTTGTACATGATGCTTTTTGAAATGTTGGCGTCGAATTATTACAAATGTACACAGTACTCAACACCGCCAAAACCGACAAAACCCACCCTTGGACACAAGTCACATAAACACTTCACAGTGGAACACCCGATTCGATTGATAGAAATGACAGTTCTCAATACATTGAGAAATAGAAAAAAACAAAAACTGCTCGAATAGACAAAAAAAAACAGGGATCTGACACGCATGTAGTTTCTTGAAGTCCCCGCCAGAGACGCTGTCAATATTGTTTACGTGTGGCTTTCGAAAAGGTCGTATGAAAAAAATACATAAATTTGGTTTCCAAATTATTTTTTTGCTGGTTTTTTTTTTCTTTTTCATATATTTGTGTGAAACCGTTCTACGTGTACGTACGGTTTGTTTTAGCTTTTTGGTCTGTGCGTAATTCCTTCGCGATTTTCCTAGTGATACACCATATTATTCGTCGCAAATTCACGTTCGGTTCATACATCGGGTGTTTTTCTACACGGATCAACTGGAGTTCACTTGATTTGTCGCGAGTTTAAGTGTAAAAGTTAATTGAAAGTTATTGAAAACTATTGGCGTTTACAGGGTTGTTACGGGAGAGTCGAAAAAAAATCCGCGCCAAATCCGCGCCGACCTAAATTCCAAAACCGCGCGAAATCCGCGCTATATAAAAAAATATCGCGACCATTATTTAAGAAATTAAATTTTTTTATGAAGAAAAACTTATACAGAAAGAATTTGATAAAAAAAAACTCGTTCTATGGCTCCAAAAGAATGAAAGCAATAAATCAATTTTTAAAAATACATCAAGAGACGGTCAAGGCAAGGGTCATGAAAAAAAAACATCAAAATAAAAAATACAATATATTAAAAACCTAAAAATTTAACTTCAAAAATATAGGCTCAAAATTAAATCAAAATTTAAAATTTTAATATTATAAAATTTTAAATTTAGAAAGTCCAAAAATTCAAAATCTACGATTTTATATACAGTTTTTAATCTAGAATTCTCGCTAAAATATCACTACGAAAGATATTTAATTTCCGATATTTAAAATATTGTCTTTTCATAATTTCAAAATCTGGCATTCAAGAATTTAAAAATTTAAGGATTTAAGAATTTAAGAATTTAAGAATTTAAGAATTTAAGAATTTAAGAATTTAAGAATTTAAGAATTTAAGAATTTAAGAATTTAAGAATTTAAGAATTTAAGAATTTAAGAATTTAAGAATTTAAGAATTTAAGAATTTAAGAATTTAAGAATTTAAGAATTTAAGAATTTAAGAATTTAAGAATTTAAGAATTTAAGAATTTAAGAATTTAAGAATTTAAGAATTTAAGAATTTAAGAATTTAAGAATTTAAGAATTTAAGAATTTAAGAATTTAAGAATTTAAGAATTTAAGAATTTAAGAATTTAAGAATTTAAGAATTTAAGAATTTAAGAATTTAAGAATTTAAGAATTTAAGAATTTAAGAATTTAAGAATTTAAGAATTTAAGAATTTAAGAATTTAAGAATTTAAGAATTTAAGAATTTAAGAATTTAAGAATTTAAGAATTTAAGAATTTAAGAATTTAAGAATTTAAGAATTTAAGAATTTAAGAATTTAAGAATTAAGAATTTAAGAATTTAAGAATTTAAGAATTTAAGAATTTAAGAATTTAAGAATTTAAGAATTTAAGAATTTAAGAATTTAAGAATTTAAGAATTTAAGAATTTAAGAATTTAAGAATTTAAGAATTTAAGAATTTAAGAATTTAAGAATTTAAGAATTTAAGAATTTAAGAATTTAAGAATTTAAGAATTTAAGAATTTAAGAATTTAAGAATTTAAGAATTTAAGAATTTAAGAATTTAAGAATTTAAGAATTTAAGAATTTAAGAATTTAAGAATTTAAGAATTTAAGAATTTAAGAATTTAAGAATTTAAGAATTTAAGAATTTAAGAATTTAAGAATTTAAGAATTTAAGAATTTAAGAATTTAAGAATTTAAGAATTTAAGAATTTAAGAATTTAAGAATTTAAGAATTTAAGAATTTAAGAATTTAAGAATTTAAGAATTTAAGAATTTAAGAATTTAAGAATTTAAGAATTTAAGAATTTAAGAATTTAAGAATTTAAGAATTTAAGAATTTAAGAATTTAAGAATTTAAGAATTTAAGAATTTAAGAATTTAAGAATTTAAGAATTTAAGAATTTAAGAATTTAAGAATTTAAGAATTTAAGAATTTAAGAATTTAAGAATTTAAGAATTTAAGAATTTAAGAATTTAAGAATTTAAGAATTTAAGAATTTAAGAATTTAAGAATTTAAGAATTTAAGAATTTAAGAATTTAAGAATTTAAGAATTTAAGAATTTAAGAATTTAAGAATTTAAGAATTTAAGAATTTAAGAATTTAAGAATTTAAGAATTTAAGAATTTAAGAATTTAAGAATTTAAGAATTTAAGAATTTAAGAATTTAAGAATTTAAGAATTTAAGAATTTAAGAATTTAAGAATTTAAGAATTTAAGAATTTAAGAATTTAAGAATTTAAGAATTTAAGAATTTAAGAATTTAAGAATTTAAGAATTTAAGAATTTAAGAATTTAAGAATTTAAGAATTTAAGAATTTAAGAATTTAAGAATTTAAGAATTTAAGAATTTAAGAATTTAAGAATTTAAGAATTTAAGAATTTAAGAATTTAAGAATTTAAGAATTTAAGAATTTAAGAATTTAAGAATTTAAGAATTTAAGAATTTAAGAATTTAAGAATTTAAGAATTTAAGAATTTAAGAATTTAAGAATTTAAGAATTTAAGAATTTAAGAATTTAAGAATTTAAGAATTTAAGAATTTAAGAATTTAAGAATTTAAGAATTTAAGAATTTAAGAATTTAAGAATTTAAGAATTTAAGAATTTAAGAATTTAAGAATTTAAGAATTTAAGAATTTAAGAATTTAAGATTTTTAGAATTTAAGAATTTAAGGATTTAAAAATTATAAAATTTTGGAAATTAATAATTTAATCTTCAAAATTTAGATATTTTGAATTTCAGATTTCTAAAATTTGAATTTTGAAATTTTAGATTTTTTTAATTACAATTTTTGAATTTTAATATGTATTTTGATTTTTGTTGTTAAAACAACTATTTGAAAAAAAAAGTTTCAAATTTTTGAATTTCTGAAGCTTTGAATTTGGAATGTTGTGATCTTTTTATTTTCGCCAAGAATGTTTAAATTAAGAAAAATATTCTACGTTTAATTCCATCTAAAATTCGAAAGTGGAGGCCAGCTTCTGTTACGTTCAATCAAGCTCATATTTGGCGTCCACCAGAAAAAGCCCCAATAATAGTTTTTGTTACACATTCTAATGTCTATATCTTCGGGAAAAGTTTTTAATATTTGATTTACAACATTAAAAATTGAATAAATCCAGTATAAAATTAAAAATAAATAAGGTTAAAAATCATTACTCAAAACTCAAAAGAAATTAAACATTCAGAGCCGGAGATGTTAAGAAATGACTAGAAACATATAAAAAATAATTTCTACATAATCTTCATCTTAATTTTTCGACGTTTCGTACTAATTAAATACAAACAAACAGAAGAAAATTCAATTAATAAAAAATATATTGCACTCAAAGGAAAAAACAAATCATCGTTATTCCTGATTCTATCTCTCTCAATTAATTTCTTTATCAAAATTGCCATCAGCGCGAAATCCGCGCCTGAGCAAAATTAGCCAGCAAATCCGCGCCAGATCCGCGCTATCCGCGCGAAACGCGCCATCCGCGCGATCCGCGCCGTCCGTAACAACCCTGCGTTTATCAAGTGTTTTGGATACTTGTTGTTTGTCTATCTCCCTCCAACGCTTTCGTCGACAAAAATCAGCGCCATCTTTTGACTGATAGCGGAGTCGCGACTAGCAGCTACACGTTGGTTGCATACTTGTTGGCGTTTTACAGAACGAGCAGTGCTGCCATAACAATGGATTCAACCGCAGCTAGCTGTTCAAAATGCAATCAGCCCATCAAAGCTGCTGCCTTTTCCAGTGCAACGGCCTTTGTGGGGAATCTTTCCACATCCACTGCACTTCCTCCACCCAGCAACACATGAGGTCAGTGCAGGATGTGCCGAACCTGTTTTGGCGCTGCGACGGATGTGTGAAGGCCATGGAAACCCCCGAGTACCGCACTGCGTTCCGGGCCCTCTGCGAAGCTTTCCGCACTGTCTCGGAAACCCAGACGAAGGCTATCGAAGAGGTCAAAGCTGAACTGGCCGAAACCAACGAAAAGATTGACCAGTTGATGTCCAAGCTTCCTGACCCGAAGGTTGAACCGACTTGGCCATCTAACAAAAGACGGCGTAGCTCTTCCTCGTCCGTGAAGCCAGAGGTTCCCAAGGCTTCGGTTGGTCGCAAGGTGATGAAGTTCGCGGTGCCAATCTTACCCACCACCGATGGTCACGACGACATGGTGTGGATCTGGTTGTCGAGCTTTCCGCCCACCGTGACGGAAGATGACATTCGCGTAATGGTCCGTGAGTGTCTCTCGTTTGATGACGATGAGATAATCGACGTGAAGATGCTGGTGAAGAAGGACGCGGACATCAGCAAATTACGTGCCGTTTCCTTCAAAGTTGGAGTCGATCTGAAGCACGAAGAGACGGCATTGGACGGTGACAACTGGCCTGCCGGCGTTTCGTTCCGCGAGTTCATCTTTTATGACCGTAAGACGTCCGGTGACGATCAAAGTTCGGGGTTCGTCAAAAACCGTCGAGTGGAGTAAACTACCTTCAGTCAGGGTGGGAGTTTGGGGGCTCTCAGTCCAGGATCCCTCAAGAAGCACCGTTTAAGAATTTAAGAATTTAAGAATTTAAGAATTTAAGAATTTAAGAATTTAAGAATTTAAGAATTTAAGAATTTAAGAATTTAAGAATTTAAGAATTTAAGAATTTAAGAATTTAAGAATTTAAGAATTTAAGAATTTAAGAATTTAAGAATTTAAGAATTTAAGAATTTAAGAATTTAAGAATTTAAGAATTTAAGAATTTAAGAATTTAAGAATTTAAGAATTTAAGAATTTAAGAATTTAAGAATTTAAGAATTTAAGAATTTAAGAATTTAAGAATTTAAGAATTTAAGAATTTAAGAATTTAAGAATTTAAGAATTTAAGAATTTAAGAATTTAAGAATTTAAGAATTTAAGAATTTAAGAATTTAAGAATTTAAGAATTTAAGAATTTAAGAATTTAAGAATTTAAGAATTTAAGAATTTAAGAATTTAAGAATTTAAGAATTTAAGAATTTAAGAATTTAAGAATTTAAGAATTTAAGAATTTAAGAATTTAAGAATTTAAGAATTTAAGAATTTAAGAATTTAAGAATTTAAGAATTTAAGAATTTAAGAATTTAAGAATTTAAGAATTTAAGAATTTAAGAATTTAAGAATTTAAGAATTTAAGAATTTAAGAATTTAAGAATTTAAGAATTTAAGAATTTAAGAATTTAAGAATTTAAGAATTTAAGAATTTAAGAATTTAAGAATTTAAGAATTTAAGAATTTAAGAATTTAAGAATTTAAGAATTTAAGAATTTAAGAATTTAAGAATTTAAGAATTTAAGAATTTAAGAATTTAAGAATTTAAGAATTTAAGAATTTAAGAATTTAAGAATTTAAGAATTTAAGAATTTAAGAATTTAAGAATTTAAGAATTTAAGAATTTAAGAATTTAAGAATTTAAGAATTTAAGAATTTAAGAATTTAAGAATTTAAGAATTTAAGAATTTAAGAATTTAAGAATTTAAGATTTTTAGAATTTAAGAATTTAAGGATTTAAAAATTATAAAATTTTGGAAATTAATAATTTAATCTTCAAAATTTAGATATTTTGAATTTCAGATTTCTAAAATTTGAATTTTGAAATTTTAGATTTTTTTAATTACAATTTTTGAATTTTAATATGTATTTTGATTTTTGTTGTTAAAACAACTATTTGAAAAAAAAAGTTTCAAATTTTTGAATTTCTGAAGCTTTGAATTTGGAATGTTGTGATCTTTTTATTTTCGCCAAGAATGTTTAAATTAAGAAAAATATTCTACGTTTAATTCCATCTAAAATTCGAAAGTGGAGGCCAGCTTCTGTTACGTTCAATCAAGCTCATATTTGGCGTCCACCAGAAAAAGCCCCAATAATAGTTTTTGTTACACATTCTAATGTCTATATCTTCGGGAAAAGTTTTTAATATTTGATTTACAACATTAAAAATTGAATAAATCCAGTATAAAATTAAAAATAAATAAGGTTAAAAATCATTACTCAAAACTCAAAAGAAATTAAACATTCAGAGCCGGAGATGTTAAGAAATGACTAGAAACATATAAAAAATAATTTCTACATAATCTTCATCTTAATTTTTCGACGTTTCGTACTAATTAAATACAAACAAACAGAAGAAAATTCAATTAATAAAAAATATATTGCACTCAAAGGAAAAAACAAATCATCGTTATTCCTGATTCTATCTCTCTCAATTAATTTCTTTATCAAAATTGCCATCAGCGCGAAATCCGCGCCTGAGCAAAATTAGCCAGCAAATCCGCGCCAGATCCGCGCTATCCGCGCGAAACGCGCCATCCGCGCGATCCGCGCCGTCCGTAACAACCCTGCGTTTATCAAGTGTTTTGGATACTTGTTGTTTGTCTATCTCCCTCCAACGCTTTCGTCGACAAAAATCAGCGCCATCTTTTGACTGATAGCGGAGTCGCGACTAGCAGCTACACGTTGGTTGCATACTTGTTGGCGTTTTACAGAACGAGCAGTGCTGCCATAACAATGGATTCAACCGCAGCTAGCTGTTCAAAATGCAATCAGCCCATCAAAGCTGCTGCCTTTTCCAGTGCAACGGCCTTTGTGGGGAATCTTTCCACATCCACTGCACTTCCTCCACCCAGCAACACATGAGGTCAGTGCAGGATGTGCCGAACCTGTTTTGGCGCTGCGACGGATGTGTGAAGGCCATGGAAACCCCCGAGTACCGCACTGCGTTCCGGGCCCTCTGCGAAGCTTTCCGCACTGTCTCGGAAACCCAGACGAAGGCTATCGAAGAGGTCAAAGCTGAACTGGCCGAAACCAACGAAAAGATTGACCAGTTGATGTCCAAGCTTCCTGACCCGAAGGTTGAACCGACTTGGCCATCTAACAAAAGACGGCGTAGCTCTTCCTCGTCCGTGAAGCCAGAGGTTCCCAAGGCTTCGGTTGGTCGCAAGGTGATGAAGTTCGCGGTGCCAATCTTACCCACCACCGATGGTCACGACGACATGGTGTGGATCTGGTTGTCGAGCTTTCCGCCCACCGTGACGGAAGATGACATTCGCGTAATGGTCCGTGAGTGTCTCTCGTTTGATGACGATGAGATAATCGACGTGAAGATGCTGGTGAAGAAGGACGCGGACATCAGCAAATTACGTGCCGTTTCCTTCAAAGTTGGAGTCGATCTGAAGCACGAAGAGACGGCATTGGACGGTGACAACTGGCCTGCCGGCGTTTCGTTCCGCGAGTTCATCTTTTATGACCGTAAGACGTCCGGTGACGATCAAAGTTCGGGGTTCGTCAAAAACCGTCGAGTGGAGTAAACTACCTTCAGTCAGGGTGGGAGTTTGGGGGCTCTCAGTCCAGGATCCCTCAAGAAGCACCGGGCGGAGTAAGCGGCGTTCGGTCAGCGTGGGATTGTGGGAATTCCCCAAATGTATCGCCAGTACGCGCCAGCTTCGCTGACCCGGGACGCACGTCTACATGCTACATGGAAGATCCCCGCCTCTCCGTCACGGTCGTGCCACCGCATTCCCGCAATTACGCCTTTTGTACGAGCCATCCAAGTCGTCCCGGCCCCGTGTTCGGTCCAAGGCGTGGGGTCTTCCAAAATCGATCCGTAGGCAAGTACCCGTATGCCGAAAATGATCTCGTCTCGCTCCCTGATGCCCGCTTAACTTCCAGCAACGTTTCAACAAACGAGTCGATTCGTCAGGATTCCGCGTATCGCAGTCAGGATGCAGCTTCTCAACAGTCGAATGACAACGCTGACCCGGGACGCCCGCCTACATGCTACCGCATTCCCGCAATTACGCCTTTTGTACGAGCCATCCAAGTCGTCCCGGCCCCGTGTTCGGTCCAAGGCGTGGGGTCTTCCAAAATCACCTCGTAGGCAAGTACCCGTATGCTGAAAATGATCTCGTCTCGCTCCCTGATGCCCACTTAACTTCCAGCAACGTTTCAACAAACGAGTCGCTTCGTCAGGATTCCGCGTATCGCAGTCAGGATGCAGCTTCTCAACAATCGACTGACAATGCTGACCCGGGACGCCCGCCCATCCGCATCATGGAAGACCCCGACCCTCCCGACACAGTCGTGCCACCGCACTGCTGCGACTCATCACGTTCCGGCCATCAAAGTCGTCCCGGCCCTGTGTTCGGCTCTAGGGAAGGGGTCTTCCAAACACCAAACGCAGGCAAGTACCAAGCTGCTTTTCAAGTCGGTTACGCGCTGGACCCTGATCCCCGCTTGCTTTCCAGCGACGTTCAGACGACGCCCGCACACAGCGACGATCCGACGACACCCGTACACCACGACAATCGACGTTCCAGTGCTGGTCAACCCGTTATCTTCGAACCTATCCGTTTCTACTACCAGAATGTACGGGGTCTGAATACGAAGGTCGACGATTTCTTCCTGTCATGCTGCGACTGTGATCATGACGTAATTCTCCTAACCGAAACCTGGCTTGATGGTCGAGTCACCTCGGCCCAACTGTTTGGTAACAATTTCTCTGTCTACCATACATACCGGAATCCTGCAAACAGTAAGCGAAAAGTCGGGGGCGGTGTCCTTATCGCCGTGCGAAATTCTCTCGATTCTGTTGAATGCGTCCAAGCTGTAGCCGAGAATCTTGAACAGATGTTCGTCACAATTCGCACTCCGAGTAAGAGAATTTTCGTCGGCTGCTGGTATCTTCCCCCAGAGAAGCGTTTTGAGACCGAGCTGATGGAGAAGCATCTTAGCTGCATCGAAAACATACGTCGTATCGCCGGACCGCATGACGTCATTGTTGTTGCAGGCGACTACAACCAAGGAAGCCTAGTCTGGAAGCACCTTTCTGGTAACCGATCCTACGTCGATCCGCAGCTCACGCGTACTAGAACCGAGAAAGAACGACTCACGCACGGAGTAATGTTAGATGGAATGGCTAACTGCAACATGCATCAATGCAATCTGGTGAAAAACGATCGTAACCGCATCCTAGATCTGATATTTGTCAGTGACGACGACTGCACCGTAGTTGCTGCTGCTGACGAGCCACTCGTGCCTCTGGACGCCCCCCATCCAGCGCTGGTGTTTGACATTGACGCATCTAGGACCGTGTTTGTACAGGTAGACAACAACGACCGGGTATTGAACTACAAACGAACTAACTTCGACGAACTGCAAAGGACTCTGGCGGATGTTGACTGGACCCCAGTTACCTCTGCCATGGACGTAGACACAGCTGTTCGGGAATTTTCAAACCTATTGAATTTTCATCTTGCCCAACACACTCCTCAATTCAGAACTCCGCCTAAACCCGAATGGTCGAACGCTCGTCTTAAACGCCTGAAAAAAGAACGTGCCGCTGCACTGAAAACGTTCACCCTGCGCCGCTGCCGTATGACGAAACTGGCCTTCAACGCCGCTAGTTCCCGTTACCGCCGATACAATCGTTACAGGTAGAACGTCTACATCCGTAAGACCCAATCGCAACTGCGGCGAAATCCCAAGAAATTCTGGACTTTTGTAAAATCGAAGTACAAGGAACGTGGCCTTCCTGCAACGATGGCGTTGGGCGATTCGACTGCAACTACAAACGACGAGAAATGTGAACTATTTGCCAGACACTTTTCGTCCGTATTCCGGGAGCCCGAAATCATTTCTTCCACTCATCATCTTGACGCTGTTCCCCGTGATCTGGTCGACATCAACACGTTTGTCATTTCACGTGACATGATCGAGAAGGCGACGAAGAAGTTGAAGTCATCATTCTCACCAGGACCCGACGGAATCCCTTCTGCTGTTCTCAAGCGCTGTGCAAATCAACTGATTGAGCCACTTTTGGTTATATTTACGCAAGGAAAGGCGTCAAGCCACATTTCCAACAGCATGGAAGAAATCTTTCATGTTTCCAATTTTCAAGAAAGGTTCAAAGCGTTCCATTGAAAACTATCGAGGGATCACGTCTTTGTGTTCCGGTTCTAAGCTTCTAGAAATTATCGTCAGCGATGTGATCCTGTTTAACTGTCGAAGTTACGTTGCACCGGAACAACATGTGTTTATGCCGAAGAGATCGGTGAACACTAACCTGCTCGAGTTTACATCGTTCTGCATTGATAACATTGCCGAGGGACGCCAAGTCGATGCAATCTACACGGACCTGAAAGCAGCTTTTGATCGGATTGACCACGATATTGCACTACAAAAGTTCTCCAAACTGGGTTTCTCGCCGATGCTATGCCGTTGGCTTGAATCTTATCTCAAGGGTAGAATCATCCAGGTGAAGATCGGCGCATCCGTTTCTCTGGAATTTACCAACGGCTCCGGCGTGGCTCAGGGGAGCGACCTCGGCCCAATAGTTTTTTCCGGGTTCTTCAACGACGCCAATTTCCTATTTAGCGGAAACTGTAAGCTATCCTACGCTGACGACTTCAAGCTGTTCATCCCTATCGACACGTTGGCCGACTGTTACGTGCTACAATCAAGGCTGGACAAATTCTCGGAGTGGTGCGGGCACAACCGCCTGGAACTCAGCTCCGCAAAATGCTACGTCATATCCTTCAACCGGAAACAAAGTCGAGAATTGTTCACATTCGATTACCATCTCGGTTCTCACGTGCTGGAACGCCTAGAAGTTGTCAAAGATTTGGGTGTACTTCTTGACCTGAAATTGGATTTTCACCTGCAACTATCTTCCGTAATTGACAAAGCCAACCGGAAACTTGGTTTTATGTTCAAGGCTGCTCAAGAATTTGACGATCCGTTATGTCTTAGGACATTGTACTGTGCTCTTGTGAGATCGCACCTTGAGACGTCAGCAGTTGTCTGGGCACCCTATCACCAGAATTGGATCGATCGCATTGAACGTGTACAAAGAAAATTCGTCTGGTTTGCTCTGAGACGCCTCCCGTGGAATAATCCTGCTCAGTTACCAAGCTACGAAACTCGGTGCAACCTGCTTGGAATAGAGACGCTCCAAAACCGGCGAACGATCTCAAGGGCTGTATTCGCTGCGAAAGTTATTACCTCTGAAATCGACTCCCCTAATCTTCTTTTCCAGTTAAATGCCAGAGTGCAGCCAAGGAATCTACGCCCAACCCCTGGATTCCTCTCACGCCCGTTGGTCCGTACGGTTTATGCGGAAAACTCCCCTATTCGTACGCTGGCCACAGCTTTCAACGAGTTCTACCATCTGTTCGACTTCCACGAACCTGTGAGCCGATTTTTGGAAAGACTTCGAACTGAACTCCGAGATCGTTCTCGTTCATCTCGTCCTGCTGAAAACCCGCAACAACGTGCATCAAGAACAAGAAGATCTAGCCGTTAAATCATGTTTTGTTTAAATTTTTGTTTTGATAACTTGACTATATTTATGTTTGTAAAGTTCTTATTAGTTTTAAGCAACCAAACTTCATTGAGACCACCGGGTCAGATGATTTCAAATAAAACTAATTCATTAGATGTATTAGCGAGATAATTAAAATTACTACGTAGATTTGTCCACATTTTACATTTAAATAAAACACGCAGAAAAAAGAATTATCAATTCGATAAATCTCTGCTATCATTTCGATAAATAAAATTATCGTTTGGCAACCAATAATTTTATTTTATCAAATTTAATAAGTTTTCTTATCGGTTTGATAATAATTATTTATCAATTTGACAAAATAAATTATCGATTTGATAATCGTGATTGAAGAAACGTCAAAACAAAAATAATCAAATCGATACAAATATTTATCATTTTGATAAATTATTTTATCAAAACAATATAAGATTTTGAATTGAAATGATAATATTATTTATCGCCATTTTACAGGTGATTATTTCGTATTTTTGATTGTTTCAAATTAAACAAAAGAAGTATTGCCAAAATTGCTTTAATTATTTACATAAATCCATGGTTCTACTGTGGGAATAAAAAGGTTTAGCACCAACCGCATCATCGCATTTCTATGATGTCGTTGACCTTTTATACTGGGCTCCGTACTTGGTAAATTTTGACTCTTCCGCCTTCTGTAGTGGACCATTCGGCTGGAAACTCCGCACCCGCACCAGACTCTCCCGATACCGGCTGTGTCGTGTTGTCTGCATGCCCATGAAATGCCATATTTTCCAGCTGTTTCACGGTTCCCATGCAGAGATTCCTGGTTGATTACTAGGGTTAGGTGAGTGAGATTCACCTAAAATAAATTCAATGGTTAGCAAGATAAATTTGTACTTTTATTCCTAGAGTACTTTGTCAAAAGATCCTGAGCGCCATGGGTACCTATGCAGTTATAACCTTTAGAAAAGTAAGCGAGCTATGAAAACTTTACTTATTTTGACTCAACGCAAACTTAGCACCATCGATGCTAACATCTGATTTCTCTGTGTCCGGATGATGCTAACAGGAATTGTGCGGCAGCTACTGTTTGGATTGCATAAAACAGTGTTGGTCACTGCCGGACTTGCCGTCACGGACTTGGTCGTCGTTTCTGGTTTCTACAGGGAATGCTCAATGGTAGTCGCATTTCTGGCTTCCTTAACAGCACGTTAAGGTACTTCTCTCCGCTGCACATAAAAAAAATCGTGGTAATATTACATCTGGGAAGGGGTACATCTTTTATGTCAGAAAAAATGTTTAATATTACCTCAGAAAATGAATAAAATTACCACACCACCACCACCAAATTACCGGTTCCGGGATCTGCGGATGTTATTCGGTCCATAGATCACCGCTTATTCTATCTCACTCCGAAAAACATGCAAAAGAAACCCACGTAAACACGCTCGCTCTAAAAACTCACATCAACAACATTTGACAGTTGTCAAATTTGGGTTCGAATATTTCGAAGGTGATGCATGTATCAGTAGATGATCAATAGATCAATTGACGATTCAAGTAATACACCAAAACACAATAAACTAAACTAAAAAACTTAATAGCTCCAGTTACCTTGAAATAAAATTAAATTGGTTTGATTCTTCCTGACCGTTGGTTTAAAATGAATTGAATACTTAATACATTTCAGTCAAAAAAGTTTTAAACTAGCTGTCACTGAACACCACAGTGCTGATACATTAGGTGCTTGACGGATTTAAATGCTGTTCCCCGTTATCTCTTTTTAAACCACATTGGTTTGACCGAGTGTTTGACATTGCGCGCGATTTTGTTTTTGTTTTTGCTAGAAACATTTTTATTCACTTTTCCCTTTTCAACCGACTGGACGTGTGCTTTCTGGTATAAGCGAAGAAGCAAGTCCCCGGGACTGTGGCCTTCGAAGTAGCGCCGCTGCCCAGACTAATCTCAGAAACAGCTTGAACCACACACACACACACATTCAGGACTTGCTTGGTGAACCAAAAAAAAGCTGGCCTTTCCGGAAGACCCATTGAAGAGGGACAGTCGAGTTCGTGAGTCGCTGTAGCTGGCCTGTAAGGAGCGTATCGAGGCGATCGAGACACATCAGGCTGGTGATCGATCGCGAACGGGTCAATCTGTCCCGCGATCGGCTTAAAGAGTGCTATCTAATGACGACCTGGGCCAGCAACGACGCGGCGTACTGGGTTACCAAATGCCAACATGACATCAGCTGGCCTCATTGCTGAACTGGTAAAAATTAAGTTTTTAATTTTGTATTCTCCCTATCCGCAGATTTTGATAATAAATATTTCTGTTGATTATGTTTGGTTTCTTGCCGGCACTCCCCAAGCAGCTGAAAACGCGGCCAAACAGTACAGCTTCCAGCTGAGGGTCATTTTCATCGATTTCGTCTCTACCGTTGCCACTTGCCACCCTCACTATCCCAAGCACTATCCCCACCTGCGACGTCCTTCGGTTCCGTGATGACCACCAGTGGATCAGCAACAGATGACAAAGTGAAATTATATCTATTTGCAAGATCTGGAAAGTGGAAGTCCGCTTTTCCAATTCGTAGATTTAGAAATAAATTTTTCTTTAGATAAAATCTAGAGCGTCCAATTTCCCGTGCCAGGAAAAAAATCCCGGGATTTCCCGAAAACTTTTATTTCCCGTGAAATTTGTAAATTTCCCGGGTTTTCCCGAAATTCATGTAAAAGTATTAATTTTACTAACTTTTTGGCCCCAATCTTCTGAAAATCTTCAAAATATAATGAGAGATTCTAATTTGATTTTATTTATTATAATCTAATGTTAATATTGACAATCTGCTCGTCTGTAAATTTCATGCCAAGGTTTATTTCAGATAATATTTATTTCTGGAGCATTCTCAATTAGAAATAATTCTTGCTTGCAAAAAATACGCTATAATGGAATGAAGTTGAATTTATCTTTTGGAAACCTTTTTTAACGAGAATTGTTGTTTTTTCTATTGAAAAAAAAAGATATTAAACCCATCCGGCAAAGATCAAGAATGAGATTTTTATAACTAATTCCGCTATATATTTTTAATATCTTGAAAGATACGTATTTCATCTACTACTTGCAGACTTCATCAGTGTTCTGTTCTCGACTGAAGGTTCATCGCTGGTGTATCCGTATTTGTAGTTACTGTAGGTAGTACTTCCTTGTTCTTCTTTGGTGCATGTATAGGTAACAGCTTAAACAGCCACGTTGAGCCGTTACCTGAATCCTTGTTGAGTTGAGTTAATTGATATGGTTCAAAAAGTCGAGAACACCATCAAGGAATGTGCAGGCCTCTTGAAATCGGTTGGAAAAACTGCAAAATCGTTGAGAGTACCGAACCCAACTCTACCAAGGATTAAAGCACTACCTAAAGTGCATAAACCAGGCAACGAGATGCGAGAAATCATTTCAGCAGTGGATGCCCCAACCAGTCGGATCGCAAAGTGGCTTGTCGAGGAATTCAAGAGTATGCCGAAACCCTTCCCGAGCCGATCGATCATCAGTTCGCAGGTGTTCAAGGAGCTCTTAGAGTCGTGAAGCAAAAATCATCATTATCCCTAAATGCATATTCTTTGAAATGCTGAAATTGTATCGATTTTATAGATTTTCTCAGAAAAGTCGGAAACAACATTTTAAAATAGCTGTATCTCGAGAACTACATCAGCAAACCTTCTGAAACTATACCCAGAGATACTTGACTGTCATATGAAGCAAAATTTATCATTATCTCGAAATTCATATTCTTTGAAATGCTGAAATTGTTTTGATTTTATAGATTTTCTTAGAAAAAGTCGGAAATAACATTTTAAATGGCTGTATCTCGAGAACTACATCAGCAAACCTTCTGAAACTTTTCCCAGAGATACTTGACAGTCATGGTATTGATTTTATAGATTTTCTTAGAAAAAGTCGGAAATAACATTTTAAAATGGCTTTATCTCGAGAACTACACCAGCAAACCTTCTGAAACTTTGCCCAGAGATACTTGATAGTCATATGAAGCAAAATTCATCATTATCTCGAAATGCATATTCTTTGAAATGCCGAAAATGTATAGCTTGTTTGAGTTTCTTATTGAAAATCGGATGTAACATCTTAAAAGGGCTGTATCTCGAAAACTACATCAGCGAATGTTTTCATTTTTAGCTCAGAGGTGCGTTACGGTGTAAGGAATCGATAGACTCCAAAATCTCGTATTGCATATTTTTTTCATAATAACGGTATTTTGAGCACCGTGACTCAATTTTGAAGGAAATTGGACGTAGAATCCATTTCCGTGATCAAAATTTGGATTAAAATATGTTTTCTACCTGTATTGCGCAATTGAAAACTTTAAATGGCCGTATCTCAAAACCGCCTTATTTTTTTTAAATTTGACCTCTCCATCATATTCCCCGTCCAATTTTACATAAGAAACACTTATCGACAGAAAGGAATATGTTTCGTTCCAGAGATATCGAATTTTAAAGTTTTAAGTATTTGAAATTACCTAAATTAGCTACACTCACCGCATACGCTAGAAGCACTCGGGCGTGCTAATCAATAACTACTACCTGGTTATTTATTGAAATAAGATTTCATCCCAATCAATCATAAGCAAATTAGGCAAAAAATGTAGGAAACTGCTGTATGTCGTAACCTAAGCGAATTTTTGAAACGTTTTCTTAAATCTAATGGCGCATCATAACTCGCGATTAAAATTCTTTTTAAGTTTTATGTTCCCACCACCCTCCGCATAAAACTAACCACTCGCTTCAACTTTAAACACGAGACTGAAGACCAGGGTTACCAGGTCAAAATTAGAAAATTCTGGCAACCCGCATAATCAAAAACCATCGGGGGAATAGTCCAAACTATATTACTACTAAAAGAGATGTAGTTACCACATACTTAACCATTATCATATAGTTACGGCACTATACAAAACCATAACGAAACTGATCGTCAAATGATGACGTTTTTATTGAAGTAAATCTAATGATTCTAACTATTTTTGAACTATTTGGGGTACAATAACCTTACACTAAACAGTTCGGATTGTTTAGACAACGTGACTCAACGAAAAAATGTACAAGTCCAAATAGTTCAAACAATTTATCAACTTTATTGAGAACAATATAGCAAAATTCCACAGATTTTAGATTTTTATAGTCAGAACCTGTAAGAACTAAAAACCTACTATAAATGCTATAGTAGAACACAATTGATCCAAATAATTTGTCAACTTACATGAAGTAAAATTACTATACACCATACTATTTTGAATTAAAAATTTCTATAAGTCCAAATAGTTCAAACAATATTTCAACAGTATGGAGTACAATTGGGTCTCGTGGCGCAGGGGTAGCGGCTTCGGCTGCCGATCCCGATGATGCTATGAGACGCGGGTTCGATTCCCGCCTTATCCACTGAGCTTCTATCGGATGGTGAAGTAAAACGTCGGTCCCGGTTTCTCCTGTCTCGTCAGAGGCGCTGGAGCAGAAATCCCACGTTAGAGGAAGGCCATGCCCCGGGGGGCGTAGTGCCAATAGTTTCGTTTTTTTTTTTTTTTCGGAGTACAATTACAGTTTGTTATATAATCCAACTATATGTTAAACGATTGGTACAAAAATTTCAACTTTTATCAAGTAAATTGATCACAGTCGATTCCTCTGGATGATAGAGAACCTTCAACACCCCCACTTCTCCTCAGATTATCAGAAAACTCCCCAAAAGAAGAAAAATGTTACGAGGGCTCATGAAATTGACTTTCACTATTCCAGAAAAAGTAACTGCTGTTCTTACCATACACCAAAAATATGTGTACTACATGGTGGACTATTACTGTTCACTATAAAATGAGTCAATTGTTTGGACTACTTGGACTTATCGAAAAATACTTGCCCCCGAGCTTGCTCCCTTCTAACACAACATGTCACCAAAACCACTGAAAAACCACCAACAGATATAGATCAATCGGATAAGGCGGCAGCAGTTCGGCAGCAACGTAAATAACATCACATATAATGGCGGTAAACATTCACCAACTATCGATAGAACTTAAAAATCAAATTTGATTATATCCGAAGTAGTTATCACAACAATTGTAGGGTTCATTTTTGCGGTCTTTTTTAAAGTGTCGGCAAAGTAGTGTCGGTAAAGTAGTTTTTCAGAAACTATATAGGGAATAGTCAATTTTTTGGGCAATGACTATTTGACGTAAAATCCAAGTTTATAAAAATATTTATATATGTATGAAAACCTCATATAGTTTTCTGCCTAACAACTAATTTCTCATATAGTAAAATCGACCAAAACTATTTTGGGAATGGAATTAATGGTTTGATATATCGTACATATATAGTTGGGTTACAATTTAATGAATAGTAGAGACCATTTGATAAATAGTTGAGTAACTATTTGTCATAAAGTAGTTATATAGTTCATGACTATGCGGGAAGGCATTGATTAAAAATCTGGAAAAATCTGGCAGGCAAAAATTTACCAGTTCTGAAGGGTGAAGGGGACAGAGGAAATAAGTTATTTCAGAAGTTTGTAGAATTCAAATGGTTTGACTGATTTTATGGCCTCAAAAATGTTGATTTCGCATTTTCTTTAAGAATTACACGAACTATTTTATTTTAATTTCGTTCAGTTGTTCAAAATGGGCATAAAGTGGAAAATCTGGCAAAAACTGTCAATATCTGGCACAGGAAAGGGTGAATCTTTATTCTGGCAGACACTTGAAAAATCTGGCATCCCCAGATTTATCTGGAAACCTGGCAACCCTGCTGAAGACCTCTCTCAAGCAGGCTTGCCACAAGTACAGATATTTTTGGCACAGACTGTTTTATTTGGTAATCGATTGACAACAACTTGTTCAACTTAACAAACTGAGCTTTATTAATCGGTCTTTCTTGCTCGACACTCGGATAAAGAATGAATGGAAAAGAGAGAGAATGAGAGAGCCTATGGATGAATGATTGACGTTTAGAATGGAGTGTGCACAAACTACGTAACTATGGCGTGGTAGCAAACTACGTAATATAACATCCTCCCTGTTGTATAAAAGAAAAGTAATCAAAACTGAAACTAAATGCAAAAGGGATAAAAAAAATACATCGCTCAAACTAAAAACTAATCTTCTCGACGTCTCTGATGTCTGTCGTTCCAAAACCAGTTATGCCTCCTCGGAATTCTTTTCGTGCAAAAGTCGCTCTGGGATTGCTCCACTTCAAACGGATCGATGATTCGAGTCGAGATTTGGTGTGGTATCTTGGGCGTGTTTGGTTCTTTACGTGGTTCATGATTCACCAAGTCTCGACAAATCTGTTCGGTGTCCTGGACTACAGCATGAATTACTCGAGCCTTACCGCACATGAACTGGAACATTTGCCTTTGGCTGCCGTGAAACACCTACGTCACAATTACAGCTACATCTCACCGGTTGCGTGCTTGTTAACTCGTAAACCTTCAGAACGCCAGGTGATGTCGTGTGTTGAGCTTCAATGCGGTAGATGTTTCGTTGAGTATTAGCAGGTTTCGGCAGTTTGAACTGAGTCTTGTTGCTGAACTTCAAGTAGCCCAGAGTACACAGAAAAAAATATGTGAATTTACTCGACACGGAAAAAATGAATCACATGTAAACTCAGTTGATGTAAATATCGTAAACTTGAGATTCGACGTAAACGGTTGAATCAAACGTAAAATCATGTTTTTACGTATAATTTGTTGCAAATTTACATAAAATTGCACTTAAATTTAAATGTTTAATGACGTGCAAAAGTGTTACATCATAAATGATGTAACATTCGGAAATATTTTTTTGTGTGTACGACAAACATTTGCCGACAGTAACGGACCATGGTCAACATCGACAACTTGCAAAACCAGGTAGTACTTACGGCCGTATTGTCGACATCGGATTTCCGTCTGACCGATCACAGGAATTTCCGCACCTCCAAAACCACGAAGCCGATACTTAGATGGTTGCAGCTCGTTCATGTCTTGTCCGGTCATCCGCTGTAACCAACTGCGTCCCACGAGGCTAGTGCTCGCTCCAGTATCCAACTCACACTGCACTGACTGCCACTTTCCCGCGATACATATGTCCAGATTCACTGCAATGCTGCCACTTCCGGCGGACACCTTTCCAACTGTACCGCTTTCGCTGCTTGTTGACTCCGTCTCCGTTTCTTCGTCGGTACTGCTTCCGTTGTACGCCATCTGCCTTCGAGATCGTCGTTTTTGCTTCTTTCGCCGTTCTGCTCTGCACACAACCTCGAAGTGATTCTTGCAGCGATCTGACAGGCATGCACTTTCCCGAAGTCACCGCCAGCGGCGCTGTCAATATTGTTTACGTGGGGTTTTTGGAAAGGTTGTATGAAACAAATTAATTAATTTTTATCTTAAAATTAATTAATTTTAATTTTTTATCATCTTTTGCTTATATATTTAAGTAAATGGCATGTATTACGTACAGATTTCCTCATTTATTATTTATTAGACCGATAAACAAAGTTGTACTAGAACAACACGTAACATTCAACTAAAAATTAAATATATTCAGTTTCCTTGAAACAAAATAAGCTTTGTAAGATTCTTCCTGACTGTTGGTTTAAATTCAATTACACTTTTAGAATACTCAGTTAATTTAACACTTAAACATAATTCAACCACGAGTTTGATCAACATATTTCGATGATTATTCATTGCATCCTGTTCTAAAATGTGATTTGCTAGGCCTTCAAACCAGGTTGTTCCATTTAAAATTTTTGTTAGAATCGAATTTAACAAACGCTGATAATATTTTGGAACATTGAATGTAGCATTTTCCCCTACTAAAATTTTGAATTCTAATTTTACCAGTTTTGCTATTTTAACTATATCTTTATGAGCAGTTGTTCGAGACGTTTTCGTGAGTTCCATTAAACATTCTTCACATTTCACTTTTTTCAATAAATTTTTTTTGGACTGTAGCTGACGTTGTAAACTCTGATTCGAGGAAATTATCATCTTTTAATGCTAAATTAAGGTCCGCTAAATCGTAATCTAGATCAATAGAAACCGGTACTTGGCTACGAATGTTCAATGAATCAAGATAAAATTGAGCTTTGTGTTGGATATGTAACATTCTTACTTCATCAAAATCTATGCAATTTCCTTTGACAGATGCTCGAACACTATTATGGATAATTAATCTTTTAAATGCAGCTTTGAATTGCCTAGCTGTGGGGTTATTGTTATTTCCACCACGACTTCTAATTGCAGAAAAAAAGGTCTCTAAATGATCCTGGCTAAATCGATATGTGTTAATTTCACGCAAATCTCCTTTTTCGACAACATAAAGATGGAATATTCCGAGAAAGCTTCGCATATTAACAATTAGACCTAGGAAACCAGTTTTGTTAATAGATTTTAGAATGGGATGCCAAACTAATTGTTCTTTTCGTGTTTGCAGAATTTTTAATGTAGATATAAGTTTTTCGGCTTTTTTAAACAGTTCTGAATATGAATAAATGTTATTCTTGTTGATTGGAGCTTTAAAACCTTTGGCCTCACAGTGTTTGCTGTTTAAAACATCAAAAACATCATTAATTATGGTTACGAAGTTTGCTGTGCTCTCACAACCATTAAAACAATCTTCAATATTACGAAGCCTAATTAAATTTTCAGCTACGCTTCTGCTGAGGACCTGCACCGCTAAGTCAACTCGCATTTTTTCGTTTTGAAAATTCACATGCCGATTTGATAGCCTTCCAGGTAGGCGAACTCCAGTCAAGTTTTGAACATCATTTAGTTTTTCTATAAATTTCCATTCAATTGTTTCTCCAGTTTGAGTTTTAAACTTTTCTTTAGCCGCTAACGTGTTACGAATCAATTTGAGCATGTGACATGCGTCCATTATAATGAAAATAGGCTCTCGAGTTACTGGATGTGGGAAAGAAGTTTTTAAATCCGGACCATAAGTCAAGCTGGCTCCTAAGTAGTTGGCAGTACTAATGTTAGTAGACGTTCCATCAAACGTGAACGAAGCGACATGTACGTCAATTTGTGACAAGCTTGTAATTATGCTTTTAACTAAGCTAGACTTCTGCTCGGTGTTCAGGGAGTCCGTAAGAAAGTAACCGACTGGAATCTTCCACGACTCTGATACGCCAGTGACCATAAATACCAAACTTTCCTTAGCAGCGGTTAGATCGTCGAATCCTTCAGGTAACATTCCTGAAAACTCTACTGACCCATCGAACTTTTTAGTTTGCTCGTTCCATTCAATTTGACGCCGAATAGCCATCTCGTCCATCATGAGCGCTACAATCAAACGACTGTTGCGGTTTCTTGCCTCCTTAGCTTTCACCTGGAGAGCCGCCATGGCTTCAGAAGAAATTCCTGGGTTACCTTTATGTATTTTAATCATAATTTAACGAAATATATATAAAAATAATAATAATAATATTACCTTCAACTGAAGCATACCATCTAGTGATCGATCGGGGATGTGGTAGTTGATTTCCGAATGTTTTACGAACAAACGAGTAGGCTCTGGGCGAATAAAAATGCAAAGTAACAGCAAAATTCTTCACATTCTCTTTTACTTCTTGTCCTTTCTTTACAGATGCTATTTCACGCAGTATATTGTTGTCGAATTGCTTTGAAATAAGAAATAAAGTTAAAAATTGTGTTTGGGCTTCATTAATACTATACATACAGATGACATGAAGTTGACATTATCAAAAGAAATCATATTTTTGTTCCGGGCTGCAATTAACAATTGTTCTAAACTTTGGACACGAGACTTTAATCGGCGACATTTTTGTTGTAAAACTTTCGATTTGGCTTTGTATTTAGTTTTTTGCGCCATTCGAGCTTTTTTCAAGATTGGCACAGCAACCAATGCTTCCTTCGCTGATAAATTGTGTATTTTCTCTATATCTTTAACATTTACAATTTTTCGTCTGAAACATTTTATAATTATTGTTTGCTTCGAGGTTTGCTTCTATAGCCCTGTTCAAAGTACCTTTCCGATGATAATGATTGTTCTTGTTGTGTTGAATCCTCCAGAAAATCGGTTAAAAACTCGAGCTGTTCTCTAATTTATAAAAAGTGTCAAAAAAGAATAAATTCAATTGCAACTGAAAAACTTACGTTTCAGTCAAAACTGTTTTAGGAAATATTATGGGAATAGCTGTCTTTTTTAGAAAAGCTCTTTGATCATAGGAATGCTCTATGAGCTCCTCCCGAAAATGTTTGCCACATATTCTTGTACTGCTAATAATATCCACCTCAGAAAGTGTGTGAACATTTGTATGGAGCTCAGCCACAGCTTCAATCTAATTTTATCTTGAGGGAATCTAAAATTACATCAATAATAAATTAAACTATAAATAAAAAAAACAACAAATAACCAAACCTATGACTGGACGTCCCTCCTTCGGATAAAGGAATCGTCAGATCACTATTACAGCCATCAATTATACACCGCATTATAGAGCTTCAATTGGTTTTAACAAAACTATTTGAAACGTTAAATGAACTTTTTATAAGCCTTTTTATATTTAATTACACCAACAAAACCGCAAAAAAAAGAGAGCAAACTGAATAAATGTCAACAGTGACATTGACATAGTCAAACATACGTGTGCTACAAGTTCCTTAAATATTAAAGTTCAAATCTGAGATTAAATGTAAATCGTTTAAAAAAACTACAATTGCTACAAGTTATTTGAATATTAGTTACAGTTCAAATCTGAAATTAAATGTAAATCGCTTGAAAAAAAAAACTTGGTGATTAAAAAAAAAAGTTTTTATTTTTGCAATTCATGTGCATACAACATTTTCAAAAACCTCGCTGCAAAAACTTGGTTCGAACTTGGTTCGATTTTGACTTCACTCGCTTTGTATGTGGATGACAGTCGAGACATATCCGTGGATTCTTGCCACCACATCGATAGCATTTCTTGCCGAGAGCTGGGCAGACTCCCTTGGTGAAGTCATGCTGTTCACCACAAAATTTGCACCTCCTCGCCTTCCGCTTCAACCTGTTGACCGTGACGTATTGCTGTTTTTCGGTGAGGGGGTGACGTTCGGCTATCTCCTCCGCGTGACAGAAATCAACAGCTTGTGCTTCCGTTAGATCGGGCATAGTGACCAATCTCGAACGCAGGTTGTTCGGAGCGGACTGTAGATTTTTGCTTAAACACAACAATTCTTCCGGCGGACTGGGGGAACCGGGAATTTCACTGGGAGGGTCGGATGTATCACAAGCAAGCCACTAAAACACTCAAGTTTCTCTTAACTACATCTATTTATCGACTAATTAAACTTAAGGTTTCCTTCGAGTAGATTCGCGACGACGTAACTTCCGTCCGATCACTTCGGCTGCTTGCGGCGAACTTGTCTC